>NC_136307.1:12088350-12619908 GCF_964198595.1 Lampetra fluviatilis | reverse complement strand
CAAAAATCACGTTTTTGCCCCCAAATCACGTTTTTGCCCCCAAATCACGTTTTTGCCCCCAAATCACGTTTTTGCCCAAAAATCACGTTTTTGGCCCCAAATCACGTTTTTGGCCCCAAATCACGTTTTTGTCCAAAAATCACGTTTTTGCCCAAAAATCACGTTTTTGGCCCCAAATCACGTTCTTGCCCAAAAATCACGTTTTTGCCCAAAAATCACGTTTTTCTCCCCAAATCACGTTTTTGCACAAAAATCACGTTTTTGCCCCCAAATCACGTTTTTGTCCCCAAATCACGTTTTTGCCCAAAAATCACGTTTTTGCCCCCAAATCACGTTTTCCCCAAAAATCACGTTTTTGGCCCCAAATCACGTTTTTGCCCAAAAATCACGTTTTTGCCCAAAAATCACGTTTTTGCCCAAAAATCACGTTTTTGGCCCCAAATCACGTTTTTGCCCAAAAATCACGTTTTTGCCCAAAAATCACGTTTTTGGCCCCAAATCACGTTTTAGCCCAAAAATCACGTTTTTGCCCAAAAATCACGTTTTTCACCAAAATCACGTTTTTGCCCCCAAATCACGTTTTTGACCCAAATCACGTTTTTGCCCCCAAATCACGTTTTTGCCCAAAAATCACGTTTTTGCCCCCAAATCACGTTTTTGCCCAAAAATCACGTTTTTGCCCCCAAAACACGTTTTTGCCCCCAAATCACGTTTTTGCCCCCAAATCACGTTTTTGCCCAAAAATCACGTTTTTGCCCAAAAATCACGTTTTTGCCCAAAAATCACGTTTTTGCCCCCAAATCACGTTTTTGCCCCCAAATCACGTTTTTGCCCAAAAATCACGTTTTTGCCCCCAAATCACGTTTTTGCCCCCAAATCACGTTTTTGCCCAAAAATCACGTTTTTGCCCCCAAAACACGTTTTTGCCCCCAAATCACGTTTTTGCCCCCAAATCACGTTTTTGCCCAAAAATCACGTTTTTGCCCAAAAATCACGTTTTTGCCCCCAAATCACGTTTTTGCCCAAAAATCACGTTTTTGCCCCCAAATCACGTTTTTGCCCCCAAATCACGTTTTTGCCCAAAAGTCACGTTTTTGCCCAAAATTCACGTTTTTGGCCCCAAATCACGTTTTTGTCCAAAAATCACGTTTAACAGGCACGGAACCGCCAGTGAGGAAGAAACCAAAACAGGGCCGGAAAATGTAATGTCTCCAATGCAAATTTTGGCGCGGATTTGGCCAATTATGCCTAGCGAGCCCCCGTTAGCAGCATAGCATGGCACGTCAACGGGGAGCAAGGGACGACTTTGAACGGGAAGAATGTTATAGATCAAATCAGATATAATGGTCGCCGACGCTCCTGTGTCAATTAAAATCCGCACCTCTACCCCATCAATATGACCGACCACAACCGACGATCCCGCCGACGCTGCAACGACACGATGGGCGAGCTCCGACCACTGACCCGGTTGGAGTGCTCGCCGCATTTAAGAACAATCGGGCGCAACGGCCGTCGATTTGCGAGCCCTGTTCGGTTGAGCGCGTGAGTGTGTGTCGGATGTGTGCATGGGCCAAACGTGTGAGGTGCCACGACTCGCCGTATTTCTCTGCTGGAGCTTGGGTGGAGACGGCGCGGCGTCCTGACGAGGTGTCGCCCCACGCTGGCGGGGAGCCCGGCACCCTGAAGCAACGTGGCCTTGAAGGCCACAGTTGTAGCAGCGTGTGAGCGCCCGAGATGGCCTGGGCTGCTCCTGGCGGCTCGGTCCATTCCGAGCCTATGGTGCCGCCGATCTCCATTCCCCCCGCCGCTCCACCCCGCAGACCTCCTCCGATGGGAGGGTGGTGGCCGCCATGGCATGGCCGGCCACCCCCTTGGTGGCCTTGCGACGCAGGGACCGCAAGCCCCCGTGGATGTGGCGCGCGACCAGCAAGGACGACATCTCTGCGTCGTCTTGAGCCAAGACGGCGACGTCCAGCTCAACCGCGAAAAGCAGCAGCTTTTCAGCCACCATAGCGTCCACTCCCTCCTCGTCCATCCGCGGGAAAGCTGCCTTTGCGAGGGCCAGGAGAGCCGTCCGGAAGGCCAGGGGCGATTCGTTGGCGCCCCGATGCCGATCGTGGAACAGCTGCATGCAGTCCAAAGGCGGGCCATAGACAGCTGACAGCAGCTGCAGCGCCAAGTGCAGCGTTGCGCGCTTTTCCTTAGGCGCCGAGGTGAGAGTAGCCAGGGCGTCATTGTCCAGCATCGCCGGCAGCGCGCGTAGTGCTTCGGCGTCCGTCCAGTTCGCCATCTCTTGATGAGCGATGAACCGCCTTTTGAAGCTGCCCCAGTCTCCGTCCGCGCCCACGAATTCTTTGAGAGGCGGCAGTCGCTGCTGTAACGCGACGTCCGTGGCTGCGGATCGCGCTCCGTCGTTCCCAGCAGCCGTTACAGTGTGGGCGGGCTGCGAGCATGGCATCGCCGGTCGCTCTGTTGTTGACGCGCTGGCCGGTGTTGATGATGTCACGGCTCGTGCTTGGCCCTCAGCAGTCACCTGACGCGGGCCGGCCCCGCCCTCTGCTCGCACTGTAGTGATGGCGGGAAATTTAACCGCGAGCTGCGTCGGGGTGGCGGGAAATGTCGCCGCGCGTCGGCTGCTGTCGTCGTCCCGCGCAGCCCCTCCAGCCCCCAGCCGCGTGATCTCTTCCAACGCGGCGGCCGCAGCGTAGAGCAGCTCCGCCAGGCGGGAGTGAGCCAGCCGAAGTCCCTCGGCCGACGCATCCCCCCCTTCCTGTCGTAGCAGCGTGGGTGTACTCGGCCCCGGCTGCTCCGATCCGACCTCGGCCATCTCTGGAGGCGATTCGGCCGCGGTGTCCTCCATCTCCGACTCCCTGGTACGTGTCGTCCCTCGTGTGTCCATCGTTGAACGTTTTACTTCTGACACCAGATGTAGTAGTATTCAGGAGGCTTGACGACGGGATCGGAGGCACACTTATTTATTGACACCAACTTGTGTACACACAGTACTTAAGGGGTTAACGTCCCCTTTACTCAACTAACAGGGAGAAACGACATCTAACCCCGCTAACCTAAGCCCGAGTCCTCCACTACGGAGCTAAGGGAGGCTACCTATCCCAGCCCTGGTCAAGCTGGAATCCCGGCACCCTGAGTCTGGGCTCTCGGGGCCACGCCACCGGCTTGCCCTGGTCGGCCCTGACAAGGACAGCGAGCCAGGGGAGCTCTGGGGCCTATGCTAGCTGGTCTTCGGTCTTCGCTAGTTAAAGCTGATACTCCGACCTCGAGCACTCCGGCTCACCACCTTTTATAGTACTCGGCTCCCGGGAGGGGCCCGTGGGGGATGCAGGTGTGGACGTCGGTGTGAGCACCTCCTCTGTGTACGGCCCTAACCACGCCCCTTGTGTTTGTTAGCCATCCGCGCCCATACACAATTACACCTCTACACATGTATAAATCACCTCATTACACCCCTGCTAATAACCGAACGAGGAAGAAGGTCGCACAGACAAACGAGTCGCCTTGTAACGAGTGCGTGGTCTCGGTGCGTGCGTGGTGAAGTCGGCGCGGGAGGTCGGGGGGCAAAAGGACGCGGAGGCGGGCGTAGACGCCGCCTCCGCGTGTCGTCTGCGGAGTCCCTCTCGCGTCTGTGGCCACAGCGAGACCCCCGCGACTCGACGGCGGCGCCAAGTGGAGACCTCGGGTCTGCCCTGTGATGTCACCGCCTTGCCACGCGGTGGCGCCACAGCGCGGCAGCAGCGGCAGCAGTGGCACCTCGCGGGTTTGTTGGTCGTAGCACCGAAATAAACTTACTAGCGTAGCAGCTACACGCTGTGTGGGCTCGGTGCGTGGGTGTAGAGGCGCTTGTGAAACGTGGACCCCCCTAATGAAATATCTGCGCTGATTAGAAACGTCTAGGCTGTCCTGCCTACGATCCATCCTGGGGTTAACCAGGCTGGATTGTGTGAGGAGCTCACAATTCCTTGAAAGATCTGGACAAAGTCCCTGCAGGCAAGGCTGCGTTGGCTGGGTCATGTAGCCCGCATGCCCAGCCACTGCATGGCCAAGCAGCTTCTGTTTGGCCGGATAGACTGGCCTAAACAGGCACGACATGTTCTTTGGGTCTTTCGGTAAAGTCACGTAGACAGGTTCAAAGAAAGAAGCAGTCACGAAAGCGTTAAGTCAAGATTTGGGCACGACATGGGCTGGAGTAGAGATTAACTGATGCGGTACGGGAGCATGTGGAGCTGAGTGGTCTTGCCTCTCTCCATTGTACCCACTACATTAGTATGTTGAAGGGTGTGTGTAAGTGTGTGTAAGTGTATAGAGGTGTGTGTGTATGTGTGAGTGTATAGATGTGTGTGTAGGTGTGTGTAGGTGTGTGTGAGTGTATAGAGGTGTGTAGGTGTGTGTGGGTGTGTGTGAGTGTATAGAAGTGTGTGTGTAGGTGTGTGTGTAAGTGTATAGAGGTGTGTGTGTAGGTGTGTGTAAGTGTAAAGAGGTGTGTAGGTGTGTGTAAGTGTCTAGAGGTGTGTGTGTGAGTGTATAGAGGCGTGTGCGTAGAGGTGTGTGTGTGTAGGTGTGTGAGTGTATAGAGGTGTGTGTAGGTGTGTGTGAGTGTATATAGGAGTGTGTGAGTGTATAGAGGTGTGTGTGTGTAAGTGTGTGTGAGTGTATAGAGGTGTGTGTAAGTGTCTAGAGGTGTGTGTAGGTGTGTGTGTGAATGTATCGAGGTGTATGTGTAGGTATGTAAGTGTATAGAGGTGTGTGTAGGTGTGTGTAAGTGTATAATGGTGTGTGTAGGTGTGTGTGAGTGTATAGAGGTGTGTGTAGGTGTGTGTAGGTGTGTGTGAGTGTATAGAGGTGTGTAGGTGTGTATGGGTGTGTGTGAGTGTATAGAAGTGTGTGTGTAGGTGTGTGTGTAAGTGTATAGAGGTGTGTGTGTAGGTGTGTGTAAGTGTATAGAGGTGTGTGTGTGAGTGTATAGGCCTGTGCGTAGAGGTGTGTGTGTGTAGGTGTGTGAGTGTATAGAGGTGTGTGTAGGTGTGTGTGAGTGTATATAGGAGTGTGTGAGTGTATAGAGGTGTGTGTGTGTGTAGGTGTGTGTGAGTGTATAGAGGTGTGTGTAAGTGTCTAGAGGTGTGTGTAGGTGTGTGTGTGAATGTATCGAGGTGTATGTGTAGGTATGTAAGTGTATAGAGGTGTGTGTAGATGTGTGTAAGTGTATAGTGGGGTGTGTAGGTGTGTGTGAGTGTATAGAGGTGTGTGTAGGTGTGTGTAAGTGTATAGAGGTGTGTGTGTAGGTGTGTGTAAAACAACCTCCTACCTCCTCGCGGTGCCGGACGGGCAACACTGTCGTGGGCAGTGCTGTGGGGGGAGGGCCAATGCCCATTGGCCTCTCCCCTCATGGCGTCTGTGACCACCACAGTGGCTAAACGGGGGCTCTGGACGGGTGCGAGGGGCTGGTAACCCCTCCACCTTCAATTAACCACCACTAAACTACGAATTAAACATAAACCTGTAATTAATAAGCTTGTGCCGGAGGCCCCGGGGGGTCAGGCTTTTATGACGTCTCCTGGCCAAACCCCATTTGGCGGAGCCAGGAGATTGAATTTTAACCCTCGGGGCTCCTCCAGAAACAACGAAAAACCATTGCGGATGGCCACGTGGAATGTTCGAACGCTCACTGCGGAGGAGAGGCTGCCACTCCTCTGTCGGGAGCTGGACCGGTACCGCCTGGATCTCTGTGGCATTCAGGAGGTCCGGTGGACCGGTTCTGGCTCCTGCCACCATGAGGGGTGGACAGTCCTCTACTCGGGGCAGGAGACTGCCAAACAACAGGGTGTGGCTCTTCTTCTGAACAAAAGAATGAAGGGGGCGTGGGAGCGTGGCGGTGAGGTGTGGGAAGCTGTAAGCCCCAGGATACTTTGGGCTCGCCTTCCCATCAACCAGAGGCGAGGAGTGGTGGTCGTGGTTACTTATGCCCCCACCGAAGACGAGGGATGCAGGCAAAGCCGATGAGTCGGACGCTTTCTATGACCTCCTGTCACAGGTGCTGGCTAAAGTGGCCACTCGGGACAGAGTCATCTTGTTGGGTGACTTCAATGCCCGAGTTGGTCATGATGCTGGCACCTGGTCTGGAGTGATTGGAAGGCATGGGCCAGATCAGCTCAATAATAACGGTAGGAGGCTGCTAGATTTTTGTGCAGCCCATGGGCTTGTAATTACCAACACGCTCTTCCGGCATCGGCGCATCCACACAACATCATGGATGCATGCCGGGTCCAAGCAAGAACATCTGCTGGACTACGTAGTGACGGACCAGCGGATGCGAGCCCATGTCCTTGACACCAGGACCTACCGTGGAGCTGATCTGCCCTCTGACCATCGACTAGTCATCTGTAAGATGCGCCTGCCATTCTTCCACTCCGGTGGTGGGTGTACACCCAGGATCCCATTCCAACCAAAAGTGGCCTGGTCTAAGTTAGCTGATGAAAGTTGCAAGTGAGAATTTCATCATCGCTTGCAGCTGGGGTTGGCATCGTCCCCAACTCCACCTGATGTCGAGGGTAAATGGGCGAGGTTTAAGACTGTGACTCATGCAGCTGCAATGGCTGCTTTGGGTACGCGGTCCAGACCTCCCCGGGAACCCTGGCTGACGGAGGAGGTGTTCAGGTTAATTGAGAAAAAGCGACAGGCCCACTCTCATCGCCTACAGCATCCCACGTCAGAGAATGAGGAGGTTTACCGCAGTCTTCGCTCGGAGGTTCGGAGAGCCGTGAGGCGCTGTAAGGATGGGTGGTGGTCACGGGTTGCTGAGGAGATGGAGTCTGCCTCAGTAGCCCGCGATCACAAATCACTATTTAACTCCATCAAAAAAGTAACCTGTAGCGCCACACCTATTACCATCATTAGAGGAAAAAACGGTGATCCAATCTCCAACCCCCAGGAACAGGTTTGCAGATTTGCTGAGCATTTCTGTGAGGTCCTGGGGGAGGGAAAATCTCTCAGCCAGGAAAACATCATGGCACAAAGTGGGGATAACCCTGCTGAGGCTGCGGTGCCTCAAATATTGGAAGAGGTCACCCCCTGTGAGTGGCTGGCTGAGGTACCAGCTGTTGAGGAAGTACTGAGGGCGATCCGGAGTCTGAGACCAGGGAAGGCACCGGGCAGAGATGATCTCCCAGGCGAAATGCTGAGGGAGGGTGGCGTTTGTGCACAGACTGCCCTATATGACATCATAACAACAGTCTGGACCACTGGACGGGTTCCGCAGGACTGGAAGGATGCCCTGGTGGTCCCCCTCTTTAAGAAGGGGGACCGTACCGACTGTAACAACTACAGGGGCATCTCACTCCTCAGTGTGCCGGGTAAGGTCCTGGCAAAGATTATTCAACATCGCCTTGCTAGGCATGCTGAGGAGAGGCTTGCGGAGCCCCAATGTGGTTTCAGGAAAGGGCGGTCCTGCACAGATGCCATATTTTCTGTCCGTCTGCTACAGCAGAGGTGTAGGGAATTCCAAAAAGACCTACATCTCTGCTTTATTGACCTGGTCAAGGCCTATGATACCATCAGTAGGACTGGGCTCTGGGTTGTTCTTCGTGCTTTCGGAGTCCCTGACCCTCTGCTCACGATCATTAAGGACCTTCATGATGGTGAGCGGGCCCGGGTAAAACTACGTGGCCGGGAGTCGGAGCCTTTCCCTGTACACCTTGGGGTGCGACAGGGATGTCCTCTGGCTCCCACATTATTTAACATCTATTTCGACTGCGTAGTTCGTGAAGCCTTCAATAGCTGTACCGGGGGAATTACCATTTGGTACAGATATAATGGGAGGCTGATCGACGCCCGGGTGCGATCAAGGGATGGCTCCCTATTTGTCAACCACGTTATGTATGCCGATGATTTGGTAATAGCTGCTCATTCAGAAGAGGAGTTGGAGACGCTGCTGCTGAGACTGGAGTGTGCCACTAAGAGGTGGGGCCTTACCATCAGCCCCACCAAAACTAAGCACCTGCCTGGGTATTTTGTACCATCGGGCACTCCGCCCCCACAACTCCCAATCGGTGATGGGGCGGTTGTGGAGAGAGTACAGAGTTTCCCATACCTGGGCAGTGTGCTCATGACCGGCTCCAGTTTATCAGCAGAGGTCTCACTCCGAATCAGTCGAGCGGCAATATCTTTTCATCGGTTGCGTAACGCTGTGTGGAAGCTACCTGGTCTGTCGCTCCGCACGAAGCTTCAGGTCTTCTCGGCCACGGTCATTCCCTCCCTTCTCTACGCTTGCGAAACGTGGACCCCCCTAGTGGAGCATCTTCGCCGGTTGGAAACATTTAGGCTGGCCTGCCTACGATCCATCCTGGGTTTAACCAGGCTGGATTGTGTGAGGAGCTCACAAGTCCTTGAAAGATCTGGGCAAAGTCCCATCAGTGAGCTCCTGCGGCAGGCAAGGCTGCGTTGGCTGGGTCATGTAGCCCGCATGCCCAGCCACCGCATGCCTAAACAGCTTTTGTTCGGCCGGATCGAGGGGGCTAAACGGGCGCGGCACGGGCTAGAGAAGAGATGGAGTGATGTGGTACAGGAGGACGTGGAGCTGAGTGGACTTGCCGATGACTGGTACCAGCGGTGTCAAGATCGGCCTCAGTGGAGGAGGCTCGTGAAGGACGCTACTGGGCAGTTGGAGGCAGTCGCCCTCCAACAACAACGGAGGGCGGAGGAGCGACGCTCACAACAATGAGCGGAGCGCCGGGTGGCTAAAGCACAGCAAGTTGGCACAGTAGGGGGCACAGGTGGTGCATCAGCCAGTCATCTCGGTCATCTCGGTCAGTCGACCCGTGGCACCTGGGTCTGCCCCGTGACCTCCTGCCAGCGGGCGTTCGACACTTCACGTGGCCTCAGGGTGCACATGGCCTGGCACAAGCGTCGTGGTGACGTCACCGCCACTTAGTGGCGAATGGCGGTTGTTGTTGTAAGTGTCTAGAGGTGTGTGTGTAGGTGTGTGGAAGTGTATATAGGTGTGTGTGTAGGTGTGTGTAAGTGTATAGAGGTGTGTGTGTAGGTGTGTGTGAGTGTATAGAGGTGTGTGTAGGTGTGTGTAAGTGTATAGAGGTGTGTGTGTAGGTGTGTGTAAGTGTATAGAGGTGTGTGTGTAGGTGTGTGTGAGTGCATATAGGAGTGTGTGAGTGTATAGAGGTGTGTGTGTGTAGGTGTGTGTGAGTGTATAGAGGTGTGTGTAAGTGTCTAGAGGTGTGTGTAGGTGTGTGTGTGAATGTATCGAGGTGTATGTGTAGGTATGTAAGTGTATAGAGGTGTGTGTAGATGTGTGTAAGTGTATAGTGGTGTGTGTAGGTGTGTGTGAGTGTATAGAGGTGTGTGTAGGTGTGTGTAAGTGTATAGAGGTGTGTGTGTAGGTGTGTGTAAGTGTCTAGAGGTGTGTGTGTAGGTGTGTGGAAGTGTATATAGGTGTGTGTGTGTAGGTGTGTGTAAGTGTATAGAGGTGTGTGTAGGTGTGTGTAAGTGTATAGAGGTGTGTGTGTAGGTGTGTGTGAGTGTATAGAGGTGTGTGTAGGTGTGTGTAAGTGTATAGAGGTGTGTGTGTAGGTGTGTGTAAGTGTTTAGAGGTGTTTGGGTGAGTAACCCTGGCAGCGCAACGCTGCTGGCGTCTCGTGCTGCCGCCTGTACCGCGCCTTGTCCACCAGAGGGCATCGCCTACCCACGGGTTGTGTGGCGTCAGGGTGAGAAGTGGAGGGTGGGGGAGGGGTCCGGGGGTGGGGGGGCGGCTGCTGCTCCAGCGCTCAGCAAGGGGTCGTGCTTGGTGCACCACTGCCAATTCTTTATTGCATCGATCTATCTCATTCTTTGTCTCTGCTTCTATTTCCTTGCGCCCGAGTATGCACCGCTACTTGTGGTACCCTCTCTGTACTCATTGGAGAGCCACGTCCAAACCACTAAATCTTCTTGTTTCTTGTGTGAAGCCCTCTCCAATATTTTATTTGATTTCTGCAAAAGGGCTGCTGCCATGACTGTGGAATGGTTGTCACGATTAACTTAAAATGTTGCGGTTCGATCTCCCAGCCTGGCCTTGAAAACATTGACCAGGATTCTTACAATTCCCTGTTTTTGTCCACCCACAGTCCATCGGTGGGTCGCGTGCAGTGGGCTAAATGGCGAGTACTCCCACCTCTTTCAAGACGTATGATCAGTGTGGAAAAGTTGGCCAAAAATACCCACCGGATCGGCACTCTAGACCTTTCTCTAGTGGAGGTTCTTTCACCAGCAGTTGCATGAGCAAGTAATTACAGGGCTGCAGCATTAACCTCACGTGTATAACAATCATCTGGTTTCCGTGCATTTCAGAACTCCTTGATCCAGACCCCAGCATCCCAGTGCTGCAGGCTCAGTGCTCTGCATCAGTGTTACCATTGCGCCGTTGCTCCTCTGCAACCCCGTGCCACCCGTTGCCGCGTGTAACGTCGCTGCGCCCTGTGCACCGCACGTGTCCCCAGCCACTGCCGCTGCTCCGCCGGGACACCGGCTTGATGCTGACGATGTCTCAGGAGCAGGCCGCCTGCCTCCTGGCCAACGCCTTCTTCTGCACGTTCCCCCGGAGCAACGCCACCGGGACCCGGAGCGAGGACTCTGCCTGCCCCGACATCAACGTCAACAGGTGCAGCAGCAGCAGCCCATCACTGTGCATTACACACCGTACACCGTGTGTCATGCAGTACACATACACAGATGCCATGCTCTCTCTATGTAGAGTATTTCTTGCTGTATATGTAGCGTCAGAAATGCAAAGCATACACCACACTGTATGCTTACCTGTAGTTGCAGGCACGAGGCTGCAGGGGGTGCCACCCTGAGTTAGAGAGAGAACCGGGACCGTTGAGAGGCCGAGTTCCCCCCCCTCCCTGACCCCAGGTGAGGGGTTGGGGGGTTATTCCAGAGCCACCTGGAAGGTTCCAGAAAGGGGGCGGTACCGGGGGTGGAGAGTCCCTGAGGTGGGTATAAAAGACGGACCCCAGGACGGCCCGAGGCAGTGCTCTGAAGACGAAGACTGAAGACCGGCTAGGCTAGGACCCTGGGACCCCGGGACCCGATGTCCTTTTATGGGCCGGGGCCGAGCACGGACCAGTGGTCGAGACCCGCACCTTGGCTGGGTCGGGTCAGCATAGCCTCCCCTAGGCCACCCTTAGTCGGAGGACTCAGAGCCCGTAGCCCCAGTGATAGGGCACGTTAGCCCGGAGGCCATACCTCCCCAAGTAGTGGGAGTAAAAGGGGCTTCTGTTATAAGATTTAAATAAACCGTGTTGCCTCTAAGCTACGTCTCCAGTCTCCGTGGGAACCCACTACATATACACAAGAAATGCTGTTCTACACATAACGGCCATGCCACGTTTCAGTTCAAAGTAACGCTGCAGTACGTGCACAGGCTACGCTCCTTTACACATACTCTGTATTATACGGCACACACTTTCATGGTGCTGTGTACACGGTATATGATGCGTTACACATAGGCCATGCTGTATTATAAACTCCGTGCAAAGTATCAGTTTATACATAGCCAATGCCACTGTACAAAGACAAAGATCCCCCTCATAGCCTTAACAGATGTTTGAGTCAAGTGGTGTTAGTGAGGACCTAATGAGGACTGGCACAGTACACAGGGGAGTGGGTAGCTAACACCACGCATTTGTCTCCCTCGTGGTGATGTGTACACACTGCATCAGGTACTCATTTGAGGCTGAGTCGACCAATGGGAGGCCCAGGACTGGTTTAGATATTTCCCACTGTTATACCGGTAGGAACAACAGATTCCACACTGCCTACCAGGGATTATTTGTCTGTCGTGCATATGGGGAGGGGAGGGTGGGGGTGGGAGGGGTGGGGCTGGGTGGGGAGGGTGGGGAGGGGCTGGGGGAGGAGGGGATGGTGGGGAGGGGCTGGGTGGGGAGGGTGGGGCTGGGTGGGGGGTGGGAGGGGTGGGGCTGGGTGGGAAGGGGCTGGTCACCCCGTAGTGCCCTTGTAAAACTCAACGTTTAACCTACACACTACACTATGCACGACACGATACACTACACTTATACAAGTGTAGTGAGTTCTCAGGGAGACAGACGACGTAGTTGAGGCACACTCTTTTATTTAACCAAAAGGCGGTAACATTACTTGAAGGGGTAACGGCCCCTTCACCCGTACTCAATGGGAAACACCCCTAGCACTATCCCCTGACTGTCCTATTCCCAGTCCTCCGCTATGAGTGCTAGGGGAGGCTATCTGATCCGGCCCTGGTCAAGCACGGATCCCGGCACCCAGCTAACCAGGCCGTGCTCTTACAAGAGCAGCGGTCCTGGAGCTCTTGGGGCCGCGCCACTTGCCCTGCTCGGCTGACAAGGACAGCGAACCAGGGGAGTTCCAGGGCCTATTCTGCCGGTCTTCAGTCTTCACTGGTAAGCTTCTCACACACTGGCCTCGAGCCCTCTGGCTCCCCGCCTTTTATAAGAATCCTCTCCGAGGGGTGGGGCTATGGGGGATCACAACGCCCCCATGCCCCCCCAGGGTTAACCGATGCGGACGTAGATGTAGAGACCCGTGTGTGGGTCCAGACACCCTTGTGTTTCTGTCCGCCTTTCTCCCCGTAACAACCCCTACATTTGTATTTAGTGTTGAAAAACTGGCAGGATTTTACGTACTTTATGCTTATTAAATCCTTTATATTAAGTTAACTTGCTTGCTTGCTTGCGTGCTTGCGTGCTTGCTTTCTTGCTTATGACAGTGCAAATCTTTCGGTCGTTTTTTAACCCACTTCCCGTGATCCACGTGAGGCGATTTCATCGGCGGTTTTGTGGATGCAGACGCTCTTCCCGACGCCACCACCGCCGTGCATCATGAGCAACTTCTGTCCGGGCACGTCGACGATTTCCAATACGACACAGTACTGGCCATCGGTCAGAAAGCACGGCCCGATTTTGACCATGGCCTCGTCATGGAACATCGGATCTACAGGGCCGCCGTTTCTTCCACAGCCACTGGCGGCGCCAACGTCGCCGTGATCGGTTTGGTGCGGTTCGAGGGCATGGATCTGTTTGCGCATGTCGCTCAGCGACAGTCGGACGTCATCAGCGGCCCCCTCGCCGTGCAGCAAATCGTAGTTGTCGGGTGGGGCATACACCGGCACCGACGGCGCCGGTCCCTTGCTAGCCGTGAGTTGGTGGGCACTCACGAGAACGGTATCGTTGAAGAGCTCATCGCACGAAGCCGTCAGTTCCACATGGGACGCTCGTCGCTGAACATCGGGGCTGGCTGCTGCTGCGATTAACTCATACATCTCCGATGGACAGAGACGACCCGTGTGCTCGGCATCCCCGTCCCCGTCGGCGTTGTCAGGTCGCAGGCCAGGGCCCCTGGACTTGCCAATGCGGACGGTGGCCCAGTAGTTGGTATTGCGCTGCCTCCAGAGACTGGTGATCAGCTCATTGCGACTGCTCCGATGCCGCTTCAACATCAGGTGGTAAAGAGATCGGAAGCGCTGTCGATTGACGACGGACTCCGAGCGCCGATCCCATGCATGAATCATCTCGGCGAGACCGTCGCCGTTGCGGGCGAACCGTGGCTCGTCGGCACTCTGCCATGGTACGAGCAGATCCAGGACGTATTTGGCGAATGGTTCGAGATTGCGCAGAGACTCGAGCGGGATCGTCGGGTTTGTTCCCCGGAAACGACGGCGGCGGTCGGCCGGCGAGAACAGCGGTGCGCATCTTGAGGCGAATGACCGCGTTATACTCGGCGAACAGAGGATGTTTGGGCCCCAGATCAAACACGTTGCCGACCAGGTCGACCTGCCCCGGCAGGCTGAGCCGCAGCAAGGCGCTGCTTGTTAGGGACCAGCTCGACGATGCTCTCGAACTCGAGCGCCGAGTATTCGGCAAAGTGAATCCCGCGGTTGTCATATGATTCGGCCTGCGACATGAAGACGACTTTGCCGGACGGCAGCTTGTACGCCGTCGCGCCGCCGACGCTGCCATCGCCCTTATCGTCAGGGTCGACAGCGAACACCAGGGCGTCCAGGGCCTCGTCGACGAACTGGTCGTCATCGACAGGCGGGTCAACGTCAGGCGCCGGAGGATCGTCGTTTTCACCGTCCTTGTCGATGGCGCGATCCAATTGCTGATCGACGTAGGCGACAGCTGCGTGTGGGAAGACGTACCGGAATGTTTCCGTCTGGACTTCTGACGTGGCGCCCAGCAGGGCATGTACCATCAAGGGCATGGACCATTGGTGGGCGCCGGTGAACGCGTTGACCGTCCGCGACGCAAAGTGCTTCCCCGTGCGGTGTGCCGTGCCTGTGTCGTCGGCCACGCTTGGGTGTTGCGCAATGTCGTCCAGGGTGGACAGGAGCACAGCAGCGGCCTGGCGCAAAGGAACGCCCTCGTTTGTCATATACGCCGCCTCGTACTCCTCGACGGTTTCGCCGGCATCCTGACCGCTAATGACGGACGAGTTGTTGTGGCAACCGACCAGATTGGTCGTGATCAGGTTCGATTCTACAAGCATCGCATCGGTCGCAGGGCGCTGCATTTCCCATACGATCGGGCCAACAAGATGCGGGCGGATGAGCTGGCCGCCCAACGGGTCGTACGGGCCGTCAATCATGTCCAGCGTTGCTTGATCGACGGGCAGGCCGACCAGAATGGCACGCTGATTGTCCTTGTGCTCCGGGCGCTTGTGCATAGCGATTATGAGAGGGCAGGTATGCTCCTCATGAACGCCACGTGGCATGCACAAGCGGCACATATACAGGCCCTTCGGTGGCTTTTCGCAGGAAAATCCATGTTTGTGGTGCTGCGACAGGGCGGACTTGTGTTGCCCCACGGCGACGAACTCACCGTAGTGGGCCATCGCATCCGGCACATTCAGGTCGGCAGCGCGCGGGCGCGCGACGTTGCTGTCTTGCGCGACAATCCCGTCGCACCATTCGCGCACAGCAGGAGCCAGGTGTGTACAAGCCGTACTGTCTAGAATGTTGCCGATGACGATCTCAACGTCGGTTGGCGCGGCAGCCAACCGAGTCAGTAGCGATGGCGTCAGGACCGAGCTGTATGTATTCAGATGCTAATGCAACCGTCCGCCCTTCTGCGGCTCAATCACGCCGCTGACGGTGGCAATATTGAGATACGCGCCGCGCTCCCACTGCAAGTAGTTACGCGAGACACGAAAATATGCAGAGCAGCCATCAGACACCGTACGACGTCATCGAGCCGGATGCGCATGTGGTTGGCGAAAGACATTGCGGCCAGAGCAGGATGGGGACGCGTCACCGCCATCCTCGCGCCGGCGTTGGAAACGAAATCGTCGGGCAGGTCGGCGCGCGTGAAACCTGTCCGCTGCAGCGGGCAGTTGACGTTGTTCCATTGGCGAGTATCGCGCATGATGGCCAGGCGCAGGACGGATAAGTCCTCAAACTCGGGCGGCAACCCGTCAGAAAATGACTCCCGATCTCGTACCTGAGACGCATCGCAGCCAGTTTGGGGCGCGTGGCCTCGCGCTCAAACGGGCTAAACGGGACAGTCGATCCGACCATGGACATGATGCGGCACACCTTGGCGTTCAGCTTCTTGGCCTCATCTGACAGCGGGTTGTCGTGCGCCCAGAGCAGGCGTTGTCGGAATGCCGACGAATTGGCCAGCTCGCCGAGTTTCTGAAGTTGCGAAGCTCGTTTGGCACCTATGCGCGCCGTCTGCCGGACGCATGTATGC
This sequence comes from Lampetra fluviatilis, assembly GCF_964198595.1. Lineage (NCBI taxonomy): Eukaryota > Metazoa > Chordata > Hyperoartia > Petromyzontiformes > Petromyzontidae > Lampetra > Lampetra fluviatilis. Next base: position 12,604,162 of record NC_136307.1, on the reverse strand, counting down.
CGCTGCAGCTGATTGAACGCGGTCGCAATGAAGAGCGGGTCCTCGAACCGGCCATCGTAGTAGAGAAAGAGATGGCGCAGGGACTTTTTGTTGAGAGAGCCCTTGGACAATCCCTTGCCCAGAAGGAACAAAGACGCGAAAACCGCCGACATGAGGACGTCGTTCTCGTCCCACTCGACTATTGGGTCTTCGCCGCGTGAAACCACCGCGATAGGAGGGGGAACACGATCTCCGGCATTATTGTCGTCGGGGTGAATGATGTAGTTCAGCGCCTGCAGCGCCAGGTTGACGCCGCCACTGAGGAGAGATTGTTTGGGCAAGACCGCCGCGTGAACAAGGTCACAGCCCATGTTGCTGGCCGGTGACTCTGGCACGTCGTTGTTGACGTCGTCATCGTCGACGTGCGCATTCATTGCAGCGACGTCAACATCGTCATTGCAGATGGCGTCGTTCTCGATGGTGGCACCCTCCTCGTCCAGGCGTCGGCGCATTTCGGAGGAATTGTCGATGGTAATGCCGTCGAATCGCGGATGTTTGACCCCGGTCCAGAACTCGAGCCACTGGTACGCTCCGGTGACGTCGATGTTGTACATGTCGCGGAAACGAGCCTGCGCCTTCCGCCAGGCGTCGCACGGCCCGAGAAAGGTCACCTGCGGGTGTTGCACCGGGGAAACCCGGGGCAGCACGTTGGCCACCTCGACAGGACCGTCTTGCATGAAACAAATGGCGTTCCCCGTTGAGTGGCTGGCCCTTATCAAGATGTCAATATTGAAGGCTCGGGCGGGTAAAAATGCGTTGAGCGTCGTGCTGTTCACTTTGGGCAGCGACCCCCGCCGACCATAGTCGTGCCCGTTGTAGAGGCTGAAGTCGTGATCGGCCGGATTTTTCGCACAGGTCGAGCACAGGACGACGTTGTTGATGTCGGGCACGAGATCCGGATTGAGATGGTACCGGACGTCGTTCACGCGCAGCACGGAGACGTGCCGTTCAATGAGATGCTCCGGCAGGGTGCACTGCTTGGCGACTTGCTCATTGGTGAGGCGGAACACAATGGGAAGCTGTTCGACGGGGCCGGCGTCGACGATGGTCTTATTGGCCTCAAAGAGAAACTCATTGCACGACGCGCACGCCACGATGCGCCCCGTGCCGGGGTCACGGGCAGCCGCACTGCGCTGACAGTGCACAGCGTCGTCGTGGCCTACCGCGCCGCCAATGACTCGCAGGATCCGCTCGCAGACCGCAGGTCCGTTAGGCCCATGCAGGCTCTCATCATTGAAAACAAAGGCGTTGGGATGGTTTGCGCACAGGTGGAAATACAGCAGCGCCAGACGCGGATCCTTCGCGAAATTTTGCGACTTCGCCAGGAACCTGACGGTCTCCCCACTAGGGTCCTGCTCAGCGAGAGCGGTCTCGGCCAGAGACGCGAGCATGGCGTCCTCAGTATCGACGCTGACGCGTCGCTTCTCGGCCTTCGCGACGCGCGCGCGCTCCAGTCAGGCAGCACGCTTTTCGGGCGTCTGGGGCGCGGCACGTCGGGCAGCCAACGCGACGCACGCCGCGCTCCAGTCGGGCAGCACGCTCTTCGGGCGTCTGGGGCGCGGCACGTCGGGTAGCCATCGAGACGCGCGCGCGCTCCAGTCGGGCAGCACGCTCTTTGGGCGTCTGGGGCGCGGCACGTCGGGCAGCCATCGAGACGCGCTCCAGTCGGGCAGCACGCTCTTCGGGCGTCTGGGGCGTGGCACGTTGGGCAGCCAACGAGACGCGCGCGCGCTCCAGTCAGGCAGCACGCTCTTCGGGCGTCTGGGGCGCGGCACGTCGGGCAGCCAACGAGACGCGCGCGCGCTCCAGTCGGGCAGCACGCTCTTCGGGCATCTCGTCCTTTATTGTGCGCCCGCCGCCGTACTGTGGCCAGACGTCGCCGATGGTTGCGAACACCCCCACTTTCTCCACACCGCCGATGGTTGCACTGAACGTCGACGACCGCGCCAGAAAACTTTTGCAGTCAAGCAAACTGCAATATGCCAAGACAGTCACAGTCACTGAACTGCGCAGAGTGCACGACAGACAAATATGCACGACAGACAGCCAAATAATCCCTGGTGGGCAGTGTGGAACCTGTTGTTCCTCCCTGTATAAGATTCAAATACTGTCAATAATAGCTGTATAATAATAAAATACTGTCAATTATCCTTTTTCACACTCACGATGTATGTATCATGTCAGAATAATTTATAAATAAGAAATGTCAAACCTATTTTTTTTCAAATTAAGAAATGGCAACCTCGTGTCTTACCCACAATAGTAGCAACTACCCAAAGCGTTGAGTAGGCACGTAAAATAAATTCATCAACTGAAATTGATTATGCTCCTGACAAATAAACAAGTCACGTGAGATTAGATTATTTACAATGCATGTACATTACATGCCAATGTTCATCATCATCAGCCATGCTCAATCTACTGCTGGGAGAAAAGGTTCCCCAATATTTTCCCCGATATTGTCACCATCCCTCATGATCTTGTGATCCACCCAGCTCATGCGCATGAGATTATCTCATTGCTTCATCTCTGTGGTGGTTATTTTCTCACACGTGTTTTTTTCATCGGTTGACATTCCATCCCAAGTTCTGTCCACTTGATATTATCCCTTTTAGCCACGATGTGTCTTGGCCAAGCCCAATTAAAACTCTACTTGCATTTTTGCAATGTTGCATTGAGGAGAAAGTAAAGTAATCAAAAAATAACTGTATGAATTAAAATAGAGATGGTCAAAATGAAATAAAAATAATGAAATAATGACTGTAAATCTATCACAATTAATTGAAAAACTGGAAAGTGTGCTGGGAGTGGGGGGGGACTCCAGTTGAATCGTAAACATGGCCACAGGCAGCCATTGCCACCATGCACACATGTCCAGTTAGGGATGTGCATTGAATTTTTAAGGGTGTTGCGATAATTGCATGCACAAAAGCCTATTAAAAAAACATTACCAATCTTCAGCACACCCACAATGACCGGAGTGAAGTATGGTCAAAACAAGCTCAATGACTGACATGGCGTGGTTAGGCCTTCATCTAGCAATGGCTTGACCAAGTGGTGTACGTTTATTATATTGTTTATATCAGAACAATGACATTGCAACATGCGCCTGTAAAAATGCGTGCCATGCGCCAAGCAGTTTGATCAAGTACTCAAAAAGTAGAAGATTAGAGATTCCATGACTTAGGAATCAATACAATATTCCATAAGCAAACGGTACAAATCGATAATAAAAGTGCAGGAGATACAAAACACTGAGTACGCTTCGCCAGTACTCTAACTTACAATACGATATTGTATGCGCAAAGGCAGCTTATTCTGCGTCAAGAGATACGAGAAAAAAGCTTATCAATATACTCATGGTGATTTTAGTGATAAAGCAAATATCTGTGGAGTCACGTACCGCCTTGAAGACTCTTAATAGAAGACTCTTAATATTTACGTTGAAGCCTATTCGCCATTGTTTGAAGCACCATCGGTGGGGGAGGGAGAGAGCACAGAGGTGGTGGGGTGGGAAAGGACTGGCACCAATATGGCCTCGAGCAGTGGCGGCTCCTGCAAAATCTCTAAGGGGGGGCAAATGTCTGGATGATTGATAAGGATAAGGTCCACCCATGCAAAGGATAAATTAACAGCTTAAGCATGTAAAGGCAACTTCACTTCTTTAATATTAATGAAAAATAAAGTGACTCTTACAATACATCTTGTTTGTTTTTATACTCACTATTAATACAATCCACTCATGTTTCTTTTATTAAAGATTCCACTAGGTGGCGACAAATAATTTTGTTGGATGAAACGTGCTTACGTATGATGACGTAAGCACGTTAGTGCGAGCCCTCCCGGAAGCCATAGAGAATGCATTGCAGCGCCCCCCGTTCGAAAAAAAACATCTTTGAATGTAAGTCTATGGGACCACTCGGGGCGATTCTCAGCCGGAGGGAAATCGCCCAAAAAGAGGCGGTACTCCACAGAACGTAGCATGACGCTGATTGGACTATATCCAGAGGCACAGTGACGGCTAGCGTGACTCTGTGGTTGAATGACATTGGTGGTGCGTCGCCCAATCGCCCGAATGAAGAAACCGCCCCTGGCCTCGAGTGGCATGGGAGAGTTAACGCAGCGAATAAGATTCACGACAGACAGACAGACAAATAATCCCTGGTGGGCAGTGTGGAACCTGTTGTTCCTACCTGTATGTATAAACAGGACCCTGCGGGGTGGGCTGGTAGGAACGAATAACCAAAGAATATAAACATAATGTATTATTACACTTGTTTAGCCAGGAAAGCCCCACTGAGTCTAAAGGTTTTTGTAGGGTCCTGCCAAATGTTTGCAGTAGGGGGTGATGTTGCTACACCTAATCGGACGATACGAAGGGAGACTTTGAGGCCTAGTTCTAGGCTTCAGGCCTAGCTGTAGGCTTTAGGTCGCTGTGAGTTGATTTTTAATTTAAATGTTTTAATTATTAATGTAAAAGCTTGAAATTTAAATGTTTCTATTTAAAAAAATCAGGGAATGTAACATTGTGAAACATTAACTCCCTTTCACACACGCGGGGGTACGATACGAAGGGAGAGTTTGTGGCCTAGTTCTAGGCTTTAGGTCTAGCTGTAGGCTTTAGGTCGCTGTGAGTTAATTTTTAATTTAAATGTTTTAATTATTAATGTATAATTTAAATGTTTTAATTATTAATGTAAAAGCTTTAAATGTAAATGTTTCTATTTTAAAACATTAGGGAATGTAATATTGTTAAACATTAACTCCCTTTCACACACGCGGGGGTACGATACGAAGGGAGACTGTGAGGCCTAGTTCTAGGCTTTAGGCCTAGCTGTAGGCTTTAGGGCGCTGTGAGTTATTTTTTAATTTCAAAGTTTTAATTAAAAGCTATCTCAGGGAATTATAAGGGAATGTTACACTTGTTTAGCCAGGAAAGCCTCACTGAGTCTAAAGGTTTTTGTAGGGTCATGCCAAGTGTTTTCAGTAGGAAGCGATGTTGCTACACGTAATCGGACATCGGACGGACGGACGGACGATATTATTTTTTTATTTCAAAGTTTTCATTAAAAGCTATCTCAGGGAATTATAAGGGAATGTTACACTTGTTTAGCCAGGAAAGCCTCATTAATTTAAATGTTTTAATTAAAAGCTATCTTAGGGAATTATAAGGGAATGTTACACTTGTTTAGCCAGGAAAGCGTCACTGAGTCTAAAGGTTTTTGTAGGGTCATGCCAAGTGTTTGCAGTAGGGGGCGATGTTGCTACACGGTCGGACGGACGGTCGGACGGACGGACTCACAGGGTCACGGAAGCACGGGAGGCGGTGAGACTTGCTACGGCGAGGACCCAGGCCCGTAACGAGCGGTGCGCTCGTTGATCGCGACGTGAGATGCCATGGGTTGTGGGCGACCGGGCCTGGATCCACTGTCCCCAGGTACCGGTGGGTACTTCTCCCAAATTACACAGGCCATGGCAGCGGCCTGTTGAGTTGATCGAGGTACGGAGCCCTCAATGTGTACGTATTCAGTCGGGTTCGCGCCGCTGGTTCGCTCACACTTCGCGGTTAAAACCTTTCTTTGTACCACACGTTGCTCCCTCATCCCCATTAACTACCCTGCCGGGGTCTGATGCGTCCAATGGGCCACCTCGGTTGCCGGTCGATCCCCAGAAGGGGTCTGGTTTGCCTTCCACAGACCCACAGACACTGAATGCTCCGGATGCGGCGGATGATCCTGCTCCGGCGGGATCTTCTTTTGCCAAGTCGGACGTTCCATGCCCCATTTTTCCGTCTCCTGCGACATCGGGACCGGCAGCGCGTTGCCCTGCGGCGGCGCATGGCCCTGCATCGCATACATGCTCGAAATCTGTTCCCTTTCGTTAATAACTGTTATACCTTCTTGCATTACGTGTTCATATGCATCTTATCGATTCTGTTGTTGAGTTAATTGTGTTCTTACTGCCCTTGCCTTGTGTGCTTGTGGGGCACCTTTTTATTGTTTTTGTTGTTGTATTGTCTTCATGCTCTACGGCTCTCGTATTGTTGTTGCTTGTTTTAGCCGGGATGGCTTTTACACCGTAATACGAAAGTTCACTGACGAGCGCCGATCAGTGGATAGGCTCCGCCGCTTAGGCCATCACCCAATCAGAGGGATGGGCCGAGGTTAGGGGCGGAGCTCAAAAGGCTCTGGGGAAGTAACCATCTAGAAGGTTCGTGAGGGGGCGTGGCTGTAGGCGGGGATTGGTGACGTAGGCCAGGGGATATAAGGGAAAGCAGAAGAGAGCTCGGGGTCAGTGTGTGGAGTCAGAGAGCTGGACCACGTCGCTCGCCTCCGGGACACCAGCGGCCACGTGGCGGGCCGGAGGCTTCCTCCCAGCGCACCGCCTGTCAGCAGCACGCGGGAGAGGTTGAGAGAGAGCAGGTGTGAGTAACCACCCAGCTGCGCGGAACGGAGTGCAACCATGTCAGAGAGAGAGCGGAGCTGTGGGAAAGAAATAATAAAGACGAAGACACAAGCCCAGATCGTCGTCGCAGTGGTTTATTTCACGTGTAACGCGTCAAGCAGGGGATCGACCTCGGCTCGGGCCAGGTCCTGGTTGTCCTAGGGGCAACCGGGGTCCTCAGCTCAGAGTGCAAACACCGAGTCGTTAGAGTGGCGCGCGTGTAGGGGGTGTACGGTGGCTACCGTGGTGCGCCGTCGCAGCATTGCCGGGGTGCTGTGGGGGTTGAATACCCGCATGAACAATCGGCCCCCATCTGCATTTACCAGCGTGGCTGATCCCACAACCCTATACCGTTCCGCTAATTCAGGGTGAGGAGTTAGCATTACCTCACCCGATGGTCGGTGCGCGGGGTCAGGGGAGGGTGTTGTTACTGGCACCAGCATCTCTACGAGCGGCCCGATGGTGACGGCCGTCACCAGGGTAGCGGCCACGGGTGCGAAGAGGGGGCGATTCGGCTCTCGTCCCAGGAAGGGAATCCGCTCCCCGCTGCCCTCCATGGTGGCACATCGCTGGCAGGGCTGCACGTTGAGCCCCAACTTTTCTAGGGGGTTGGTACCTGCAATACACTCGTGGCACAACACACTCGAGACATAGAACTGGGTGCACACCTGGCGTCCTATGCGGACCTCCAGGGTGACCCTTTCCAGTAGTCCCATTCCAGCTCCGCTCGCCGTGTGCAGCACGCGGTCCGGGGCCTGTAGACGGCTCACGTCGACCCCGATCACGCTGCAGTGCGCCGCGCTCACAAGCGAGGCCACCGCCCCCGTGTCCAACAGGATCCGGGTATGCCTGCCCTTCCACCAGCGATGTGGCCCCCGTGAACCCCGCCACCAGCTCCCGCAGCCAGTCGCCAGGAGTCGCCACGTTTCTTGGTGTCGTGGCCGGAATCTGCGTGGGGGTCACTCGCTCGCCATTATCATTACAGCTTATTTGTGTTGGGACCACGTCGATTGCACCCTTCGGTGGTCCCCTCTTTAGGGAGGCCGTAGTGTTTGCCCTTAGCTCTTGTCTAGCTTGGGCGATCTGGGCACAGTCCCTCACGCGGTGCCCCCGTTGGTCGCATATATGGCATGCCTGGGAAGGGTGCTGGTTCCATAGGAGGCGTCCTGGCCACTCCCTATCCCCCGAGTACACCACTGCCCAGACTCTGTCTCTAGTCAGGCTACCCGTCCAGTTAGCCCCCCTACCTCGGCCTGGACTGTCTCTACCGTAGTCTGCAGCGTGGTCATATGCGCCCGTACTTGGGTCACCTTATCGTCTATTTCGGTTACCTGCTCGCGGGTTTGGGTTACCTTCCCGCACGAGTGGGTCACATGGCCGTCTATATACCCTATGCCGGTCTGAAGCCCTGCCACCCATCCCGGGGCTGTCTCGCGGGATTCCCGGAGGCTCACTTGCCCATCCCTTTATCGTTCTGGCGAGCTCCTCCTCTGGGAGCAGGCTCGCGATGGCGTACTCTCGTCCCGATCCTCGGAGTTGCGTGCGCTCGCTGGAGAGTTCCTCGCACTCGAGCGCGCGCTCGACAAGGGTGTCAAAGGGGAGGCATGCGCTGCCCACTTTGGGCTGCCACCACGTGGTGCGAGCTAAATACCGGAGGATCTTGTCTGTGGCTAGCTCCTCAATTACCTCTGTCGCGAACCCTGGGCGGGCGATCCGTGTCAGCGATCGCACGTCCTCGGCATGATCGCGAAAATCCTCGCCGGGTTGGCGGCGCACTCTAAGGCAGCCTTTGCCTTTCTCTCATTATTCGCGCCGAAGCGCAGGTCGAGTCGGCGCAGGTCGAGTCGGTGCTTGCGGGTAGAGCTTCCACAAAGTCGGCTGCCCACCCATCCAAATGCATATTAAGTTGCTTTAACGCCTGCGCGTCCGTCCAGCCATTAATTTTTTTAGCACACGTCATGCTGCGGGCGAACGATTTCCATCAAGGAATCCCTCGCCCGGTGAATACATGTCTTACCTTAGCAGGGGGTGACGCGCCTTTTTCCTTTGGAGGTGCGGGGGATAGTACCACCTCTGACACCATTTTGTTGGAGCTGCTGCCCCCCGATTCCGCAAAGTCGCGGAGCGGTGAGGCTGCTTGTGTAGGGGCTGCTGCCCCCCGATTCCTCTCTGTGAGACATAACTCTCGGCTGGCCCCTTTGGCCACCTTGGTCATTCACACACCCTCCACGCGCACGCTACTGCTCAACCCCGTGCACACGCTAAAAATAGCACGGCAGCTGGGGGTCGGAGGTCAGAGGGCAGTGGCGTTGCTCGCACACGCGCGGCCGCCGTGGGCGGGTGATAGCGCTCGTTTAAAGGGCCGTGGGACAGGTGTTCGCGGTGGGTGCGAGCCCTCACGCAGCACGGGCATCCACAGCCACAGAACGCAGCGTGCACCCGCGGAAGCACCGACCACCCACGTTACGAGCGCACACACACAGCACCACGCACTTTCCACACACTCGTAGAATTCACACGAGGCTGTGATCAATTCCTCAGCGTGCATCCGCGGAAGCGCCGACCACCCACGTTACGAGCGCACACACACAGCACCACACACTTTCCATACACTCGTAGAATTCACACGAGGCTGTGATCAATTCCTCAGCGTGCATCCGCGGAAGCGCCGACCGCACACGTACGAGCACACACACAAACAGCGCCACGCGCTTTCCACACACTCACCGAATCCACACGAGGCTGTGATCAGTTACTAACAATGTATTATCGGCGCGACTGTGAGCCACTCTCACCGAATCAGTCGGAATCGGCAAGGCAGGATTAAACTATCACCCGATGATTCTAGATTTGAAGCTTTCGTGACTGCAAGGATTCATACTCTTAGTTCTTTCGGTAAAGTCACGTAGGTAAAAAATGAAATTATTAAAAATAAAACAATAAAAATCACGACGTTTCGGAGGCAACACAAGCTTCCGTCTTCAGGTGAAACCGTCACAGCAAAATATCTGTACCTTATATAGTGGTTAAGGGGGGAGGAGCCAGGAAGGGCAGCGGGGGAGGAGGAGTTGTGAAGTGGTCAATTACTGCTTTTGTTATACTGCTGGGTGGGTAAATGAATTAGATACGATTAAGCCGCTCTTTGTTATGCTGTTTGTGCGCAAATCACTGTGGGATGAATGGACTCGTGGTCAGGGACGTGTTGCGCAAGTAACTGTGGATGTACATAATAGAAAAGGAGCGGAAATGCCCATGTTTATACCAGTGTTGGCTGACAATAAAGAGTACTGTTAAACGTTAGGGATGTTAACACTCGGTGAAGTAAAATAGTGCCTGTCAGATAAGATAGTCCAAAAATGTGTAATTACATCTTTTTTGCATGGTTGATAACATCTTTCCAATGATTACTAAGTTTGTACCCATCATCACGGTTGAAATTATGTCTGTGTTTGTATATCTGAATGGCTTCGTGTACAAACCTTTGATGGTAGGCCCGATGGTCTGTACCCGATTTACCTAGTTTGATAGGACTTAAGCTGCTTTGACTTTTAGGCTAAATCTCAACTCTCTCTCTCTTACTCACAGTTCGATGCGTATGGCGCTCCGGCAGGCCCGTCCTCTCTGCACACCTAGACTCGTCGCACGGATGTCCGAGTGGCCGAACTGGAGAGCGTCCCGATGGCTGACTTGAGGAGCAAGAGACCTTTTTCCCTTTCTACGGTCCCTTTTATTGTTACTTACATAAAAGAAAAGCCGTCGCTGATCCAATGCCTTTCCCGGCCAATCAGATTGCTCGTCTGTCCTACAGCATTCGGCGCTCTCAGCGCCGTCCACATGCCGGTTTCCATATCAAAGGGACTGCCGCTGGGCTGCTGCGTTGGCAGCCGTGCACAAGCACATTTGTCCTGCCAATCAGATGCTTACCCTGGTTTCCCACCGCTGGTGGCTCTGCCCCCCTACTTGCCTGCCGACCCGTGTGTGGGGTGTGTGTGTTAACTGCGGTGGCTGGGCAGCCCCGTCGTGACCATGTAATTTCAACCCAAGTCACAGCGCAGCGGTGCGAGTTAGCATCGATGGAGATCGCCCAATTCCCTGGCCGCAGGAAACCGTGAAGATTATCCCTATGAGAGGGCTTCTGGGTGAAAACCTGTCGGCCAGGTGACCTCCCCTCGGAGCTCTATGTGGGGGGAAATGTGTGAGGGTATGTGGGGGGTGGCGAGGGGGAAGCAGCGTTGGCCAGTAGGTCGTCAGTTTCCCCACCTGCCCGGCTCCGATGCGAGGGGTGTGTAGCCACACCTTAGTGCCTGTCGGCAACAAGGGGGACTCCACGCGATGTCGAGTGCCCTGTTCCTGTCGCCGATGCGCGGCTTCCCCTTGCAGGTAGGCTTGGCCTCGGGCCCCTTGCAGGGTCTTCATCAGGTGCTCCACGGGGCGACTCCCTTCCTCCGGTTGGGGTGGAGGAACGCCGAACAGCAGGTCTCCGGGTAAACGAGACTCACGGCTGAACATCATTAAGAACGGGGTTTGTCCTTTCGACGTGTGTACGGTGGTGGCGTAGGCGAATAGGGCGTAGGGGAGGTGTTCGTCCCAATCCCGTTGATTTGCGGCCGCCATATGTTTGAGCTTCCCGGCTAAGGTCTGATTCATACGTTCCACTATACCGAACGCCGTGGTTCGGTCCTTCTGAATTCTGAACTTTCTGCACAGCGCCTGAAACAGCTCGGCCTTGAACTCCCTACTTTGGTCGGTAAGGACTCGTCCCGGGATCCCATGCTTAAGTACGTAATGCTTCACAAATGCCCAGGCCACCACAAAAGCCGTTTTATCGGGGATGGCCACTACCACGGGATAGCGGGTGAAATACTCCACCGCTACGAGGATATACCAGTTGCCTCGGTGGGATCGCGGAAATGGCCCCAGTAGGCCGATCCCGACCAGCTGGTTTGTACGGCTGATGTGGAACGGCCTTAGGGGTACCTGATATTGTGCCGATTTCAGTCCGCACTGCTGACACGCGTGGCAGCCCTGTACCCAGGCGGCCACGTCTTGCGCCAATTTGGGCCAGAGATACTGGCGACGCAAGGTCTCCCGAGTGCGCCGTTCCCTGTCATGGCCCCCAAGCGGGTGGTCGTGCTCCAGCCGTAGCAGATGGGGACGCACCTGGGCGGGAACACAGATGCACCCCGGCTGGCCGGTTTCGGTTAGCTCTCGTACCACTCCGTTCTGCACACGAAACCGGCCATACAAACCACTCCAGGGTCCTGGCAGGGCGTCCTTCTTCTCCCGTAGGGCCGCTTCCACCGCCGCCAGATCCGGATCCCACTGCTGGGTTCGTCTCAACTACTCGTCGTCCAGGCCCGGAAAGGTGCAGCTGACGTCCTCTTGGATCCGTCCGATCGGGGCGGGGTGGTCCTTCGGGTCCCGAGTCGTGAGCTCCGCGATCGCCGGGCGGTCCGCTGGGCCCCCGGCTTCCTCCGTGGGGGTCTCTATGGCGCATACCGCACTCTTTCTCACCAGGGGGGGGTCAGTTGCTGCGGCCTCCCGGGGGTCCGTTGCCTGCCAGCAGTGTCCCCCCATGAAACACGGGCAGGCCTCCTCTGCCCTCGTCTCGGCGCACACCGCGGGTCGCCTCGATAGGGCGTCCGCGTTCGCATGCGTCCGCCCAGCCCGATACTCGATTTGCAGGTTGTACTCCTGCAGCTGCGCCAGCCACCGGGCCATCTGCCCCCGTGGCTTCTTGAATGTAAGGAGGAACTGCAGAGCATAATGGTCCGTGCGCACGCGACATTTCCTGCCGTACAAATACGGCCGAAACTGCTTACATGCGAAAATCACAGTGTACAATTCCTGACGGGTCATGCAATAGCTCAACTCGGCCTCACTCCAGGGTCCGGCTGGCGTACGCGATAACCTGATCCGTCCCATCCTGCACCTGCGACAACACCGCACCCAGCCCACTGCTGCAGGTGTCGGTGTCAAAAATAAAATTGGTGGTGAAATCGGGGAAAGCCAGGGTGAGGGTGTGGGTGAGGTGGTCTTTAAGGGTGGTGAAGGCCGTCTGGCAGGCCTCCATCCACTGATAGGGGTTCTTAGGGGAAGTGAGTTGGGTGAGGTGGTGTGCAATCTCGCTGAATCCCTTTACAAATCGACGATAATAGGTGGTGAGCCCCAGGAATGATCTGATCTCCATCAGGTTCCTTGGCCGTGGCCAATCTACTATGGGGCGTACCTTCTCCGGATTGGTGCACACCCCTGTATCGCTGACGCGGTGTCCGAGGTACCCCACCTCGCGCTGTGCAACGTAACACTTACGCGGCTTGAGCTTGAGATGGGCCGCTCGCAGTCGCTGGCACACCTCCCGTAACCCGGACCAGTGCTCAGACAGAGATCTACTGAACCCTATCACATCATCCAGGTAAATCAGGCACTGTTCCCACTGCAAGCCCTGCATCACCAGCCCCATCAGCCGCTGTAACGTCGCGGCGCGTTAGTGAACCCGAACGGGAGTACTCGAAAAATACCGCGCTCCGGCGAGGCTGTCAAAGGTGTCGTCGATGCGGGGTATAGGAAAGGCGTCGCCGAGGGTGACCGCGTTCAATTTGCGGTAATCGACGCAAAACCGGGTTGACCCATCCTTTTTCGGTACTGCAGTAACCCACGCAGCTGATCGGCCTCCCCCTTAGGTAAATCTGCCCAAGGTACGTGTAGCGCGTCAAGCAGGGGAACGACCTCGGTTCGGGGAGTCGGGCTGACTCGCCAGGCCAGGTGGTTGTCCTCGGGGCGACTGGGGTCCTCAGCCCAGAGTGCAAACACCGAGTCGTTAGAGTGGCGCGCGTGTAGGGGGTGCACGGTGGCTACCGTGGTGCGCTGTCGCAGTATTGCTGGGGTACTGTGGGGGTTAAACACCCGCATAAACAATCGGCCCCCATCTGCGTTTACTAACGTGGCTGACCCCACAACCTCGTACCGTTTCGCCAACTCTAGGTGAGGAGTTAGCATTACCTCACCCGATGCGTGGGGTCGGTGGAGGGTGTTGCCACCGGCACCAGCATCTCGGCAAACGGCCCGACGGTGACGGGGTAGTGGCCACGGGTGCGAAAAGGGGGCAATTCGGTTCTTGTCCTAGGAACGGAACCCGCTCCCCGCTGCCCTCCAGGGTGGCGCATCGCTGGCGAGGCTGCACGTTGAGCCCCAGCTTTTCCAGGAGGTCGGTACCTGCGATACACTCGTGGCACAACACACTCGAGACGTAGAACTCCTGGGTGCACACCTGGCGACCTATGCGGACCTCCAGGGTGGCCCTCCCCAGTAGCCCCATCCCGGCTCCGCTCGCCGTGTGCAGTGTGCGGTCCGGGGCCTGCAGGCGGCTCACGTCGACCCCGATCATGCTGCAGTGCGCCGCGCTCATGAGCGAGGCCACCGCCAGCGTATCCAGCAGGATCCGGGTACGCCGCCCGTTGACCTGCCCTTCCACCAGCGACGTGGCCCCCGTGATTCCCGCCACCAGCTCCCGTAGCCAGTCGCCAGGAGTCGCCGCGTTCCTTGGTGTCATTGCTGGAATCTGCGTGGGGGTCACTCGCTCGCTATTATCATTACAGCTTGTTTGTGTCGGGGCTACGTCGATTTCATCCCCTGGTGGTCCCCTCTCTAGGGAGGCCTTAGTGTTTGACCTTAGCTCTTGTCTAGCTCGGGCGATCTGAGGACAGTCCCTCAGGCGGTGCCCCCGTTGGTCGCATATATGGCATGCAGGGGGAAGGGTGGGGGCTCCGTTGTGGGCTCTCTGCCCACTCCCTCCTCCCTCAGTGCACCGCTGCTCATACTCTGCTTCTAATTGGGCTACCCTTCCAGTTAGCCCTCCTACCGTGGAGTGTAGCTCCCCCACCTCGGACTGGATGGTCTCAATGGAGGACTACAGCTTGGTCATATTTCGGCTCATTTTGTCATCTACTTGGGTTATCCTGTCGTGTATCCCCCCGATGCCGGTCTGTATCCCGGTTACCCACCCCGGGGTTTTCTCACGGGGTCTCTGGGGCTCCCTTGCCCGTCCCCTTATTGCGCTGGCGAGCTCCTCCTCCTCGTCTGGGAGCAGGCTCGCGATGGCGCACTTTCGTCCCGACCCTCGGAGTTGCGCTCGCTCGCGGGAGAGCTCCTCGCACTCAAGCGCTCGCTCGACGAGGGTATCAAAGGGGAGGCTTGCACTACCCTCTTACCGCTGCCGTCCATGCCCCTAATCGCTTGCAAACGGCACCTCCAACAGTTCGCTCAGTGGTCGCCATACACTGGCGTGCACAGGCGAAGTAGAGATGGTTGTTTGTGGACGCTTTCTGCTTTCTGTTGGACGGGAAACTTTGTTTTCTCCATTACCCGACTGCGCGAATGTTGGACGTGCAAGAGTGCATCTGTGTCAAATTGAGTGAACGCCAAAGGCGCTTACGAATCGGTCGCCCTAACTGAAATGACACGACTACTCGCTTATGTCCTGTAACTGTAGAAATTGAGACAGTGATTTTCTGGCTTATAGTGTCCTTGCAAAATTTGGTTAAGTGGTAAGAAATAAGGTGCTTAGAAACAGTTCACCATTGACGTGCTGCAAATAGCCCACCACAGACAAAGTTTTGTTGGGGCTACTGCCCCCCCAATTCCTCTCCCCCTCCCTCCTCTTCTTCATGCCTCTCGTCACTGCCGCTTCTCCTCTATGAGACAACTCTCGGCTGGCTCTTGGCCGCCTCGGTCATTCACACACCCTCCGCGTGCATTCCCTTAAACATTAGTAGGAACTACCAGCACGTTGCTGCTCACCCCCGTGCACACGCTAAAAATTGCGCGGCAGCTGCCCGCGCACGGCTCACCTCGGTCGATTTATCTCTACGCGACACCCGCGCGGCGTGGGCGGTGAACGCTACGCTGCCGCTCCCGTGCAATAGTGGATCAGCGGCCGGTAGACCTGCCCGTTAATTCGCAGGGCAACCGCATGCTACGGATGATACGGCATGCGTGTTAAGCCCCGAGTGAGCACGCATGGGCGAGCGCAACACGTGGGTAAATACGCCCTCGCGCGCAAACAACGGCACCGACGTGTGGTCGTTTTATCACTGAATACGCACGCGCTCTTTACGTACGCCTGTACACACACCACGTTACCACTCTCTCCACACTTCGCAGAAAACACACGAAACGGTTTATTGATTACTAATGGTTTATTCCCCGTGTGACTGAGATTACCCTCTATGTGGCTCGGAGCTGAAATCTGCGAGGAAACCACTCTGTCTCTCGACAATCTGAACCCAATTCGTCCGGCTTACTTCGAGTTACCCTCTCAAGGGGTTCTTATGCTATTCACTATCTCCCTCTCTCTCGTACTCACCGTTCGACTCGTATGGCGCTCCGGTGGGCCCGTCCTCACAGCACATCGACTCGTCACACGGACGTTCGAGTGGCTGGACTGGAGAGTCGACCGTCCCGATGGCTGACGTGAGAAGAACCGACCTCTTGCCCTCTCTATGGCCCTTTTATTGTCTACTACATCAAAGGGTCCGGGTGGTTAATCCCGCGGCCTTCCTGGCCAATTAGATCGCTCTGGCTCCTTTCGCCCAGCCTCATCTCTTGCCTCGGTGCTCTCGGCGTCGTTTCCCATCCCGATTTCCATATCAAAGGGACTGCCGCGGGGCTGCGGCTTTGGTGCACAAGCACAATTGTCCTGCCAATTCGACGCCCGCCCTGGTTTCCAGCCGTTCGTGGCTCCGCCCCCTACCTACCTGCTAACCCGTGTGTGTTGTGTGTGTCTTAACCACGGGGGCTGAGTAGCCTCGTCGTGACCGTGTAATTCCAGGTTAATTCACGCTGCCGCAGCGCAATTCAACCTGGAGGAAGCCTCGGTCAATTCCTGGGGGAAAACCTGTGGCCCAGGCGACTTCCCCGCGAGGCTCTATGTGGGGGTGTGTGCGTGTGTTCATGTGGGTGGTGGAGAGGGAAGAGCAGTGTCGACCAGGCTGCTTGATGGTGGTGGGTTGGCAGGTGGGGCACCGGCAGAGCCGCTTTGCCGCTGTGGCATCACAGTTTCCCTTAATTCCTTTTCATTGTTTAACCGAGCTGGACCAAGATGTTGTATTGAGTCAAGCTTCAAGGCTCGTGGGTGTAACTTGGTAGCAGAGGGTTGCATAAAGGCAGCACGGACAGTGTCAATCTGTGCAATCGCCATGTGCTCGTGTCCCACCCCTGATTGCATGCGTGTGTTTCTACAATGCCGGGCAAACACGGCTACCTAAACTGAAGAAGCTAGCGAGTACCACAGATGCCTTCCTTCGAACCTTGTCACCTCTTCGAGATTCATGTCTCCACTGCTGGATGGTCTCAAGCCGCTATTTGATTCGATCTTTTGATATAATAATCCACCTAGTACCAGCACACTAGCCGATTACATCACTCCATCATCATTGCCATCACCACCACCACCAACTTCATTATTGTTACCATCAGGTTGGTCAGAAGCTTCCGCAGCTGACCAGTACCTCAACTGCGCTGGACGAAATGCCTGCGGCAGCCTCCACTCTTACATCGGCCTCCATGCCCGAAGCAATCAATCTCACAACTTCGGAGCAGCAGATGTGTCGTGACACGACCGCGGTGCTACGCGAACGCCGCAATCCCTTCCCGGCCACCTGCACTGAACACACACCCGCATGCAGCGCACCCACGTAGTGTCCTGGTGGGAGGTTGCCTGGTACATCGGGTTTTAATCCGAAGGGCCCCTAGGTTTCCCGGTGCCAGGAGATTGGCCGACCTCCACAGGACAGGTTACATTGCGGTGCCCCTAAATTGGCTTAAAATTGTATGGGCGCAAAAAAAAGGTTCCTTCGGCCAACCGCAATGAGTTACTCACAACATTGGGGGGAGGACGAAGGGTGGAATATTAGGCGTAAAGAGAAAAACCGAAGGCTCGAACAACTGGGCACGGGAGAGCAATGGGTGGGCGGGGCGGCAGCAAGAGTATAAAGGTGGGAGCCCCGTGACAGCTTGGAGGTTGTCTCCAACCTCCAGGCTGTCATGACCCACTTCCTGCCTGCTGTCCTGCCTCTTCAAGCCGCTCACAGCATCCGTGTGATGCCAGCAAGTGCTGCTGCGAGACAGTGATTGGGCAAGACTTCTCTCGTCATTCTCCCTCCAATTTTCTCAGCGTCCATGGGACGCCGCGATTCCAGTTTCAAGGTACGGGGTAGGACGTTTGAGTAGCTGGGTTCATAGGCAGAGTTACGCTAGGCTGTCCTCGCGAAATATTCCTCAGGGTAATGTGTATTGGCGCCATTAATAAACTCTAGTTCAGAATATCGGTGTAGTGTGATTTCTGTGTGTGGGCAGACCCTCGGCGTAGCGTATGTGATCTGTGTGGTGCGTCTGCGTGGAGCGATGGTGTGCCCGGCGTGAGAGCGGGTGCAGGGCTGCAGAGTGGGTGTGGTGATTTGAGCGTGCGCGTGACGCACGTGTACTGCAGCCGCCATCGTTTGCGCGTGTTTACGCTCGCGTTGTTTATACAGCGCGCTTTATGCAGCGCGTTTAGACAGTAAAAATAGCGCCTATCCTTTTCCGCTAGCATTAGATTTGCGGGCACGCGGATTAGGGCGTATCCACCGGGGGGGGTAGGTGTGCATATTCATACTGCCGCCGTTTCTTTCGTTCAGCGCTCACCTTTGCGAGGGAAAAACGCACCTACAGGGGCGCACTCGTGTGCACCTCGTTCGTTCTTTTCCTTTTGTGGTGGGGTGTGTGAGCATGTGGGAAATAATCCCGGGCGGTGGTGAGCCAGCCGAGTAGTTATGTCCCTCAGAATGGGCGCTGGCGTGGTGGGACCGATCACTTGATCGGCGGCGGCCCGGAGAGAGGCAGCCGATCAGGAGGGGGGAGTGGAGGGGGTGGACTTCGCGCCCCGCCCGCTCACTGGGAGTGGGGAAGTGGACATCATCCCCCACAGATGCTACCGGAATTCTCCTCCAACTAGGGGATGAATGTTTCATGCTCGCTGAGGTGAGTGACCATGTGCGGGGTATACATCATCAACGCCTCGCACAATGCAGATTACGTCCTCGTTTCAGCGGTGAACACAGCCCAGCGTGGCTCATTTATTATCATCCCTGCTCCTTGAGGGTCGTGCAGCTCTGTGGGCCCAGCACCTTCTATTATTCCCTGCCCCTTTCCTCCCTTGATTTAAAATTTGCTTTTTTTACAAGGTTTTAATGTATGCTCGGATAAGCTTATGTCCATCCCAAGTTGAACTCTTATTATTTATGTACATTAAACAAAAGCAATTTGACAGAGCATCTCTTCTACATTCACCCCTTGAGATCACATCTATTTACGTGGTCGGGGCCCACGTAAAAGCAAATTGAGCCAAGCGGCACAGTTCAAGGACTGCACGGCCCACTTGGCAGGTTTGACCCATTCAGGCTTGTTATTGTTTCGAGACTGTGGCTACGGTTGCCCTAACCCCCTATTTCCCATAAAGCCTGAGTATTGCCAACCACGGCAGTTTTTAGGAGCATAACCCCCGCGGTTGGCAAGGGATTATTGTACACCTATCTTCCCGAATAAAGTCTTGACAACTGACACATTTGACGAAGTTCATCACGTTGTGATGCCGAACATGAGTAAATCACCTGTCAGTGGAGAGTACACAACAACCAAGTGGGGATTTCAGACTACGTTACTTTAATCCAGATATAAGACAGTTGGGGGTGGTAGATGAGGTGGGAGAGGATGAGACCGCCTGAAGTGGGGCGAGATGGCTGGGAAAGGGGAGGCCGGAGGAAGAAGGCGGGCACCGTGATCAAACACGCAGAGGGCCACACTCAGTATAAAAGGTGTCCATAACAAACATGAAATGTACTTCTGATGAACAAATTATTTTGCAGTTGAATGGGTGGCAAACCATCGCTATCCCTGACTCCACCCAACTTTGTTATAGATTAAGGCACTCTCGTATGGTTTTCCTATATAGTAAGCTTGTCAAGTTTATTCTTGTATAAACACATGTTACTTTGGAACAGTTGTCATGTAAAGGACTAATGATAAATGCTACACCGTAAGGTGAGGTCCGTTGCTCATGCTGAATTGATCAATGTAATAATTTTAACGTCTACCATATAATATATACTCCCACAGTGCTTTTGTTCATAGTAAAGCACACAGCAGTAGCAGCGAATGAAACAATATATCCCAAGGAGTGTCCTACTCTCAGCCAATACCAATCCTGGCCACACCTCCATCCTGTAATATGGACGGTTGGCAAGAATGAAGAAACACGAAAAATAAAAACCCCAACAACAAAAAAACAGTAAAAAAAGGTAAGCATAGACATTGATAGATGTATCTCTTAAATTGCATGATGTTAAAACCAGACTGGCCGTTCTACTTTTTTTTCTGAGACTTATTGTATTTTTGACCAATTCCAAATGGCACATGTGCCGCCACAGTGCCGTGCTCGTGTGCACCCTCGACGTGAAACATTTGATCATCAAAAAAAACATGGGGCCTGATCTTTTCAAGCAGCGGTCCTTTCGGTGCACCGGCCAAGAAGAGGGCCTCGTCGACCTCAAGGCCCCACGTCCGCAGGGTCTTCAGGGCCCGAGCCCCCGAGCTGGCAGCGCTACGTGCGGTTACCAAGTAAGTGCGAATGGGGCACCCCAGCCGCTCGCCTTTCACGTGAAACTTTCTCTGCATGCGGCCTAGGGTCTCCAAGAACATCTTCAGTGGGCCCTGGAGATAAATAATTAAATGTGATATATGTTTTTGTTATACAGTTGCTGGGCACTGCCCCCCAAAGGCCCAATATGCCAGCAACGAACAGCAATGTCAAAGTTGTAATATATAAGGGTTAACATGTTTAATTAATTGAGCAAGGTGAAAAGAGCTTGGTGAAAAGAGCTTGGGGAAATAGACAATTGGAGGGAATTCCAAAGTCCAACAGTGCAGGTAATATAACATTTGTTAAATATCTTACACATTCATTAGCGCACTAGCATTACATTCACCGTATGAATATTTCTGCCGCGAGTCAAAATAAATTAATAGGTGCAGAGCTATACCTGGGCAAGGGGATTGTCGACAAACTTCTTTTCATGTTCAAAGAAGGTATCAAGTCCATGTTCCTTAACTATTATCTCCGATTCATCTGAGAAGAGTACCGCGTCACCATCAAACGCCACACGCAGCTCATCATTTTTTAACACGCGATCCTCCGGTGGGTTGAACATGGTTGCCGCAGCAATCCCTGTGCAAAGGAATTAAGTCACAATACCGGGACATTACTCACAAGTATCAGACTTTACAGAGAGAAACACGTCTGTTATGCACTGAATATTATTTAAATTTCCAAAATGTGTAATCCGTGTGAATAAAATTATACTGACCTTCCTCGATTGCTTCCTGCACCTTTTCCGCATCGGCAGATAAGTACAAATTTGTGAGATACGCTTTCAGGTAGCCAATTGGGCTTTTTCCACCAGTCATGCAAAACCTCTCAATGTTCAGACCTGTTGAGAGCCATGTAAAGTTTAGTGCAGCATCTACCACACCGACCATTTATGATTTGTTAACACCATCACTTTGCAACTTTAAGATTTATATGAAATACACCCTTATACATCCAAGGTCGTTACGAATACAGAATACATCTGCTTTTATATGGATGGGGGACATAGTAAAGCGTTTATCCAATTTGTGTTTATCCACCCATTTTCGTCACAACTATATCTTATTTGGAGGATTGTGCAACGCTATGATTGCCATGGCCATTATCATCATAAATATGCCACCACCAATATCAACACCACCACTACCATGGTCACCATTATCACCAACAACAACCGTAGTTTATCACTATTAGTGATGTCACCACGGTGCTTGTGCCAGGCTTGGTGTACTTTAAAGCCACGTGAAATGTCGAAGATTCACTGGCAAAAGGTCACAGAACAGACCCAGATGCCATGGGTCAACTGAGATGACTGGCAGATGCTCCACCTGTGCTTCCCACTGTGCCAACTTGCTGTGTATTAGCCACCCAGTGCTCCGCTCATTGTTGTGAGCATTGCTCCTCCGCTCTCCGTTGTTGCTGGAGGGCGACAGCCTTCAAATGCCCAGTAGAGGCATTCACGAGCTTCCTCCACAAAAGCCCATCTTAACGCCACTGGTACCAGTCATCCGCAATTCCAATCAGCTCCACAATCTTCTGTCCCACATCAGTCCATCTCTTCTCTAGCCTGAGCAGCACCTGTTTTTCCCCCTCTATCCGGTCAAACAGAAGCTGCTTGGGCATGCAGTGGCTGGGCATGTTGGCTACAGGACCCGGCTAATGCAGCATCATCTGCCAGAGGAGCTCACTATTAGGACTATGTGCATATCTTTCAAGGATTCTTTCAATGGTCTCGTTAAACCCAGTATGATCGTAGGCAAGCCTGAGGGAATTTTTCAAACTGGCACCGATATTCCTGAAAGGGCTCCAGATTTCACAAGTATAGAGAAGGGAGGGCATAACTTTTTCTGAGAAGAGCCGGAGTTTCATATGGAGCAATAGACGAGGTAGCTTCCATACAGCATTATGCAGCTGAATAAATGATGCCGCTTGATTTGGAGACCTGCGAAACCGCAGCTGGTCATAAGCACACTCCACAGGTACAAAAACGTCTTCATTCTCTCCACTACTGCACCATCACTCATGGGGAGTGGAAGGGGATGATTCGATTACATAAAATATCCAGCAGGTGCTTTGTTTTTGTGGGGCTGATGATAAGGCCCCATCCCTCGGTAGCATTGCTCCAGGTTCTACAGCATTGTATCCAACTTCTTTGAGTGGGTGGCAATTACCAGATCTGCATACATAACATGGTTGACCGCAGCCGGGCATCGATCAGCCTGCCATTGGATTATATCTGTACCGGCGACCTCTGTATTGTAAATTCAGTGTACTAACCATTACACCACGGCAGCTCCTGTTTGCAATGTGTCTTTGTAATTTAGAGAGTAAGAATCTGAAAGTGTGAATTATTAGCAACACGAGTGTCCAGCATGGCTTATTTAGAACACTCACCGTAATGGTTGATGCTGTTGATGAGTCTGACCCCAACTTGTGCGTGGTGATTGGTCATTAGCACCACATCAAATATCTGGTCACTGTCTGGGTAAAGATGGCGTAGTCGGATATTGACAGCCTCCAGGGCCTGTTGGAAACATAAATAACCTTTGTAAGTGGGATTAGTCGACAGTCAATTATATACACACATTTTTACTTCCTTATGTTGGTTGGGCTATCTAAAACCTATTTTAAAATGCACATGATGTTTAAATATTGTACTGACAAAATGCATAGGTATCCATGCCTCTCAATGTCCTTTTAAGTTCGATTTGTGCACGTTACAAATGTAATAATGATTAAACCTACAAAAAAATAAAACGTCATCCGCAATAGGTACCGAGTGGATCGGAGTAAATGTACAATCATGGTAAATATGTGGTTACCCAACTAGAGCTGCACAGCATGTGGAGGGTTAGTTATGCGTTGGAACTTTGAGGGGGTTGCATAATTTATACCATCGAGGAGAAAAGTAATATATCAATTAATGGTTTGTTGTCGGTGCAGATGCGAGTCCCACGACCAATTTTGACGAAATTTGGTCTAGTAGTACAGGCATTTCTCGCTTAATGAGTGATCTGTCCGAGAATGCGCTATAATAAGGAATTTGAATTTGGACATTTGTTCGCAAAATGTTTATTTAGCGAGCGGAGATCAATTGATCGATGTGTCCCATGGCAGCAGGAGGTGCATGGCGGACCGCAGCTGTTTGCTTACGAGCTGTCCTGTTCTGAGTGAACCACGTGCTTGGTAATGTGGGGGAGGTGGTGTCAGCGCTGATTAATTTCAGACGCTAAGGGCAGGAAGTCACGCTCCATCTCGCATCCCCGCATCTGGCTATGAACCCAGCAAACCTGGTTCAATTCCGAGCCAAGGAAAACATCAGTGACGAATGATATTTGAACCAGTGGTCCTGCATGGCCCTTGCTGCTCCCTCCACCACCTGACATCTACCATCAGACAACATCAATGCCAAGCACCTGCAAGCACTGTGGTTATTCATCTGTGGTGTTACAGTTGATGTTTGATTACTTCATATTACGTCATAAAAAAAATTCTAATTTGCATTTATGTAAAAAAAAATGTTCAAGAGTGGAACATTTTGGGCCCGAAATGTAGCTCAGCTTATAACATGGGAGTCAATGGGTAAAAAAAATTAACCCGTAAAAACAAAGTTTTTCACTATAAATCCTTTATATGCGTGGCGGCTAGAGTCCTCTCGTCCTCTGGCTTGAGATGGCTGCCACCTATGGGTCAGATGATTGTCTGGCAGCATTAAGCAATAGGTAATTAAATATTTATTTTTCCCTAAACAGTGTAAAATTTTGGAAAAAAATTTTCCCGAAAATTAATTGTCACACACAACGAGTCTGTGTAGAAAATGTCAGCTCGATTGGATCACGGGAAGTGGGTTAAAAAACGACCGAAAGATTTGCACGGTCGTAAGCAAGCAAGCACGCAAGCAAGCAAGCAAGCGAACTTAATATAAAGGATTTAATAAAGGATTTAAAAACAACAAGAGTTTAACAAGTTTTCGTTTACTGAGCAATTTTCGTGAAACAAAACTCGCTCATTAAGTGAGACACACCTGTATTAGTAGTAAACCAAGATTTAGAGGCGACTGATAATTAACCCTTCCTTTGTGCATGTCTAATGCAAAAACCATGAGAAAGTTATGAACAACACCTCTAATTATCCGCACATCTGATTAGCAGTTGGCTACGTATGGTGTGAAATAAATTCAACATACATACATACATAGGCGATTTGGTATGTTGGTGGAAGAGACTTCCAAGGTTAAACTTTTTTTAATTTCTAAACTTTGCCATCATCTAATTTATTGACTGAGCACATGCGCACCTCCATTTACATAGCAATGAGACAATGCTGGATATCACGAGATAAGCACTGTTGCAATTACATTTCAAATGCTGTGCAAATAGTTATGTCAAGAGGTCACGGGGCAGACCCAGGTGCCACGGGTCGACTGACTGAGATGACCGAGATGACTGGCTGATGCACAACCTGTGCCCCCTACTGTGCCAACTTGCTGTGCTTTAGCCACCCGGCGCTTCGCTCGTTGTTGTGAGCATCGCTCCTCCGCCCTCCGTTGTTGCTGGAGGGCGACTACCTCCAACTGCCCAGTAGCGTCCTTCACGAGCCTCCTCCACAGAGGCCGATCTTGACACCGCTGGTACCAGTCATCGGCAAGTCCACTCAGCTCCACGTCCTCCTGTACCACATCACTCCATCTTTTCTCTAGCACGTGCCGCGCCCGTTTAGCCTCCTCGATCCGGCCGAAGAAAAGCTGTTTAGGCATGCGGTGGCTGGGCATGCGGGCTACATGACCCAGCCAACGCAGCCTTGCCTGCCGGAGGAGCTCACCGATGGGACTTTGCTGAGATCTTTCAAGGATTTGTGAGCTCCTCACACAATCCAGCCTGGTTAAACCCAGGATGGATTGTAGGCAGGCCAGCCTAAATGTTTCCAACCGGCGAAGATGATCCATTAGGGGGGTCCACGTTTCGCAAGCGTAGAAAAGGGAGGGAATGACTGTGGCCGAGAAGACCTGAAGCTTCGTGCGGAGCGACAGATCAGGTAGCTTCCACACAGCATTACGCAGGTGGCTGGCGCGGCGGGGGGGAGCAGCCGGGCCGTTACTGCAACGCTACTGGGACCAGTGACGCCAATCGCCGAACCTGCACCGTCACCGCAGGCTGCCTTCATCATGGCAGCTGGGAACGGACCTCCAGCGTCTGAGCCAGAGCCATTGCTGCGGGAGGTCTACGCGGCGATCCAGGGGCTGCGGAGCAGAGACCAGGGGCGCGACCAGCCACCGCGCCACTGGCAGCCGCCTCTACAACACCGCGCCGAGCCACCTCGACGAAGGGGCATGTGTGCCGCACGGAGCCGGAGACAGCCAACTCCACCTGGAACCCACCGGGGCCGAACACCGACAGGAACCAGGCGAGTGACACCATCCCGGCCGGGCTCCACCGTCCTAGTCGGTGGCCGGGGATCGCTACGGGGCCGGGGATCACGACGGACCCGGGGCCGGGGACCGTGACGGGGGCAGCGGCCGCGACGGGGATGGGAATCGAGTCACGGGCGGACGTGACGTCGCGGACGGAAGTAGCGTCGCGGTCGGGGGTGATGTCACGGCCGGAAGTGGCCTTGCGGCAGGAAGTGATATCACGGCCGGGGATGGCGTCACGGCCGGGGGTGATGTCACGGCCGGAGCCCACCCCACGTAACAAGGGCGCATTTACCCTGCTGCGACACACCCCAAAGGAGGGAACCCCATCTTTGGCCCGTTCACATCCATTCCCCGTCACCTCGCCATACACCACAGGATAGTGAGCCGCTGCCTGGTCAGTGGCCGGACTCAGCCATACAATGGAGGAAGCTGGCAAGGTGGGTGGTAGCGGCCGCGTTGGGAGCCTCGGTACTGGTCGGTGCAATCGTGGGAGTGTCGGCACGCATCTTGGTTGACATGGGGGCATCGGCCACAATAATCTCGAGCACCATGCACGAGATGCTGCCGGATAAAAACCGGCCTTTAGTCCCCGTCAAGACGACGTTCATCGCAGCAAATGGAGGGAATATGGGCTTCCTGGGCCAGGTTGAAGCCCCGATGCAGATTGGGCAGCTTTCGGTAGCAGGACCCATCCTTGTCTCGGCAATGCTGCCCGTACCCTGCCTGTTGGGGACGGACTTTCTGAGGCAAATGCCTATGAAAATTTATCTGGCCAATGGGCGGGTGGAAGTGTAGGGAACACATCTCCATTTCCTAAAGGCGGAGGGGGCCGACCGGGGGGTACCCTACGTGCAGGCTCTGGTCCGTGAGTCTGTCTCCATTCCCCCAGCAGCCCAGATCCTGATACTGCTGCAATATTGGTCCTCCCTCGTGACAGCCTGGCCAGACTCACCCATCCTGGTGTCTCCGGCGCCAGCCGCCACGGATCGCCACGCACTGGTGGGGGCCAAAACATTTGTCCAGGGGAAGCAGCATCTGTTCATTCAAGTGCTGAACACCTCGAACAGAGCACTGACGGTGCAGGTGGGAATGGTTCTGGCCCACGTTAGTCCCTTGTCACTAGGAGCCCCCGGGATGGGGCCAGAGCTTGTGGGAAGCATCAGTCAGTCCGAGGACAAAGGGGACAACTCGTGGATGGACCAGCTGGCGGGGCCTGAGCCGGATTTGCCGCCCGACCAGAAGCACCAGCTGCACTCATTACTGCAGGAATTCTCTGACGTGTTCAGCCGGTGACCGTTCGACCTAGGACGCATACATCTGTTGCAGCACAACATCAACACGGGAGACGCCGCACCCCTGCGCCAAAACACATAAAGAATGAGCCCAATGGAAAAAGGGCACATACAGGAAATGCTGCAGGAGGACATAATTTCCCCATCCTTGAGTCCCTGGGGGGCACCGGTGGTCCTAGTCAAGAAATCAGACGGGTCACTGAGATTCTGCGTGGACTCAATACCGTCACGCTTGCCGACGCATATCCCATACCACGTATCGATGACTCACTTGATGCACTGGCAGGAGCAAAATTTAGCAGTACATTGGATTTATTATCCGGTTTCTGGCAGGTCCCACTGGACGCGGACTCCCGGCCTAAAACAGCGTTCCAGGCACCACAGGGCCTGTTCAAGTTCAACTGCCTGCCTATGGGCCTCCAGACTGCACCGGCGACGTTCCAACGCTTAATGGAGTTGGCTTTAGCAGGCCTCCAATGGTGCCTAATCTACCTGGACGTCATTGTCTTCAGCTGATCATTCGATGAACACACTGGCCGATTGCGTCAGGTATTCCTGCGGTTCCGGAACGCGAACTTGAAGATCAAGCCGTCAAAGTGCCACCTTATGCAGTCGTCGGTACACTACTTGGTCCTTGTCGTCAGTGAGTCTGGAGTGGCTACAGACCCGGAAAAGACAGCTTGCGTGAGGGCCTGGGCTGATTCCACAACGATTCCAGAGGTACGCAGGTTTGTGGGCTTCGTGTCCTACTACCGCCGGTTCATACCCAACTTCGCAACCATTGCGAAGCCCTTGCACGTGTTGACAGCGAGGAACCAGAGGTTTTATTGGGGACATCTGGAGGAGGAGACATTCCAGCAGCTGCGCTCGCGTCTGACAGATATACCACCATTGGCCTTTCCGGATTGTGACCTCCCCTTTATCCTGGACACGGACGCCAGCGATGTGGGCATCGGCAGCGTCTTGTCACAAATCCAGCAGGGTCGGGAGGTGGTTATCGCCTACGGCAGTCGTGTGCTGTCATCAGCGGAGCAGCGCTACTGCGTCACACGTAGGGAGCTTTTGGCGGTCGTCCACTTCGTGCAGCAATTTCGACCCTACCTGTATGGTCGCAAATTTACGGTCCGCACTGACCACACGTCCTTGCAGTATTCGCTCCGCATCAACCAGCCTTCGGACCAGCTGGCCAGGTGGATAGAGCATTGTCCCGGCTGGCGCCCCAGGGCCCTTGTACATGCACCACAGGTGCGGTACATTGCAAGGAGGCGAGGCCGGAGGGAATGGTCATCGCTCCCGTACACACGGCAGGGGGCACACAGGGTGAAGTCCAGCTGACCGACCATGACCTGGGGCTAACCTTGGAAGATTGGAGACGACTACAGCAGGAGGAAGCCCCCCTGCGAGCCCTACGTGCCTCAGCGGAGGCAGGGGGGGGAGGAGTACGTCATAAGGGAGGACCTCCTCATGCGATTGGACCCGGCAGGACGCCAGCGATGCCTGGTGGTTCCGGAGTCGCTGCATCGACAATTGGTCATGGACGCGCACTGCCGCCAGCTGCTACACCTGGCAGGGCGGAAAACACTGTCCACATTACAGGGTCGGTACTTTTGGCCAGGCATGACCGCTGACGTGCACCAATGGGTCGCTACCTGCGTCGAATGCGCGCAGCGGAAGCCACCACCCCCGGGTAACCCGGGCGCCCCTACAGCCCATCGCGTTGGACATGCTGGGACCACTGCCGGCTACACCACGGTGAAATAAAAACCTATTGGTTGGAGTCGAGTACTGCACGAGGTGACCGATGGTGTGGGCCCTCAAAGACCAAATGGCACAAACCATTGCCGATGCCTTCGTGGGGGGCTATGTTCTTGATAAGGGGGCACCGGAGCGGTTGCTCACGGATCAAGGTAGCTACTAAAGGATGTCTGCTCTATTCTGGCCACTAAAAAGGTCCGAACATCTCTGTATCATCCCCAGACCGATGGGATGGTGGAGCGGCTTAACCGCACCATAGCGGCCATGCTGTCCCAAGTGGTGGACAAAAACCACTCTGACTGGGACCACTCTGACTGGGATCTCCCGGTCGGTCTTAGCGGTGTACAGGGTGGCCCCGCACACAGCGACGGGGTTCTCGCCATTTTTCCTGATGTACGGACGAGATCCCGTTCTGCCTATTGAGGTGCAGCTGACGGACATTCCCGTGAGAGCCGACACATGGCCAAAAGCACTAAAGGCCTCCCTCATTTATTTAAGGGAGGCCCGCCAAGCAGCCGAGGCCACATCGGCCACCAGCCAAGGGAGCAACGTACGGATACGGGAAGAGAACAGTGACAGCCAAGCCCTTTAAAGTCGGGGACCAGGCATGGCTACACTGTCCTCAGGTGCCGGTTGGCCTCTCACCAAAACTGCACCGACCCTGGAAAGGGTCGGTCAAGGTCATTAAAGCACTCCGACCTTAGTGCGTCCAGGTCCAACTGGGTAAGTGACGATGGTTTGTGTACCCCACCCGCCTTAAGCCATACATCTCTCCACCTCAATCACCGCCATCATCAACACCCCTACCCGGGCCAAGGTCGCCGGCCACCAGTTGCCGACCTGCAGGGGGTTCGGTTCCCTGTGTTCCCTTGTCACCTACAGCGCCCCATGTGAGGCCTGACGGACAGGCGGCACGACCGAGAGTCGCAGGGGCTGGAGAGATGGCAGCACCAGATAAGGCGGCACCGGCCCCACCAAACCGGGGACCGCAACGAGAGGGTCTCCGGCGAAGGGAGCCGCCGCGATCATCTGCGGCCTGTGGATGTCCGGGCTGTTACGGGGCTCTGGCTGGAGACCCGGGCAGACCGTTCAATTGTTGTGTTATATTCAATTGTGTGGTTGCGGGGGGGGGGAGGGGGTGAAGGCCTGTCATCACTAAGTGAGACTGAAATGGTCGATGGGGTAGGCAGAACAGAAGACTTTTTTTTTCACTGGAGGGGGGGGTGATGTAAGGGATGGCAGGGGAAGGATTCCCACCAAAAGGAGGCGGAGTGGAACGGTGACAGTGGAAGGGAGAGGAGCAGGCGAGGAGATATAAGAGAGAAAACGGGCGAGAAAAAGGGGAGAATTAGCGGGAAATGGATCGAGAAGGCTGGGGATGAGTGTGGACTGGGGGAAGTAATTAAAGACAAACCCCCTGCAACCTTGTGTCGGCTCTCCTTTACAGTAGCTATACCAAAGTCAATAGAGATCCAACCAACCGCCTGGTTACGAAAACCACAAATATCATGACTGATTCGACATCTTTAATCGAACCAACCATGCGGTTTTCCTTAAAACACTCTGCTTCTCGACCACCCAGATTAAATGGCTTACCAAAAAAATACTTCATCCTATCGTCTCCACGATTGACTCACCTACAAACTGGCCCGATTTTTGTCTGAGACCGTACAACTATTCACTGGTAAGACCACCTCAGCTGTACTTAACTCAGCTCACTTAGTATCGTTAATTAAGGACATATCACTATGTCCAGATGATTTGCTCATTAGTTTCGATATATATAGTATCTTGGTTTACCAAAGTTCCTGTGCCTGACACCATTGCAATAATTGAAGATTTGATCCAACAAAGACTGAATGCTGATGTACAGGCCATTGTTAGACACTGCCTCACCAACACTTACTTCACCTGGAATGGTACAATCTACAAACAAGTTGAAGTTACCCTAATGGATTCTCCCTTATCTCCAGTTGTAGCCAATGTTTTCATGGAAAAACATTTTTTGAGACAGATGCCATCCAGGTATCCACTCTACGTCCATCCTTGTGGAAGAAGTACGTAGATGACACGTTCGTCATCTGGCCACATGGCTTACCAGCTCTGAACCAATTCCTCAACCACATAAATTCCATACACCCAGCCATCAAATTCACCATGGAGGTGGAAAAGGATGGCAAGTTACCATTCTTGGATGTTTTAATCGAAAAGAGACCAGATGGCTCAATGGGACACTGTCTACAGGAAAGCCACCGATACGGATGCCTACCTAAAACCTGACTCCCACCACCATCCATCCCAGAAGAATTCCCTCATCAAAACGCTACACTATAGCGCTCGATGTATTTCCGACCATCACCACCTAGCCAATGAACTGGAACACGTACACCAAGCCCTCAAAATGAATGGATATTCAGACTACACAATCCGTAAAACTATCACGCAACCGTTGGGAAAGAACCATCTGAGGACCCAATCAAAACCATCACCTTGCCATACATAGCAGGGGTTACCAATTTTGTTTCCAAAATCATGAGCAAACACAAGATCCAGGTTCGATTTAACATAATACATAAAATTAGTGATCTTATCCCATTTGTGAAGGATGTAATCCTTGAATGCAATAATCCGGCATCGACAAACTAAGCTGTGTCTGCAGCAGTAGTTACATTGGGGAAACTAAGCGACATGTATCGGACCGTGTTCGTGAACATAAGGAAGATCTGAAACAGGGTAGGACAAATACCTCAGCCATGGCTGATAATTGTTGTAATGCGGTAGGCTCACACGAAATTGATTTCTCCAAGAAGAAGGTACTCTGCAAACCCACTGGCTATCAACAAAGACTCGTTCATGAAGCCATCTAGATATATAAACACAGACACAATTTCTACCGAGAAGATGGGTACATTTCGATTTAAAGCTTTCGTGACTGCAGGGATTCATCTTCTTGGTTCTTTCGATAAAGTCACGTAGAAGGGAAGTAATAAAATAATAAAAATAAAACATAATAAAATAATTTTCACGACGTTTCGGCCACAACGCAAGCAGCCGTCCTCAGGTGCAGAACAGGTCCGTCAAGTAGACAGAATGGCACGCTCCAGGCTTGGAGCGACTATTTATGCTGGGATGGAGGAGCGAAGAGCGTCTTGACAAAATAATTTGCATATCAAGAGGAATTTAGCATATTTATGGGAAATGCAGATATGCGATTAGCACTACTTGTGAAATGCGTAGGAGGTTTGGCGAGGGGTTTAAAGTCATTATGCCCATGCATTATGCAGGATTAGCAGAATCAAAGGGAGGGAGTAAGGTCAGAATTAATAAAGGGAAGGAATGTTAATAATATGGTGTCGCAGCAACTAATATGCTTATTGACTATACCTTGTCATATTACACTATATTTTATTCTACCCACTCAACTGTATAGCACACTGCTATATATTCACTATAAAATAACGATACTTTATATTACCTTATACATTGTATTAAACATTACACTTTAATACTATTTATTATTATATAATATGTTATACACTATACCATAAACCGTCGCGTGAAAGGTACTAAGAGGAAGCAACGAAATATGTCAATGGGAGAATGGTGGTAGGAAGCTTGCAGCGGAGCAAAGAATCC
The DNA here is from genome assembly GCF_964198595.1 of Lampetra fluviatilis. Taxonomy (NCBI): domain Eukaryota; kingdom Metazoa; phylum Chordata; class Hyperoartia; order Petromyzontiformes; family Petromyzontidae; genus Lampetra; species Lampetra fluviatilis. Next base: position 12,571,902 of record NC_136307.1, on the reverse strand, counting down.
ATTCCCTGCGGAGTGCATATCAAGAGGAATTTAGCATATTTATGGGAAATGCAGATATGCGATTAGGAGGATTGGCGAGGGGTTTACAGTCATTATGCCCATGCATTATGCAAGATTAGCAGTATCAAAGGGAGGGAGTAAGGTTAGAATTAATAAAGGGAAAGAATGTTAATAATATGGCGCCGCAGCAACTAATATGTTTTTAGACTATACATTGTAATATTACACTATGTATTATTCTACCCACCCAACTGTATACCACCCTGCTGTATATTCACCATACAATAACGATACTATATATTACCTTATACATTGTATTAAACATTACACTTTAATACTATTTATTATTATACAATATGCTATACACTATACCACTGACCGTCGCATGAAAGGCACCAAGAGGAAGCAACAAAATATGTCAATGGGAGAGTGGTGAAAGGAAGCCCGCAGCGGAGCAAAGAACCCACTCCCTGCGGAGAATACAGGATATATAGTCAATGTCAGTGAGTGGAACGCGGTCCGAAAGTCACCGTAAACGTGGACACAATCAGTTAAGATCCGAAATGGTTTATTACGTCCTTCCAATGATTGCTAAGCCGGAATCCATCTTCTCGGTTGAAATTGTCTCTGTGTTTGTATATGTGGATCGCCTCATGAACGAATCTCTCATGGTAGCCAGATGGCTTGCAGATAACCTCTGTCTTGGAGAAGTCAATATCATGTGAACCCACTGAATTGTAACAGTGATCTGCCACGGCTGAGGTGTTTGTCCTACCGTGTTTCAAGTCTGCTTTATGTTCACGGATGCGGTCCGAGACATGTCGTTTGGTTTCTCCAATGTAACTGCTACCACAGAGGCAACTTAGTTTGTAGACGGCAGGGTACTGTATGTCTGGAACCACATATTTTACAGACGGGACCAGATCACGGATTTTATGTACTGATTAAACACAAGATCCAGGTCCGATTCTCCCCCTGAGGACGGCTGCTTGCGTTGTGGCCGAAACGTCGTGAGAATTATTTTATTATGTTTTATTTTTATTATTTTATTACTTCCCTTCTACGTGACTTTACCGAAAGAACCAAGAAGAAGATGGGTACAAACTAAGCAATCATTGGAAGGACGTTATTAACCAGTTTAAGTCATAACTGGCTGTGATGTTTCCATCTTACCTTCTGATGTTAGCAGTTATTTTCGACTCTCTGATTTTACATTAACAGGTTAAATGTCTCGCACTAACACAGCCACCGTCGCTCATGTCCTCGATGTGGCAGTGGCTCTGCGATCTTACATTGACATGCTAATCTCTGATTTTACATTAACAGGTTAAATGTCTCGCACTAACATAGCCGCCGTTGCTCATGTTCCTCCATGTGGCGGTAGCTCTGCGATCTTACATTGATATGCTAATCTCTCACAATACAATGGCCACCTCCGCACCCTCCTCATGGAGGTAGCTCTCCGATCTGACATTTACATGCAAATTTCTCACTTTAACATCACTCGCCAGCCCACTTTGTTTATGACATCTGGGCTACACCCATTTCAAACCTTTAAAACAGCCAGCCTCAGCAGCTTTCCCCTTCTTTTTTTCTCCTGACGATTGCTTGTAGCGATCGAAACGTCGTGATATTTTTATTATTTTTATTCACTTGATTATTTATTATTTTATTGTTATTATTTTTTCTATCTATGCGACTTTACCGAAAGACCCACAAAATACAAGTGATACTCTAAAAGCTATATAGTCAGCAGGTATTGTGTAGCAACCGTAGATCTACAGTTCACATCTATAATTCAATATTACGTTAGAATGTATGTGGGAAAATTATACTGGTGTCTAGATTACTATTTGTATGAATTCCAAATAGAACTTCAATTATAGTCAGTTGATTGCAGCTGGATTCTGGGAAGACGTACTTTCACAGCAAAATATTTACGTAAAAAATTCTTGCCCAGTGGTATTTCTCATGGGCCAGGGTTCTGGAATCATCTTAAGAATTGTAACATTATAAATTCCAGATAACAGGAAATTATGTCACAGGAAACATATTCTGATGTAATTTGCGATGTCATTAAAAAGCACAAAAGCATGATGGCTCCCATGCTGGGACAATAACTCGACATATCCAAACTTTTGAGCCTTGTGTCAGACCCATACCATTCTCTTGACATAGTTTTTTTAAAGTAGATTTTTAAAATAGGTTAATTATATCAATGACAGGAAGAAAATATCTGTATATCTCTATTGACTGTTAATATTATTAATCCTTTCCTGTTCTGAGACAACTACAAGTTGTATGGTGGATCAATGCCAAGGCTAAGCACTGACCCAGGTGAAAATGTGCCATCTACCAACATGCGCATAGAAACTCAGCACACCACTGGTTGTTTACCTGCACAAATGGGAAAGCGGGACCTTGCTTAAAAGGCTCCTCCTCTTTCTCTATCTGCAGTGCCAAGTACGCCTCCACGCCTTGCTCCCCGTACACGCGCCGCTCCTCGCGCATGTCAAAAAGGGCACGTGATGACACCGCAATGGTGACTGCATTCTGTGGCTTTGGCTGCACACACACACAAGTACATACAACAGTCTATATGATAAATGTTCCATTCATTATTGATGAAATGGCCCAGCGATAACACATTGGCCGCTTGGGGCAAAGGTTCAGGGTTTGAACCCGATAGGCTGCCCTGGTTATTACTGTATGCATATTAAACTGTAAAATACACACAGTATCCTTCACAGTGGATATTCAAGATCCTGCGTTATCATTTAATAAGAGGCCATTGTGTCCCAGCATCATGATCCAAATTTAGCAAATTAAGAAAATGACCTGCAAATTACGCAAACGAGATTACACAAAAAACACCGCTCCCTACTGTAAAACTACTGCAGACTGTCCCTGTGAAACATAGTGCCTTCTTTACTCTGACATGTGCAGAGAGAAAACACCCGATTTTGAAAAATCCCTTCGTCCAAGACTTTCCTTCTCTATAATACAGTGAATTTAGCGCTTTGAATATATGAGAGTAAATACGGTAAACCCTCCTCTCAATCCGCGAGGGTCACATTTTTGAAAACGCTCGAATGCAGAATTTACATATGCATTGAAAACTCTCAAGAATGCAGAATTCACTAATGCAGAAACTTTGTTTCAAATGGAAAAAAATGGGGTTATGTTCCTGGTACAAGTGAACATAGGGGGGAAATGGTAAACGTGTAATAACATTGACTACAATAAATAATACATTATATACAACAATGCGTTTTTAAATGACCTTTTATGATTATGATGATGATTTCATGACGATGGAAGTGGGGGTAATGGTGAGGAATTCAGGAGGATGACTCCCCGAGAGGCAGGTGTTTGAACACTGCACAGTTAACATTTGAGCACTTTAGGGAGCACAAGCTGCAAGCTGCAACACTTTATCTGATTGCATTTGCATTCTTTTTTATGGACCTCGCAGTTGACTCGTTTATACCAAAATGTATAAACGAGTCGACTGTAAGTATAGTATGCATACAGTAAAAATGCACAATAATGAGTTCAGAGTGGATCACTGCGAGACTGAGGACTAAGCGGACAGCCGAGAACACATGCCTAATCTTCAGTTTCAAATGGTTTTTTTTTGCAGGCAGAATCCGGTCGAACACTGCCAGTGCGGGGTCATCCAACACAGTGGGAAGCATTGTCAGGGCTTGATCCTCTGTCCACCTCATTGCCCAGACGGCCGTCTCGAACCGGCGGACGAAAGCGGATGATCTGGTCCTCCCTCCGCGGGTTGCCTCGGCTGAGTTTCGGGCCGAATCTCGCTCACGACCTGTATCCTTGCCCCTTGCCCGGTCAGATGCTCTCCGCTGTGCTCCAGTCGTTCATTTCCTCCGGTTGCCGCTGCTGTCGGAGAATATCGGGAGGGCAGACCAGAGTTTTCTCCCAGGTCCCGCGCGGGATGTACGGTCGGCGGCATCGCTGATGCAGCTCCATCCCCTGATACATGCTGTGGAGTGCCTGGTCGGGAAGGCTGACCGTGGCCCCCGTACCCTCGCTGGGGAGGCGGTGCGGCTGAAGTTCCCCGCCGTTCATTCGACCTCAGGACCCAGCCAGTTAAGCAGCGCGGTGACTACCTCCAGCAGCTGATCCATCCTCCGATCCCTAGAGGATGATCTGCGGCGGTGGCGGCGCTGGGTTGGTGGATGAAGGTGCCCACTCGGACGAGCAGCTGCCACGGATCTCGTCGATGAGCCGGGGGACGAATCCCGACTCGTCGGTTCCGTTTCGGAGAAAATCTCATCCCGGGCACCTAGAGCGTCTTCTGGCTGTGTCTCCCCCCTTGGAATCTTGCGTCGGTTGAGGCGAGACATCCCACTGCTGCCACCAGATGAAGAGCAGTCAGAGACTGGTTAACCACTTCTTTATTCTTTAACCCACAGCCACACTCATTCCAAAACAAACCTCGAACACGCGTCTCACAGCCCCTTTTAAACCCTCCATCTCCACCCTCATTCTGAATACACATCCTCGTCTCGCATGCCTGGTCCGGGTGACGTCAGTGCCCTTTGACCCTTGACCCCCATCTAGTGTATTCCCGTGCGTGTAATTGGTGCGTGTTATACCGAGTGCGGAGATTTTATGTCTGTGTGGTGCGAGCGCGTGAGGGTGGCTCGCAGATCCCTTAAAAATGTGTAATGTGAGGATATATCCGGGTTGCTGATGGATCACACCTCGTTTCGATTATTGGCTCTACCGGTCCTGGCCCATAGCCAATGGGAGGAAGTCTAGGGGCGTGGCACTGACGTAATGGGAAGGTGACATCTGTAAGTAGAGGATTGGATCTGCTGGCTTTAGCCACAGCCATTGGTATGCTAAATTCCTCTTCATATACACATTCTTTTGTTAAGGCGCTCCTCCTCGCAACACCTATATAAGCTCCTAGCTTGATAATGTTCTCATTCTTCGCCTGAGGACGGCTGCTTGCGTTGTGGCCGAAACGTCGTGAGAATTGTTTTATTATGTTTTATTTTTATTATTTTATTACTTCCCTTCTACGTGACTTTACCGAAAGAACCAAGAAGATGAATCCCTGCAGTCACGAAAGCTTTAAATCGAGATTCCATAGAGGTTAACCAGGATTGGTGGAAAGGTACCACGTGACCCGGGTATTAAAAGGGGTGGAAACGGACAACACGTGGTCAGATCTGGAACGAACGGAGGGTGAGGCCACGCTGGAGCGGGGTCCAGGCTGCCACGTGGCCGCGCATGTCTCTCTCTCTCTCTCTCCCTCTCACGCTGTCAGCAGCGTGAAGGAGTAAGATAGGAGTGTTGTGAACGAAAGACAAATAAAGACCGGATTACAGAAGTCGCTTCCACGACCATTATTACATTGGTGACAAAAGTGCTTCTTAAGACCGTTTGGACAATTATTAGAAAATGTCCAAGCACCTCAAGAAAAGAAACCCACCGGATCCTCCGTCGGATGAAGATGTCGAGGCGGACGAGGACGAGCTGCTGGGAGCCACGGGTCCTATACCGCCGTCTGCCGCTCTCCCCGACGCCGCGCATCGACTACAGGCCGGCAGGGCGACATCTCCGGCTGCGGTCCTGCTAAATCTTGCAACGGCGGTCGCGTCATCAGCGGCCCTCGGTCAGCCACGTGGAACTCACCCAAGGGCCTATGACCAAGATCTTCAGCGGGAAACGCTGTCCGCCATTACTCCTGCCGCGGAGGGGGAGGCCTCCATCTTGGGCGGAGCTGCTGCTACGCGGCCGCCGGACGCCATCTTGGGCGGGGCTGCTGCCACGCGGCCGCCGGACGCCATCTTGACGGAGCTGCGTGCTGCGTGGGGAGCGGGATCTGACACGCCCGATGCCTCGGATATTCACCGCGACCATCGCCTTCCTCAAATTAAAGAATTTGTCGCCGGGGGCGACTGGAGCGTGTTCACGTGGCGGTTCGAGTCAGCCTTTCGGTCGGTGCAATGGACGGAGGCAGAAGCGCTGGAGGCTCTGCCCACGCTATTGGATGACGTCTCCTTGGCAGTCTTCCGCTCCATCCCGGCGAGTAAGAAAAAGACGCTGCGTGACGCTTTCGCGGAAATGGCGGAGTTCTACGAGCCGCCGATGGCGGCTACCAGGAAATTCATGCAGCGGCCTACCGAGGGGCGCTGTTGGTGCTTGCTATGGCCGCCTACCCCGATTCGTCAGCCGATCTCCTGGATCCTCTCATCCTTTCTAGAATGATTGAGTTGTCCCAGGAACTTAACATATCATTACCGGTGTGCGGCCACGAACTGCTAACGTCTCGAGGGGCGGCGCGCTATTTGGACGCCAAGTTCAACCTCAAACGCTGGGACCAAATGGCTGCATGGACGGGAGATCCTGAGATAGATGGGCCACCGTTGGGATGGGCCCCACGTCGTGTCATCCACGGCTCCAACGACTCCAACGACGACGAGGTGATGGCAGCCGTTCCTCGCTGGGTCCCGAAACGCCGGCCGCTCGACCAGCGTGACGGGGCCAGACGTCCACGAGCGGGGACCGGGGCGGCCGACCGCCGGGCGGTGACGGCCACATGTTTTAAGTGTGGCCGACGAGGCCATTTTGCCCGGGATTGCCGCTGCCGACTTCAACCTCCTCAGCTCCCATCGGGCCGACTTCCATCTCCTCCACCGGACGCGGATCCACGGCACCCTCGGGCAAGTCAGCACATATCGGACACCCGGCAGGTCTTGACACATCACGCATCCACTCGCACCCATGTTGGCACTCCTGAAGGGAATTGTGGGTCACCTGGGTCGATGCCACACTCGGTTACACAATGGAAAAAATTGGCTCGAAGGGTGGTGGCAGCCGCGTCGGGGTCCTCGACGGTACGGGGTACTATCGATGGGATCGATGTCCGTTTTTGGTGGACACCGGCGCGTCTGCAACCATCATTTCCGATGTTATTTTTCATCTCCTGTCCATTCCAACGTCGCGGATCCGACCGGCTAACGATGCATGCGTTGCTGCAAATGGGGGTAGCATGGGTATTTTGGGGCGAGTAGATGTGCGCATTGCTATAGGGAATATCACTGCGGTGGGACCAGTTTTGATCTCGCGTCCATTGGCCGTCCCATGCTTATTGGGCACCGATTTCCTTCGTCGGATGCCCGGTAAAATACTCGTCGATCAAGGTTGATTGGAAATGCCAGGGGGCCGTAGAATGTCCTTCCTGCCGTCCCTGCTGGGCCGTTCGCCCCCAGGAAACGCTGTTAACGCGATTGTTGCTGTCACGGTAGAAGTGTAATAAACGACTCTTTCACTGGGTCTGTCTCCGTTGTCCTTTATTGTGGTTCGTACAACTTTGCCCGCACGGCGTCTCGCTCAGAGTCTCCTCCGTCTCCCGCTCGGCAGCCCCACTGCTGCCTTCGCTCCTGCAGACTTGCTGCTGGCTCACTATGCAGCCCCGCTGCTGGCTCTCCGCCTCCTCCGTGCCCGGACACCGCTGGCCAACGGTGCCGAGTCCCGACCTGTGGCGATCACGCCACTTTCCACCTCCTGCCCTGCGTGGCCTCCTCCTGTCTTTATTCCCACACTCTCCTCCAGCCCTTCCGGTTCCTGCCCTTAAAAGCTCTCCTCTCCCCCCACGTGACCCAACTCCTCCCACCTGTTACGTCATATCCGCGAGGCCGTTTACGCTCGCATTACAGAAGTACCATCAGGCTCACAAATGCTTATTCCGCTGCGTTACCTAAATCGGTTGGAAGCCGCGGACTATGCGACGGGTGTGTTGTTGTCCCCGTCGAACTCTGTGGCAAAATCCTTTTCCATAGTGGCGGCTCAAACTATCGTTCGGCCTGGTCAGGCCCTGTTTATACAAATGTTAAATGGGGGTCCGGACCGGGTCGTCGCCCCGGCTGGCTCGGTGTTGGCTCACGCCACTACCGATTTCACCAGCTTTGAGAGCGACCAACCCACAAAAATGGCCGCTGGCGTGTAGCACGATCCGATCGTTCGGACGATTGATGGATCGCAAAATTGTGCGGGGAAAATACGTCCTTGTCGGCCACGCAGCGGAGTGCCTTGCATTCACTATTGTCAGAGTACGCTGACGTTTTCAGTAAAAACTATTTGGATTTGGGCCATACCTCGCTCTTGTCGCACCATATCGACACCGGTGTGGCGGGACCAATTTGTATGCACCCGCATCGCATGAGCCCTGCAGAAAGGGAACACGTGCGTGGCGTGGTGGACAACATGTTGTCGGCCGATATAATTTCGCCGTCCAACAGTCCTTGGGGCTGTGTTCTACCCCCCGCAGACGCACAGGTTTTGAAGGACGACGAGACCCCGGACGTTCCACCTCCAACGGGGCCTGTCCCAGACACAACGGAAACCGAAAATTCTTCTTCTTCTCCACTGCAACCACCTCCTGCTGAACAGTCGGCGAGGCAACCAGGTGCGAGGGGAGGAGAGGGTCCGGTGTCGCGTATGCGGTCGAAGTCTCTCCCATTTCGCTAATACTGTTGTCCTTGCGGTCTGTCGCCCTGGTGTTACTGCGCTACAGGGGCGCCCTAATGTATGTCGGTTGTTTTAATGTTTTAATTCCTCTGCGCGTTGGCGCCTACTCCCCTTACCTTGTTAATGAGTCATGGACGCCCTAAGATGTTATTCAAAGGGATTCGGGCTGTCACTCTTTTTTCAGCCGAGATGGCTGACTTTTTACACCGGGTGGGGGGTGATGTAATGTGAGGATATATCCGGGTTGCTGATGGATCACACCTCGCTACGATGATTGGCTCTACCGGTCCTTGCCCATAGCCAATGGGGGGAAGTCTAGGGGCGTGGCCCTGACGTAATGGGAAGGTGACATCTGTAAGTAGAGGATTGGATCTGCTGGCTTTAACCACAGCCAATGGGGGGACGAGTCAGGGGCGCGGTCCTGGGAACGTACGATGGAGTCTAGAAGATTCCATAAAGGTTAACCAGGATTGGTGGAAAGGTACCACGTGACCCGGGTATTAAAAGGGGTGGAGACGGACAACACGTGGTCAGATCTGGAACGAACGGAGGGTGAGGCTACGCTGGAGCGGGGTCCAGGCTGCCACGTGGCCGCGTGTGTCTCTCTCTCTCTCCCTCTCATGCTATCTGTCAGCAGCGTGAAGGAGTAAGATAGGAGTGTTGTGAACGAAAGACAAATAAAGACCGGATTACAGAAGTCGCTTCCACGACCTTTATTACAAATGTAACAATTCTGCACGCATCTCCCCAGTGTCAGTCGTTGTGAATACTGAAGTCCGGCGGGCCGCGAATAGGGATTTAGTATACATTAATAGTAACATCGGGGATGTCACTGTATGGTGCCGGCCCGGAAGGGCAGTGTGGGTGGCTGTGTGTAATACCACCCCTAGCAAGGCTTGACGAGCACTGGGATAGTGCGGGCACCACGCACAGAATGTGGTGGGGGCTCCCCCGAAGGGGAGGGGGTGAGTGTCAGCCCAGGGGCAGGGTTGCCCCAGGCCGTGGCACTCTGGTTGACCCCGTAGACACGTGATCGGGAATGTCCACACAGGGGGCCCCAGGTGGGGGGACTAGTGGGTGATCACATGTCCGGGGAGAGCTCTTGAAAGGGATTGGGAGGGAACGAGAATGTTCAAGAAGGCGGGCGGGGCCGAGGGCGGAGCGGCCCCGACCGTAGAGAGCCCCTGAGAGGGACCGGAGTCTCTTCGTTCTGCATCTCAAGCTGGAAGCGCTTCGTCCTTCGAGGGACCACTTGGTCGGAGACCAAAGTGAGTGTCTGACCCTTCGTAGCAGTAACTCCCCTGTCTAGAGTAGTTAGCTGGATGGTCACCACCCTAGGTTGTATCTGGTAAAGGGGCAGTTACCCCTTGGTGTACTCTTTGGTTCTTTCGGTAAAGTAATGTAGGTAGAAAAATAAAATAAAAATAATATACAGTGATACCTCGGTTCACGAACTTAATTCGTGAACTGACTCTGGTCGCGAACCGAATTGGTCGTGAACCGAGGCACATTTTCCCATAGGGTTCAATGTAAATCCGGTTAATCCGTTCTGACCTTTTTTTTGGTTTTTGAAGCACAAAAATATGAAACAAATTACAACACACATTAGTACTGTACAGTATAGTAATGTATAAAGAGAGAACACTAACCTTGCTTGAGATGACTTCAGTAAGCACTCAAACGGGTGAACTGTACAATACAGTAAGTACAGTATTGTACAGTACAGTATAGTAGTACAGTACAGTACTGTATGTGCTAAAAAGCACACCAAAAAGCAAAAAGTCACTGAAAGTGTCTTCACAGTACTCACAGTACTTATTTCTGTGTCTCTTCTTCTCTCCACGATCTTCCTACAGGAAGTCACGACCATGTGACAGCCTGGAAATAGCATTAAAATGGCCGCGGCTCCTGTTCGTGAACCGAAGCGGAGTTCGTGAACCGGAGCATATTTTTATGAACTTTTCTGTTCGTGAACCGAGTTGTTCGTGAACAGTAGCGTTCGTGAACCGAGGTATCACTGTATCATGATGTTTCGATCGCAACATAAGCGATCATCCTCAGGTGGAAAAAATAATCCAGCAGTGGAACTGCTGAACCAGGAAGAACACAGCAAGAAAGCTGAGGTTATATATGTTGGCCAAGGGCAAGTAGGCGGGGTTCTGAGCTGTAAAGGAGTTCCATCCCCGCACACAAACAAGTCAGTTGTGTTATTGGGGGAGATTACGGTCGTTACTCAGCTAGCCGTAGACTATATCTACACGTTGCAGACCATGTACCAGGACGTCGGACAGCCAAGACGAGGACCTCGTGCCGCCTACAGCTCCGGAGGATGTGGGGGAGACGCTGCCGGCGGAGCAGGGCGCCAGCCGACCGTTCAATGCTTCGCCGTCGGCGGGGGGGGCGTCCCTCCAGGAGGCGCAGTCGCCTCACGGAGCTCCTCCACGCTGCGGTTTGGTTTCTGGCGGAAATCAGCCCCGCAGTCCGCCGGCGAAGGAGGGAGCGGCGATGCCGCTCGTGGAAGGCAACTCCGCCGCCATTTCACAACAGGCGGGAAACTCGGCGGCGCAGCCCGTGCTTTCGGTCGCTATTTTGTCATCGGCGCAGAGCGCACAGCCCACCAAAATTGAAGATGCGCCGTCGGTGCCGATGGACATCGACTCTCCGATGGCAATTTCCCTTCATTAAGGAGTTCGCGGCTACTAGTGGCGACTGGGTGGCTTTCAAGCGGCGATTCCTCACGAATGCTGACTTGGCGTGATGGACGGAGGCGGAGGTGCTGCGTGCGTTGCCCGCCGCCCTGGACGACGATGCCCTTGCAGTGTTTCTTGCCATCCCGCCACCAGAAAGGTCCACCCTCACGCAAGCCTTCGACCAGATGGCGTCCATTTACGAGCCTCCGGCGAATACATGCCACAAATTTGCCACGTGACAGAAGGGGGAGAACGAGTCTGCCCTCGCCTTCCGTAGCACACTTTTGGCGCTACCGAAAGCCGCGTTCCCTAAAATGGACCACGCCGGAATCAACGCGTTGGTCCTCGAGAAACTGCTGGCATTAGCGAAATCCCTCCAAACCATCCTTCCAGCAGAGGATGGCGACGTCTTGTCTCTTCGCGGGACCTCTTCAGGTCGCTGGTGTATCCAAGCCCAGAAACTTCTGCAGCGGGACAGGGCGCTGGTGACGTGTGCCGTGTCCCGTACGGAGCCGGAGCCGTCGGATGGAGCGCAACCCCTGTCGGCATACGCGTCAACCCGAGAGGGACCGGGGTCTCTTCGCTCTACAAGCTGGAAGCTCTGCGTCTCAAGCTGGAAGCGCTTCGTCCTACAAGGGACCACGTGGTCGGAGACCCGAGTGAGGGTCTGACCCTTTGTAGCAGTAACTCCCCTGTATAGAGTAGTTAGCTGGGTGGTCACCACCATAGGTTGGTATCTGGTAAAGGGGCAGTTACCCCTTTGTGTTACGGTGTTACAAATAAAGGGGTTGCCTCTAAAAAGAACGTCTGCGACTCACTACACATTTAGTAACTCGCGAATATACAAAACTCATAAATCCAGAACTCGCACATAGCGTGGGTTTATTGTACTTTCACCTACTCACTTATGTGGCTTGCATTTTCTAGGGTGGTTTTGCTGTACCTCCCATTGTATGATTTCTATGTAATCTAGGTCTCCCTTGAAAAGAGACTTTACTTCCCCATGGGCTGCGTTTCACCTACTGTAGTTATAATGCTTGTCTAGGAGATGTAAGTGATATCAGGTCTCCTTTGCCAAAAATTGGCATATTTAGTATTTGATCGGTAGGAGCTACATGTAGTGACGAGAGACGAAGCGACTGATGCTAGAGTTGGGGGGGGGGGGGGCGGGAAATAATGGGAATGATAGGATTCCAACGCTGGTAGGGGAAGCCAATGCCAGTACATGGGATTCCACGTGAGATCATGAATGGGAGGGTAACGTCCAATGGGATAGACCCCCTTAAGAAAAAAAGAGATGGGGGGGGGGGGGCAGAGGACAGAGGGAGACAAATATTGGTAGAGCTAACTTGCAAGCTAAGCCCTGTGGGGGTGGGGGTTGAAGACAGGTGGTGCTAGCGAAGAGGATAAAAAGGGCTGTGCATTTGATGAGGTTGGCACTCAAGATGAAGGGCATTCAGTCTTGGTGTGAAATAATAACATTTGCGGGGCCAACAGCATGAGTGACAGAGCGGAAGATTTAGTGAGAGGGAGGGGCAGCCTCGCCAGCACTGCCAGGAACTGAGGGATGACGGAGAGGCATTGGGGACATGAGCGCCTGTCGAGGTACAACGCCGTGGCGCCGGGTGAGGGGGAAGAGGCGAGCTCTGGTATGCATTGATAAGAGTAGATATTGTACACACCATAGACACGTTAAACAGACCACATTGAGATACATATATTTTGACGAGCAGGAAGTACCTGGCAACGCCCATCATTCTGCTCATCGGTCCGGAGTGTGTGGCGCGCATCGTTCTGAGGGATGGGCTGCTGATGCGCCGTGATGACGCCTCCTGCAGACACGTCCTCGTTGTTCCTACGACTCTCCGTAGGATTGTGTGGGCTGTCCACGACCGGCTAATGCACCTGGGTGTGCACAAAACCTTAAACACTATTCGTAAACACTTTTTCTGGTCGGGCATGGCAGCTGACGTTGCCGATCTGTTAAAGGAATGCGTGCAATACGCATGTCGAAATCACCCGGCAAAGCCCTGTTGCCCACCGTTGCAATCAATAAAAGTTTTGCGGGTCAATGAGCTTGTCGCTCTTCACATCTTGGGGCCCTTTCCCGCCACCCCTCGCGGAAATTGTTTTTGTTGGTTGGGGCAGAATATTTCACACGTTGGCCCATGGCCTGGCCTCTCTCCAACCAATCTGCGGCAGCCATCACAGAGACATTCCTAAATGTGTACGTGTTTTACCCTGTGGAATTGTTGACAGCCAGGACGGCTGGGTGCTACAGAGGGGAGAGAGATGTTGCGCCATACCAAGGTGCTGTATGTCTTCTTACTTGTCACCACACTCACAGGCCGATAGGGGGCAGCCGAGAGTGAGCGGGAGGTGTAGCGGTTAACCTAAGGTAACCCCCTCCCTGGGTGCCCCGTGACCGGAGGTAGAAACCCCAGACCCCCATGGGGATGGGGGCTGGGGGCCAACGGTTAAATCCCGACCCTTCCAGAACCCTCTGGAAGGTTCGAGGGGAAGGAGAAGCTCGGGGCGGGGTAAGCCCCAACTGGTGTATAAAAGCCGGTCCTCTCAACGGGACCAGCAGTGTTAGTCCACTCAAGACCCGAAAACGTCTGAAGACTTGAAGACTAGGCCAGCACCCTGGGACCCTCAACCGAGGCTCTAGTAAGAGCCAGGTGGTAGCGGACCAGTGGTGAGACCCGTACCCTGGCAAGGTCGGGTCAGCCTAGCCTCCCCTAGGTCCTGTAGCGGAGGACCCGCGAAAGCATAGCTCTGAGTCTGTGTAATATCGTTGAGGACTCTTGGACGCTGGGGTTGAGGCACACCTATTTATTCCGCAACAGTTGTCACAACCGCGGACATACAACACTGGAGGCGGTATCGGCCCCCTCACCCGGCTAGCTGGGAATACACTGCTAGCTATCTCTGACCTACCTCCTAGTCCTCCACTAACGGGCTAGGGGAGGCTGTCTGGCCTGACACTGGTAAGTCGGGCTACGGTACCCGGAGTCCCAGAGCACTAGCTCTGGTTCTCGGGACCACGCCGCTGGCTCGGTCCTGCGCAGCCCTGACAAGGGCGGCGACCCAGGGGAGTCCAGGGCTCTAGCTAGACGATCTTCGGTCTTCACTGGTTTAGCTTTAACATTGTCCCCCGAGCTCTCCGGCTCATCCCCTTTTATAACAAAACCCCCCGCTGAGGGGTGGGGCCAGCCCCCCCAGGCTGCCCTGTGCGGACGTCGTTGAGAGCACCTCCCCGTGCACTCACGAAGCCCCGCACACTGTGTTTGTTTTCCGTGTGATCCTATGTATACAGCCCCTCCGTAACACCCCTACATCACCCCCCCCTGTACAGCTCGCAGCCGTCCCGGCTGCAACAAACGACAATAAAAGTTTATTTACCCCTCGACCCCGCGTGTGCCTCACAATTTTTTAAACAATAACGCGAACGAGAACAACAACAAGAACCAGAAAAGCAAGAAGGGAAAATAACCCGACGCACCCTACCCCCGAATAAATACGAAATCCGTAAAACCAACGTATATACAATTTGCAGGGAACCCCAGCACACACACAACACACAGTGAACACAACATACGTACAATCCAATGTGCCAGGAACACACCACCGACGCCGCACACAGTGAACATAACATGTGAAAAATATTTTTTTTTCTTTTTGTGCATCACAAGAGTCTGCGCATTCTTGCGCGCGTCCTTGCAGCAGGCCCGTCACACGGTGCAACCCCGGATGGCAGGCCGTCGGGTGGCAATTGTCCATTTCCAAGTGAGTCTCCTCTCGATGTCGCGAGACCCTCGGCATCCCCCGTAGGGGTTGTCGGGCGTGAGCCCGTCATTCCTGGTGCACCTGGGGGCGGGACAGCCGGCAACACGTCAGGCGAGAGCAGCGGAGACGGACCCTTTGAGTCGGTCGACCCCCCACATGTTTGGCCACGCGTGTGTGGAGTGGGACTTCGCACCGCAATGAAGGGTTTCAATCTGGAGGGGTGCACAAACCACCGGCGCTTTCCCCATTTGATGCGTACGCACTGAGGCCGCAAAACCTCAACCACCTCGACAGGGCCCCGCCACGGCCGCACCAGTTTAGAGGAGGTCGCGAGTGGTACCTGGGGACAGTGCAGCCATGCCTTGTCCCCCGGCTTCCACTGTAGCACGTGCGCGCGACCCAGTCTGAGCCGCTCATTAGCTTTCTGACGTAGGTCGGAATTTTGCATGGCAGCATCCCGTGCCTCTGTTAATTTCGCAAGATTAAATTTAACATGGTCGGCCAATTTAGTTTTACCCTGCGGCGCGGGGATCTGCAGCTGGGCCCGAACAGGTGGGTCAGGTTCGCGGCCATACATGAGGAAGAAGGGGGAAAATCCCGTTGCCGCATGGGGGGCCAATCTGTATGCTGCCAGGACCCCTTGAATTTGCAGGTCCCAATCGGTCTGTGAGTCCGAAACCTGCTGTGACAACATGGACGTGATGGTTCGGTGCAGACGCTCGACCATCCCGTCAGTTTGCGGGTGATAGGGAGAGGTACGAATTTTTTTCGTGCCCAGGAGCTCACAGACTTGTTGGAGCAGTTTGCCGGAAAAATTTTTGCCCTGGTCGGTCAGCAGCCGCTCGGGAGCACCTTTGTCCAGGACGTATCCCTGGACAAAGGCCTCCACGATGGCTGCTGCCGACTGGTTGGCCAGGGGCCAGGCCATAGGCCAGCGCGTAAAGTACTCCACCCCGGTCAACAAATATCTATTGCCCCTGGGGGTGGCGGGGAATGGGCCCAGAATATCCAGCGCGACAAGTTCGTTGACTCTGGAGACTCTGATAGACTGCAAAGGCGGGTTAGACTCCCGTGCTGGTGGTTTACGTTGCGCACACCGAGGGCATGACCCCAACAGATCTGCGACATCCCTTGTCATGCCCGGCCAAAAAAAATCAAGCTGGAGCAAGGCGAGGGTCTTTTGGGTGCCCAGGTGGAGGAGGCGCTCATGAGCGGCCCACACCACCTTACCCCGTAACCCAGAAGGGACCACCAGCCGGTGTCGATGGGATTTCCCGTCCCAATGCATCAGCAGACCCGTGACCATTTCCCATGCGTCGGCATCACCCCTCCCCCGCCCAGCATCCCCGACGCGACGACGCAACGCGAGGAGGGAGGTATCCTCCATCTGTAGGCGCCCCCATTCAGTGACAGGCAACCCCAACAGGGAATCTGATCCCTGTTGTGCGATCAAATTCGTCATTGACGCTGCGTCGTCTGCGGCCGCCAAGACCGGAACAGATATTTCACCCGGATGCCTGCAACGACCCGACCCCAGGAGGCATGCGCATTCGGGGGTGGTTGGCATGCGCGACAGAGCGTCCGCATTGGTGTGGCGGACGCCCTTACGGTACGTGGTTTCAAAATCAAAGTCCTGGAGAACCTCCAACCAGAGACAATTGTCCCGATGGTTGTTGAACTCGCAGGGCGTACTGTAGTGCCGCATGATCTGTACGGACGGTGAAACGCTGACCGTACAGATATGGGCGGTACGGTTGGATGAAATAGACAATTGCCAACAGTTCCCGACGGGTGACACAATATCTTTGCTCCGCTGGAGAGAACACCCGACTACCGTACGCGACTACCCGTTCCACGCCGTCAACCACCTGGGAAAGCACGCCCCCAATACCTGTGTTGCTCGCATCGGTGTCGAGCACAAAGGGTTTAGAAAAATCGGGGTAAACCAAGGGAGGAGCTTTAACCAGAGCGTCCCGAAGGGAGTGGAAAGCAGCCTCCTCCACCTGTCCCCATTGAAAGCGGACCCCCTTTGACGTCAAAGCGTGTAGGGGCTTTGCAATTGTCGCAAAATCCGCGACAAAGCGTCGGTAATACGACGCGAATCCAATGAAACTCCTGACCTCCCCCACAGAGGTGGGAGTCGGCCAGGAGCTGACGCACTGCGTTTTGGCGGGATCGGTAGCAATACCCGAGCGTCCAACGATGTGTCCCAAATAACGCACAGATTCGCGTAGCAGATGACATTTTTGGGGTTTAAATTTCAAATTAGCAGCCCGCATTTTGAGGAAAACCGCCCGCAACCTCTGGAGATGCTCGTCAAATGTTCTGCTAAAGACGATAACGTCATCCAAATAAATTAACCACGAGTCCCATTGCAATCCAGCCAAAACCAATTCCATCAATCGCTGTAAAGTCGCCGGCGCCGAGTGGAGTCCCATCGGCAACCGGTTGAATTGGAAGAGACCGTGCGGTGTACGGAATGCAGTTTTAGGCTTAGAATCATTGTCCAGAGGAAGCTGCCAGAATCCCGAAAGCAAATCCAATGTGGAGAAGAATCGCGCTCCCGCCAAAGCGTCCAGCGATTCGTCAATCCGTGGGAGCGGGTATGCGTCGGCAACA
The DNA here is from genome assembly GCF_964198595.1 of Lampetra fluviatilis. Lineage (NCBI taxonomy): Eukaryota > Metazoa > Chordata > Hyperoartia > Petromyzontiformes > Petromyzontidae > Lampetra > Lampetra fluviatilis. Next base: position 12,554,296 of record NC_136307.1, on the reverse strand, counting down.
GAAATTTTGTTGAGGCGGCGAAAATCGACGCAAAACCGCAACGAGCCATCCTGTTTCTTAACCAGGACGATCGGCGCACCCCACGGGCTGGTAGAGGGAGAAATGATGTCGGCGGCTAACATGTCATCAACAGCCGATTTGACATGGTCCTTTTCGGCGGGACTTAACCGAAAAGGATTTTGGCGTATTGGCGCGCTGTCACCTGTATCAATATGGTGACGCAGCAGATGGGTACAGCCCAAATCGAATTTGTTCTGACTGAAAACGTCGGAAAATTCACGCAGCAGCGTCCTAAGCTTTTGACGCTCTAAATCCGACAGGTCCGTCGATCCCGCACAAAGCGCCTCGAGCCACCCTTCATCGGTGTCCGAATGTGGATGCGGCAGAGGGACAGTGCCTACGTGATTCGCGACAGGTTCCTCACAGGGCACCGGCGTTGCGTGAGCAAGCACGGTCCCTTGAGGAACCACCACTGTCTGCGACCCCACATTGAGGACCGCGATGAAAGGGTCCCCGTCCCCTTTTACGATGGTCTGGGCCGGAATCAAATGAGGTCCGCTAACCCCGGCCCTAGATGGCCCCAGCAGAATTCCCTGGTCCCCAATGCCTTTAGCGAAGGGCCGACGAAGTTTGAAAGGCACCAACATTTGTGCCCCCGGCGGTACGCGAACCGTTTTAACGACGAACGCCGGTACCATCGCGAATGCCGTCCGAGCCGCAGTAGGGGACGGCAGAAACGCCATGCGTCGTCCCGACGGGAGCTCAATGCAGCCCTGGTCTATTAAAATACGAATCGGCATTTTGCCCAAGAAGTCCGTCCCCAGCAGGCACGGAACCGCCAGCGAGGAGGAAACAAAAATCGGGCCGGACAATTTTATATCACCGATACAAATTTGTGCTCGAATCTGTCCAATGATGCCAAGTGAGCCCCCGTTAGCAGCATAGAATGGGACGTTAACCGGCAGTAAAGGACGGCTCTGGACAGGGAGAATATTGTAAATTAGTTCCGAAATGATGGTCGCCGATGCTCCTGTATCGACCAGGATGCGCACCTCAACCCCGTCAATGTGCCCCACCACGGCTGACGACCCCGACGATGCAGCCACAACGCGATGGGCCAACACGGACCACTGCCTGGGTTCGATCTGAGTCCCCATAGTGGTGCGTGTTGGCGCGATGGTGCGCAATGTCGGCCCCCCGTTCGTTGCGGTGTGCGAGTGTGTGACGGGTGTGTGCGTGGGCCAAACATGAGGGGTGCCGCGACTCGCCGGGTTATGTTGATGGAGCTTGGGAGGAGGGCCGGCGTCCTGTCGAGGCGTCGTCCCGCGCTGCCGAGGAGAGCGGCACCCCGAGGCGACATGGCCCCGGATGCCGCAGTTGTAACAGCGCGGGAGCGCAGGCGGCGATGACGGATGGTCGGAGCGGCTCGATCCATCCCGGCCCGCCCGTACTCCCACCCTCTGCTGCAGTCGATGGTCGATGGCGCAAACTTCCTCCGCCGGGAGGGTGGCTGCAGCCACCGTACGCCCGGCCGCTGCCATGCTGGCCTTCCGTCGCTGCGACAGCAGGTTGGCATGGAGGAGCCGCGCAGCCTGGAGGGAACCCATTTCTGTGTCCTCCTGTGCAACGACGGCGATGTCCAGGTCGTCCGCCAGCAGGAGGATCTTTTCCGTTACCATCGCGTCCACGCCTTCGTCGTCCATTCGTGGGAAGGCCGTCTTCGCCAGCGCCAGGGGACTCGTACGGTACGCCAGGGGCGACTCCTTTGCACCCCGCTGGCGATCATAAAAGAGCTGCCTGCATTCCGACGATGGTCCGTAGACCGCAGCCAGCAACTGCAGCGCCATCTGTAGCGTGGAGCGTTTGTCCTTCGGCGCCGATGTAAGAGCGGCGAGGGCGTCGCTGTCGAGGAGCGCCGGCAGCGCGCAGAGAGCCTCGGCATCCGACCACTGCGCCATTTCCTGGTGCGCGAGGAAACGCCGCTGGAAGCCGCCCCAGTCGCCCTCCTCGCCCACAAACTCTTTGAGTGGAGGTAGCCGTTGGTGCAGCGCAGCGGCCGCCGTGGAAGCTCCACTCCGCTGTCCCCGTCACTCGGCTGGGCTTCGGCGCGAACGACGGATGGCATCGCCGGTCGCACCAGTGGTGACGCTCTGTCCGCTGGTGATGACGCGGCAGCCCCTGTGAGGCCGATGTCGGACCCGAGGTTCAGGCCGGCCACGCCCTCAGCAGCTGCTGCGGCGATGGCGGGAGATTCAAAGTTGTGCTCCGTTGAAATGGCGGGAAGGCGCACCGGTCGTCGGCTGTCCTCGCCCCGTGGCGGTCCACCAGCCCCCAGCCGTGTGATGTGTTCGAGCGTGGCGGCAGCAGCGTACAGCAGCTCCGCCAGTCTGGCGTGAGCCAGCCTCAGTCCGTCTGTTGACGGCTCCCCTTCATCCCGATGCTGCGGTAAGGATGCGTCCGGGCCCGGCTGCTCGATGCCTTCTTCAGCCGTCTCGGGCTCCACAATTTCAGCGGTGTCCTCCGCCTCCGGTACCCCGGCTCGAGCTGTCCGGCGCGTGTCCATGTTCGTGGTCGTTCACTTCTGTCACCAAATGTAATATCGTTGAGGACTCTTGGACGCCGGGGTTGAGGCACACGTATTTATTCCGCAACAGTTGTCACAACCGCGGACATACAACACTGGAGGGGGTATCGGCCCCCTCACCCGGCTAGCTGGGAATACACTGCTAGCTATCTCTGACCTACCTCCTAGTCCTCCACTAACGGGCTAGGGGAGGCTGTCTGGCCCGACACTGGTAAGTCGGGCTACGGTACCCGGAGTCCCAGAGCACTAGCTCTGGTTCTCGGGACCACGCCGCTGGCTCGGTCCTGCGCGGCCCTGACAAGGGCGGCGACCCAGGGGAGTCCAGGGCTCTAGCTAGATGATCTTCGGTCTTCACTGGTTTAGCTTTAACATTGTCCCCCGAGCTCTCCGGCTCATCCCCTTTTATACCAAAACCCCCCGCTGAGGGGTGGGGCCAGCCCCCCCAGGCTGCCCTGTGCGGACGTCGTTGAGAGCACCTCCCCGTGCACTCACGAAGCCCCGCCCACTGTGTTTGTTTCCCGTGTGATCCTATGTATACAGCCCCTCCGTAACACCCCTACATCTGTAGGGCCCGCTAGAAGGGAGGCTGTACCTCCCTTAGGTTATCGGGTGAAGGGGCCGTACCCCTTAAGTGTTACGGTTGTTATTAACATTTGTTTAAATAAACGCGTTGCCTCCAAGAAGACGTCTCTGCGAAGTTATAGCCCCAACAAAGGCATTGATGGCGTCCCAGAGATGAGCATACTGTTCACACTCAGGCGGTTTTGATTCAGTTGAATGTAAAGAAGGCGCTCACTCTCAATGTTGGCATACTCATCGACAACATACTGGTGAAAGAGGTTGGCGCACCATAATATGCGGTTTCCTCCTCTGTCCATGATCACGAAGGAATATAATTTTTTTTAGAGGAGACAGTTTTGTGAGCATGTCTTTGTCCTGCAGCTTTGTAATTGGAGGAATGTTGATGTGGTACCCATCTTGGCCTTATCTTCTTGGCCGAAACGTGAGAATTATTTTATTGTGTTTTATTTTTATTATTTTATTACTTCCCTTCTACGTGACTTTACCGAAAGAACCAAGAAGATGAATCCCTGCAGTCACGAAAGCTTTAAATCGGAAAATCATCTTGGCCTTGCGAAAGGAAAATGTGTTATTGTAGGGCATCGTATGCTCTGTATCAGAAAATCGTGCGATGGTGTTTTCTTGGTATGGAAGAACATTGTCTCTCTCATAATGTCCTTCACCCACCATAAGAAAGCAAAGGTCAACAAAATTCAGGGCATTGAACCTCCCTGCGTGCTCCCTGCTTTCGTGGAAAGTAAACGTGCGGTATCCCACGAATGTAACAAAACGATAGACGAAATGCAATGGACTGTAGCAAATAAAGTCTTTAGCAGTATAACATATTAATCAGCATCGCAGTACTACGTATCAGTAAAAAGCATGATGTGAGCAATCGAAACAATAGAAATGCATTGAAGAAATAAGCTTAAATAAGTCGATATTAAAGAGCAGTAGTACGCACAAATAAGTTGAGAAGCAGGCTACAGTCTAGATTATAGACTGCCAGTGCGCCGACTCAATGACATAAGCATTGTTACAGTCGACATAAAAAGCTGGCAATACAGTCAGCAGCTGAAAAAGCAAGTACACTGAGTGAGGTAAAGAAGCAGGCAACAGATTATAAACTGCCATACACTCATAATGGGTAAAAGCAAAATTATCAGTGTAGATAATAGAGTGCCAGTGCCCTGACGTTAATTAATCAGCAGGCAGCAGGTCACAGCACAGACTGGCAGTATACCGCCTCAGCGTCATAAAACCACAGCTAAAAAAAGGAAATATTTAGCAACCTAATAATTAAAATTTAGTTTAGTGCACACAAACATTATTGTAATATCTGTCAACTTATTTGTTTCATAATAGTAAACAATGAACCTGAGTACTTATCTGCACACAAACATTATTATTGTAATATCTGCCAACTTATTTGTTTCATAATAGTAAACTGTGGTGAGGCCTAGTCCCATGCAGAGCCCGCTGCCTCGCCTAGATTGCTCATCCGGAGGTGACACATTGCCAGGCTGAGGGGCTGGGCCGCTACCCCCCCCACCACCATACCCCCGCCCGCGCTACAATAATACTATCTAAGTGCTATAATATTAGTATCTACCGACCCTATAGTATTTTACTGGTAGGAACCACCTGGTTCCACCAGCCCACAGGGGATGATTGTGTCTGTCCTGCATCCAAAAATGGGAGGGGTGGGGCTGGGTGGAGAGGGGAGGGGCTGGGTGGGGAGGGGCTGGTGGGGTGGGGAGGGGCTGGTGGGGAGGGGAGGGTGGGGAGGGGCTGGGTGAGGAGGGTTGTGCTGGGTGGGGGGTGGAGAGGTGGGGCTGGGTGGGGAGGGGTTGGTCACCCCGTGCTGCCCTTATAAAACTCAACGTTTAACCTACTCACGCCGGCTTGTGCCCGCCCTCACAGTCGGCCATATTTGCGAAATACACCACGCCGCCGTTGACCCTGGCCATTGACTGAACAACCCAACGTTCCTACCAGCTCCCTCCGCAGGAATGTGTTTTTTTGCATTTTGAACGCAAAGGAGAAATCCCCCCACCCTCCACTGATGACGTGCGTGGGGACATAAATACATAAATATCGCACAAAAAACGCTATTTTTACTCATTTAAAGATGACGGACATGGAAAAGAAATAGCCTATGCCAAGCACGGGGCTTACGGAGTGGTACCCGGCTAATTATTTTTTTACGAAAACCCCACAGTTAGCGAGCCAAATCCTTCGCAAGTTGCGTGTCCACATACAGACAAATGGAAAGATAGAAAGACAAAGAATACCTTGTATAGGTAAGAAGAAATGAAGATACCAAGATACACTTACGTTTTCAAATATTTGCATTGGTGGAGAAATGATCACTCATGGAAAGTCATATCTTATATTTACTTTTTCTGTATGAATGTGTAGTAGTATTCAGGAGGCTTGACGACGGGATCGGAGGCACACTTATTTATTGACACCAACTTGTGTACACACAGTACTTAAGGGGTTAACGTCCCCTTTACTCAACTAACAGGGAGACACGACATCTAACCCCGCTAACCTAAACCCGAGTCCTCCACTACGGAGCTAAGGGAGGCTACCTATCCCAGCCCTGGTCAAGCTGGGATCTCGGCACCCTGAGTCCAGGCTCTCGGGGCCATGCCACCGGCTTGCCCTGGTCGGCCCTGACAAGGACAGCGAGCCAGGGGAGCTCCGGGGCCTATGCTAGCTGGTCTTCGGTCTTCGCTGGTTAAAGCTGATACTCCGACCTCGAGCACTCCGGCTCACCACCTTTTATAGTACTCGGCCCCCCGGGAGGGGCCCGTGGGGGATGCAGGTGCGGACGTCGGTGTGAGCACCTCCTCTGTGTACGGCCCTAACCACGCCCCTTGTGTTTGTTAGCCATCCGCGCCCATACACAATTACACCTCTACAAATGCACGAGGCAAGCAGTTGCATTCTCAATGCAACCCCCTCAATGTGCACTGCCACCTATCACACATACACAGGGCTAGGCACCACACAGTGCACACACAAACCATATACATTACATAACACACGGTACACCGCACAATACCTACACAGAACACCACGTACATACCATAGAAAGTACGAGACACCAAACACGCACAACACATTCAGTACGACACAAGGCAAGGACAAAGATCCCACGTATAGCCTGAACAGACTGTTGTGGCAAGTGCTGTTAGCGAGCACCTATCAATTCCGGGTGGCCAACACCACACCCGGCCGCCTTTGTCTCCCCCAATGGCGTGTTTTTACACACCGCATCAGGTACTCATTTGAGGCTGAGTCGACCTAGGGGAGGACCAGTACCGGTTCAGATAATCGTCACTGGTGCTGGCCGTGAGCAAGAATCGGGTCACCAGGTTCGTAGCTAACCGCTACACGACCGCTCCCCACGACAAAGATCCCCCGTATAGCCTTCATAGACTGCTGGGGATGGGTAGCCAGCATCACGCCCGACCGCCTTTGTCTCTCCAGTGGCGATGCTTACACACCGCACCAGAGACTAATTCGAAGCTGAGTCTACCTAGGTGAGACCCAGGACCGGTTCAGATAACAGTCAATGGTGTTGAGCGAGAATCGAACTCGGGTTGCCGGGTTCGTAGCGCAGCACGTTGACTGCTCCGCCACTGCTTCCCCATATAGAGTATGACACACCCTACATACAGTATGACACACCCTATACATACAGTATGACACACCCTACATACAGTATAACACACCCTACATACAGTATAACACACCCTACATCCAGTGCGATACACAGCACATCCGGTGCGGCAAACACACCGTGTACAGGACGACACACACATCGAACACCACACTCACACACCACATGCAAGCCCGATACACCTCACAGTACGGCACATACTGCAAACAGTAGAACACGTACCACACAGTACGACACATGCACCACTAGCAACGATGCGGCGGCCGCCGCCGCCTCATAAGAGAACGCCACACCACAGCACAGGGCACGGCATACACCAAAGATCCCCCGTATATCCTTGAGAGACTCCTGGGGCAAGTTAGCGAGCACCTATGAAGGCCGGCACTGTTGGCACACACGGGGGGGGGGGGACGACTCCGTTACCGTCTTGGGCTTCTTCTTGGGCGCCAGGTTGTCGTGGAAAGCCTTCGCGTCCGTGGTACTGAGGGCAGCTGCCTCCTCTACCACGGATCCCGCCAGGCTCGGGGTCCCGACCGAGGCCTCCGCCACCGCCACGGGGCTGCTCATGGCTGTGCTTGGGGTGGTGAATTGCCAACGAGCCGCAGAGACGCGGTCGCGACTGCGGCGGCGGCGACGACGGGCGGAGACGACTCGAGAAGACAACTTGCGGGGATAGGGGGGGAGGGTGCCCGGCCTCGACACGGAGAAAGAAGGCGGAAGGGGTTGTGGCGTGGGCGGGAAGAGCGGCGTGGTGAGAAGAAACCCGAGTGAGAGCTCGCAGGCAGTCGACTCGGTGAGGTAATAGGTGAGGCGTGTGTGTGGTATATAGACCCTATTGACGGTGTGTGGAGGGAACGAGGTGGGTAGGATGAAAGGAGATGGGGTGGAGGTGTGGAATGGTGAGGGAAGACGAATTGGCGATCGTGGTGAGCAGAAGATGAGGCGATTAGCTTCAAGCGAGTAATATGTGTTCAAGGCAGATAAATACAGAGCCGCGATAGATTCTCAAAAAACACGCTTTCAAAAGGGGTTGTCTTCACAAGGTTGATGCGGTAGTCAAACGTGTAAAATGTCGAACTCAAGAAAATATTCACTCTAATACTTATGAATCTGTACAAATGTTAGTAATACAGTACAAAATAGACGTGCTATAACCATCGCTGTGTTGCAAACAGCGTAATAATATCTGTCACTTGTGCATACATTCTGGTAAATAATGGAGACTACTTACTCTCTGCTGCTCGCCAGCAAGCGCGCTCCTGAATGTCTCCCCTCCAACCGCCCCTCACTGCCTCCTCCTTGCCAGACGCCCTCCGCCTGTCACTCATTCAACCGTCCACTCCGCCCACTTTCTACTCGTTATAAATCTACCGTATGTAGATAGTATTTATTACACTTTGCAAACAGGTTTTTGTTGTTGTTGCAAATCCAGTGTTTATGGGGTATTTTTTGTTTATTTGAGAGTTTAGATCTGAACAAAGTTTAACACCCACCCTATCAAACGGAGTCTGCTCAAGAATATTCGTGTTTTTTAAAACATGATCTGTATACAACATCATCATGCTTGTCAACCCCTTATCAGTTCCTAACTTTTTACAGACCAATTCAGTCAGACCTTATTGGTCACCCGTGCCCTTATACATTTCAATGTTCATCCTACAAAGTCCCATCACAAGGGAGCAACACAAACAAATATACACAACAATTTCGCCCGTATTGAAACGGCTGTACGCTGTATGGACCTGAAAACTAAAATTTCCTGGACAAGTCTACGGGTAAACCGTATGGGTTGATAGGTATGCATCATACAAGATCCTCCCTTGACACCACCTCTCAATGACCCACCCCCCACCTGACAGCCATTTCAGGTACACCCAGCACAGGAATGTTGCTGCCACTCATTCAAGCTACAGCCTGCAGTGCGGTGAGCTGCTGCTGCTGACTCATAGGTTACGTGGGAAATGCCCTCATAGCTTCACCTGCAGCACGATTTTAAAAATTACTACTGTTTGTAGCCTCACGTTCCCGTGGATTCAGCCCATTGATTTCTCCACCCATGTGGAGGACTCGGTCGAGAGCAGACACCGACTGTCTATCATCTCCATCCACACCTTGTTCAATCGCCACACCTAAAGGTCACAACACAAAATACAAAGATCGCCCCCATATAGCCTGTAACAGAGCGCCTATGAAGGACGGCACAGCACACAAGGGCGTGGGTGACCAACACCACACCCAGCCGCCTTTGTCTCCCCAGTGGCAATGTTTACACATTTGTAAGTATCCTGACATACTTTTGCACTGTACGTAGTCAACCGTGCTAATCGACTGAGTAGACCTAGGGGGGAGGCCCAGGACTGATTCAGAAAATCCTAACTAGTGTTGACCGTCAGCGAGAATCGAAACCGGGTCACCAGATTCGTAGCGCAGCACAGTAACCGCTGCACTACCGCTCCCCACTCTCACACAACAACATCCGCCTTTCATCACTAAGTAGCAGTGTTGTCACCACGGCGCTTGTACCAGGCTAGGTGCAGTCGAAGGCCAGGTGAAGTGTCGAATGGAAGGTCACGGGACAAAGCCAGGTTGGGTTAACTGAAATGGCTGGCAAATGCAACACCGGTACCCCTTTCTGTGCCAACGTGCTTTATTTTATCCGCCCGGTACTCTGCTCGTTGTTGTGAGCATCGTTCTCCGTTATTGCTGCCTCCAACTGCCCAGTAGCATCCTTTACGAGCCTCCTCCACATAGGCCCATTTTTCCACAGCTTGTACCAGTCATCAGTAACGATTTGAAGCTTTCGTGACTGCAGGAATCCATACTCTTTGGTTTTTTCGGTAAAGTCACGTAAATATAAAATTAAATAAATCACGACGTTTCGATCGCAACACAAGCGACCGTCATCAGGTGGAACAGATACAACAGGAGAACTGCTGACATAGGAGAAGGAGCTGCTGCAACAAGAGTTTATATAGGATTTTGGTGGGCTCAACCCAAGGGTAAGTGGGCGGAGCTAGAGAAGGAATTTGTACGTAAATGTGAGAGATTAGCATGTCAATATGAGACGGTCCCAGCCACCGGAGGTGGCAGGGATCCTCCTGTGGCTGGGCCGCCTCACAGGTATTTAACCTGGTGATGTACACAGAGAGTCGGAAATAATAGCTGACATAGGCAGGTAGGATGGACACATCACAGTCAGTTAAGACTTTACTTGGTTAATAACGTCCTTCCAATGATTGCTCAGTTTGTACCCAACTCGGTTGAAGTTCTGTCTGTGTTTATATATCTGGATGGCTTCATGAACAAATCTCTGAAGGTAGCCGGTAGGTTTGCAGAGTACCTCCGTCTTGTAAAAATCAATTTCGTGTGAGCCCACAGCATTAAAACAATGATCAGCAATGGCAGAGGTATTGGTCCTACCGTGTTTAAAATCTGCCTTGTGTTCACGATCGTGGTCCGAGACATGTCGTTTCGTTTCCCTAATGTAACTGCTACCGCAACCACAACTCAGTTTGTAGACACCAGGCCATTGCATGTCAGGAAAACATTCGCTACCACTTGTGAAAAGGGAGAACCCATTGGGGTACCCTCATTTTGTTTGTAGAATGTACCATTCCAGGTGAAGTATGTGTTGGTAAGGCAGTGCCTTACCAAAGTTGGTACATCTGGATTGAGTCTTTGTTGGACCAAGTCTTCAATGATTACAATGGTGTCAGGTACAGGTACATTGGTGAACAGAGAGGCTTTCTCGAAACTGACAAGCAAATCATCTGGAGACAGTGAGATGTCCTTGATTAGAGAAGCCAAGTGAGCTGAGTTAAGTATAGCTGAGGTGGACTTGCCCGTGAAAGGAAGCAGGGTCTCAGAAATAAATCGGGCCAGTTTGTAGGTGGGTGAGTTAATGGTGGAGACGATAGGACGGAGCGGGGTACCTACTTTGTGGAATTTTGGAAGGCCATAAAATCTGGGTGGTCTAGCAGCCGAAGGTTTTAGGGAGCTCTGCTTGGTCTGATCGATTAGAGAAGTCGAATTAGTCATGATATTGTTGGTTGTTCTGGCTAGGCGGTTGGTGGGATCTATGTTGACTTTGGTATAGCTGCCATCATTAAGAAGGTCCTGAATTTTGTTGTAAGTTGTTTTATCCATGATGTCAGTGGAATTGCCCTTGTCGGCTGAGATGATGACAATGTCATCTCTGTTTTTTTATTTAGAGTTCAAAACGCTCGTCCTTGCTCATGTTACTAATGTGTTTCTTAGCATTTTTGAGGATAGCGATTTCAGATCTAGCAACGTCTGCCGGAATGTGTCCCAAGCCTTTGAGGACTACGTCGACCTGGGCAATTATATCATCCACTGGGATGTGTTTAGGGGTGACTGTAAAATTCAACCCTTTAGCTCATACCGATTTTAGGCTGTCGGAAATTGGGATGTTACTATGATTGATGACAATCTTGTTAACATACTTCACCTGGAATGGTACATTCTCCAAACAAAATGAGGGTACCCCAATGGGTTCTTGCATATTGCCAGTGGTAGCGAATGTTTTTCTGACGTGCAATACCCTGGTGTCTACAAACTGAGTTGTGGTTGCGGCAGGAGTTACATTGGGGAAACGAAACGACATGTCTCGGACCGCGTTCGTGAACACAAGGTAGATCTGAAACACGGTAGGACCAATACCTCTGCCGTTGCTGATAATTGTTTTAACGCTGTGGGCTCACACGAAATGTATTTTTCCAAGATGGAGGTACTCTGCAAACCTCCTGGCTACCTTCAGAGATTTGTTCATGAAGCCATCTAGATATATATACACAGACACAACTTCAACCGAGAGGATGGGTACAAACTGAGCAATCATTGGAAGGATGTTATTAACCAAGTAACGTCTTAACTGACTGTGATGTTTCCATCCTACCTGCCTATGTCAGCTGTTATTTCCGACTCTCTGAGTACATCACCAGGTTAAATATCTGTGAGGCGGCCCAGCCACAGGAGGATCCCCGCCACCTTCGGTGGCTGGGACCATCTCACATTGACATGTTAATCTCTTCTTAGGTTTTTTTCGGTAAAGTCACGTAGGTCAAAATTAATGAAAATAAAATAAAATAAAAAAACAAAAATCACGACGTTTCGGAGGCAACACAAGTCTCCGTCATCAGGTGGGACCGTCACAGCCAGATTAGCTGCATCAAGTGAGGCAATGATTCAAGATGTAATCCCTTAAAAGCGAGTTGAGGGGGGGGAGGAGAGGGAGGGGGGAGCTCATCAGACTATGGTAGCCAATGAATGGAACGTATCGGGAGGGAGGGGGGGTGAGCGACGGCGTGGAAGCGATTGTGCGCAAGCGGCCAATTACTGCCAATTACTGCACAATGGAGCGGTTGTGCGCAAGCGGCCAACTACAGCACACGCCAACACAATGGACAGAGAGGGGGAGGGGAGGTCTGATAATTCCTCCCCGTAGAGGGAGTTGAGGGGGGAGGAGAGGGAGGGGGAGCTCATCAGACTATGGTAGCCAATGAATGGAACGTATCGGGAGGGAGGGGGGGGTGAGCGACGGCGTGGAAGCGATTGTGCGCAAGCGGCCAATTACTGCACACGTCAACACAATGGAGCGATTGTGCGCAAGCGGCCAACTACAGCACACGCCAACACAATGGACAGAGAGGGGGAGGGGAGGTCTGATATACATGATAGAACGAAGATGCCCATGTTTAACCAATGCTGGCTGAACAATGAAGAGAGTACTGTTAAAAAATAAAAATAACTGGGGATATTAACACTCGGTAAAGTAAAGTAAAATAGTGCCTGTCAGATAAGATGGTCCAAAAAATTTGTAATTAAGTCTTTTTTGCGTGGTTGATAACATCTTTCCAATGATTACTAAGTTTGTACCCATCATCGCGGTTGAAATTATGTCTGTGTTTGTATATTTGTATGGCTTCGTGTACAAACCTTTGATGGTAGCCGGGAGGTTTGCAGAGAACCTTGGTCTCGGAAAAGACAATTTCATGAGAGCCCACCGAGTTGTAGCAATGATCGGCAACGGCAGAAGAATCAGTTCTGCCGTGTTTCAGATCTGACTTGTGCTCGCGGACACGATCAGAAACATGACGTTTCGTTTCTCCAATGTAGCAATCACCACAAATGCAACTCAATTTGTAGACTCCAGGATACTGTAAGTCAGGAACGACATCCTTCACAGATGGAATCAGATCACGGATTTTATGCACTGTACTGAATCGGACTTGGATCTTATGTTTGTTTTTCAACCGCGATGATGGGTACAAACTTAGTAATCATTGGAAAGATGTTATCAACCACGCAAAAAAGACTTAATTACACATTTTTTGGACCATCTTATCTGACAGGCACTATTTTACTTTACTTTACCGAGTGTTAATATCCCCAGTTATTTTCATTTTTATTTTTTAACAGTACTCTCTTCATTGTTCAGCCAGCATTGGTTAAACATGGGCATCTTCGTTCTATCATGTATATCAGACCTCCCCTCCCCCTCTCTGTCCATTGTGTTGGCGTGTGCTGTAGTTGGCCGCTTGCGCACAATCGCTCCATTGTGTTGACGTGTGCAGTAATTGGCCGCTTGCGCACAATCGCTTCCACGCCGTCGCTCACCCCCCCCTCCCTCCCGATACGTTCCATTCATTGGCTACCATAGTCTGATGAGCTCCCCCCTCCCTCTCCTCCCCCCCTCAACTCGCTTTTAAGGGATTACATCTTGAATCATTGCCTCACTTGATGCAGCTAATCTGGTTGTGACGGTCCCACCTGATGACGGAGACTTGTGTTGCCTCCGAAACGTCGTGATTTTTGTTTTTTATTTTATTTTATTTTCATTAATTTTGACCTACGTGACTTCACCGAAAAAACCTAAGAAGATGATTCCTTGCAGTCACGAAAGCTTCAAATCTAATGTTAATCTCTCACATTTACATTTATGTACAAATTCCTTCTCTAGCTTCGCCCACTTACCCTTGGGTTGAGCCCACCAAAATCTGATACAGTAAAACCTTGGATTGATGGAGTAAAACCTTGGCATTGTTGATGAACCCACAATATCAAAACTGGTCCAGAGTTTGCTTGCGTAAACAAATGGTGTCGTATAAAATGTGTCCATAATCTTTTTTTCTTACCAGGTGAGGCCTTCTGAGTTACACAGCTCTTTTTCAGAAGCGACCTGGCCACAAATGATAGCTCAATGAAGTTGCTTATCATGTGGAATTCATAGCAGCCAAATACTCTTTAACACATGTTTCTAAATGTGGAGGGGAAAAAATGTGTTGGCATTAGCAGAACACGCAAACCAATTACAACATTTACATATTCAAAATCATTAATTCCTCAATACACAATTATCATAAGCTTAGATATTCAACGTCATATATATGGTAAATGGTTAGATCACATGTTGGTTACTTTACAATTCAATTTGTGGTGTACAGTCAGGTGATAGATATTCTTGTGTTAAATCGAGTAAATATGTTTCGTTAAACCTGCCACCACCTGACACAACCAATTGGTAAAGTTTGTCAGTAAAAAACATGCCAATTTGTTACTAGTTCAGTACGTGTGAAGTATAGTAAACTACGGCGGGAAACCACTTGACGGGTAGCACACTTTATTCACACTTGGGTTGTCACAATAACACGTGTTGTTACTACAGCTCACGCTACACGTTCCACCTGACACGGGTGGTAACTACAGCTCACGCTACACGTTCCACCTGACACGGGTGGTAACTACAGCTCACGCTACACGTTCCACCCGGCTACACACACACGGGCATTCCAGCCCCGTAGCATCCGGGGAACCTCTAGACCCACCCCAGCTTGGGTACGGATCACGACCACTGGGTCCCGCGGCCCGGTCCTCACACGGACGTCCGGCCCCCGGGTCCCAAGGTCCGCCTCTGAGCCACACAGGGCCCCGGTCCTTACAAGGACAGCGGGACTAGGTGTCTCAGGGCCCTATCTCTTCCTCCTCCGTCTTCCGTCTTCACTGGTCACCAACTTCTCCCCGAGCGCCCGCGCGCACCGCCTTATATAGCCCTCCGCTCCAAGGAGACGGAGCCTATGTGGACCGCGATGTGAGCACCCACCCTAGCCGACCAATCATCACGCGCTGCCCCACGATCCCTTCTCGTGTCAGCGCACATAACCAATCACCACGCACTGCCACACGATCCATCACTGTCAGCGCGCGTCACCAACACACAGCCAATCACCATCACATAACCCATGACCCCGCGCTGACCTACGATCCCTCACCGTCAGCGCGCGTCACCAACACACAGCCAATCACCACGCGCTACCCCACGATCCGTACTACCAGCTCGTATCACCACTACACGTGTAGTGGTTTAACGCGCACCAAGGGGGTAATTGTAAACACGGGTCGGGAACAGTGGGGTCGTATCGGGACATGCTGTTGTTGCTGGGGGACAACGAGTGAGACAGAGACGGCCCAATTGGCAATTATAGATGCAGGGCAGTGATTGGCCGGTTGTTGTTGTTGGGGACAAGGTGGCACCTCTAAGTCTGGGAAGGACGACAGGTGGTGGTGGGGGCCAAGGGCGTGGGGTGTCGGGGGGACGCCAGTTAATTAATTGGAAATTAATAGGGACGGGGATAAATAGAGGGGCATCAGAGAGAGACAGGGAGTTGCGCCTGGGAGCTGGACAGAGACGGTTGGAGCAGAAGAAGAAGATACAAGAAGAAGTACAGAGTAGCAGTGGAGTAGAAGAAGAAGTGTAGGGTAGCAGCGGAGTATAAGAAGAAGTATAGGGTAGCAGTAGAGACGGAGACGAGGAAGATACGGAAGGTAGAATAGGGGAGCGGTGGAGCAGCGGAAGAAGAGGTGATGAGAGGATGGATAGGCTAGCAGTGTAACGGGAACAGGAGAGTCAGTCGGGATGAGACGGAGAAGCCGAGAGAGAGCGACAGCTGGAGTGAGACGGAGAAGCCGAGAGAGAGTGACGGCTGGGGTGGGACGGAGAAGCAGAGAGGGGAGTCGGGAGAGATGGAGAGAGAGAGGGAGGATCGGAGTGAGCGAGACCGGCGGAGCACGGCGAGCGAGCGGAGAACGCGGTGGAGAATGGTGGGGAAATGTGCTGTGTTTGGTAAAATAAAGTGACGACAGAAAAGGAAGAAGTTGTCCACGTAAAGTACAGCACTACACATGTACAGTGAGGGAAAAAAGTGTTTGATCCCCTGCTGATTTTGTACGTTTGCCCACGGACAAATAAATTATCGGTCTATAATTTTAATGGTAGGTTTATTTGAACAGTGAGAGACTGATTAACAACAAAACAATCCAGAAAAACGCATGTCAAAAATGTTATGAATTGATTTGCATTTTTATGAGGGAAATACGTTTTTAACCCCTCTGCAAAACATGACTTAGTACTTGGTGGAAAACCCCTTGTTGGCAATCACAGTAGTTGGCCACCAGGTTTGCACACATTTCAGGAGGAATTTTGTCCCACTCCTCTTTGCAGATCTTCTCCAAGTCATTAAGGTTTCGAGGCTGACGTTTAGCAACTCGAATCTTCAGCTCCCTCCACAGATTTTCTATGGGATTAAGGTCTGGAGACTGGCTGGGTCACTCCAGGACCTTAATGTGCTTCTTCTTGAGCCACGCCTTTGTTGCCTTGGCCGTGTGTTTTGGGTCATTGTCATGCTGGAATACCCATCCACGACCCATTTCAATGCCCTGGCTGAGGGAAGGAGGTTCTCACCCAAGATTTGACGGTACATGGCCCCGTCCATGTCCCTTTGATGCGGTGAAGTTGTCCTGTCCCCTTAGCAGAAAAACACCCCCAAAGCATAATGTTCCCACCTCCATGTTTGACGGTGGGGATAGTGTTCTTGGGGTCATAGGCAGCATTCCTCCTCCTCCAAACACGAGGAGTTGAGTTGATGCCAAAGAGCTCCATTTTGGTCTCATCTGACCACAACACTTTCACCCAGTTGTCCTCTGAATCATTCAGATGTTCATTGGCAAACTTCAGACGGGCATGTATATGTGCTTTCTTGAGCAGGGGGACCCTGCGGGCACTGCAGGATTTCAGTCCTTCACGGCGTAGTGTGTTACCAACTGTTTTGGTGACTATGGTCCCAGCCGCCTTGAGATCATTGACAAGATCCTCCCGTGTAGTTCTGGGCTGATTCCTCACCGTTCTCATGATCATTGCAACTCCACGAGGTGAGATCTTGCATGGAGCCCCAGGCCGAGGGAGATTGACAGTTCTTTTGTGTTTCTTCCATTTGCGAATAATCGCACAAACTGTTGTCACCTTCTCACCAAGCTTCTTGGCAATGGTCGTGTAGCCCATTCCAGCCTTGTGTAGGTCTACAATCTTGTCCCTGACATTCTTGGAGAGCTCATTGGTCTTGGCCATGGTGGAGAGTTTGGAATCTGATTGATTTATTGCTTCTGTGAACAGGTGTCTTTTATACAGGTGTAATAAAGGTCGTGGAAGCGACTTGTGGAATCCGGTCTTTATTTGTCTTTCTTTCACAACACTCCTATCTTACTTCTAGATTTTAAGTTTTCGTGACTGCAAGGATTCATACTCTTAGTTCTTTCGGTAAAGTCACGTAGGTAAAAAATGAAATTAAAATTAATAAAAATGAAACAATAAAAATCACGACGTTTCGGAGGCAACACAAGTCTCCGTCATCAGGTGGGACCGTCACAGCCAGATTTGCTGCATCAAGTGAGGGAGGGATTCAAGATGTAAGCTCTTAAGTACCAGTTAAGGGGGGAGGGAGGGGAGGGGCTTATCAGAATGTGGTAGCCAATGAATGGAACGTATCGGGAGGGGGTGGGGGGCGGGGCTAACAGAGGGACGGGGTACTCGTGGTCGTGGTCAACGACGTGTTTGTGCGCAAGTCACTGTGGATGTACATAATAGAAAAGGAAAGAAAATGCCTATGTTTATACCAGTGTTGGCTGACAATAAAGAGAGTACTGTTAAACGTTAGGGATGTAAACACTCGGTAAAGTAAAATAGTGCCTGTCAGATAAGATGGTCCAAAAATGTGTAATTAAATCTTTTTTGCATGGTTGATAACATCTTTCCAATGATTACTAAGTTTGTACCCATCATCACGGTGGAAAGTATGTCTGTGTTTGTATATCTGAATGGCTTCGTGTACAAACCTTTGATGGTAGCCAGAGGGTTTGCAGAGCACCTTAGTCTCGGAGAAAACAATCTCATGAGAGCCCACCGCGTTGTAGCAATGATCGGCAACGGCATCCCCGCTTAACTGGTACTTAAAAGCTTACATCTTGAATCCCTCCCTCACTTGATGCAGAAAATCTGGCTGTGACGGTCCCACCTGATGACGGAGACTTGTGTTGCCTCCGAAACGTCGGGATTTTTATTGTTTTATTTTTATTAATTTTAATTTCATTTTTTACCTACGTGACTTTACCGAAAGAACTAAGAGTATGAATCCTATCTTACTCCTTCATGCTGCTGACAGACAGCGTGGGAGGGAGAGAGAGAAAGAGACACGCGCGGCCACGTGGCAGCCTGGACCCCGCTCCAGCGTGGCCTCACCCTCCGTTCGTTCCAGATCTGATCATGTGTTGTCCGTCTCCACCCCTTTTAATACCCGGGTCACGTGGTACCTTTCCACCAATCCTGGTTAACCTCTTTGGAATCTTCTAGACTCCATCGTATGTTCCCAGGACCGCGCCCCTAACTCGTCCACCAATTGGCTGTGGCTAAAGCCAGCAGATCCAATCCTCTACTTACAGATGTCACCTTCCCATTACGTCAGGGCCACGCCCCTAGACTTCCTCCCGAGATGTGATCCATCAGCAACCCGGATATATCCTCACATTACATTACCCCCCCCCCCCCCCCGGTGTAAAAAGTCAGCCGTCTCGGCTGGGAAAATAGTGACAGCCCGAATCCCTTTGAATAACAACTTAGGGTGTCCATGACGCATTAACAAGGTAAGGGGAGTAAGCGCCAACGCGCAGATGAATTAAAACATTAAAACAACCGATGTACATTCGGGCGCCCCTGTAGCGCAGTAACACCAGGGCGACAGACCGCAAGGACAACAGTATTAGCGAAATGGGAGAGACTTTGACCGCATACGCGACGCCGGACCCTCTCCTCCCCTCACGCGTGGTTGCCTCGCCGACTGCTCAGCAGGAGGTGGTTGCAGTGGAGAAGAAGAATAATTTTCGGTATCCGTTGTGTCTGGGACAGGCCCCGTTGGAGGTGTAACGTCCGGGGTCTCGTCGTCCTTCAAAACCTGAGCTTCTGCGGGGGGTATAACACAGCCCCGCTGGGGATCAATCGGCGAGGCAAGTGGCACATTCGGCACGCCAGACCCCGGCAGGTCAACAAGTGGGGATGAAGGGCCAGCATGCGGGTCAACATAGGGCTTGAGCCGCGACGAATGAACATACCAACGACGTTGGCCGTACTGGATGCGAACACTCTGGGATTCCGAATGTCCACCAGCCTCACAGGCCCCCGCCAAGGCCTGTGCAGTTTAGGGGACGTACCCACTGGCACGTGAGGGCAATGGAGCCATGCCATATCCCCACCGACCAAGGCATGTCAGTTCGTGATCGACGCGCATACCTCTCGTTCCTTGCCTTCGTACGGGCCGTCGCACATCTGGCGGCCTCTCGCACCTCCGTAACCCGTTTAAGCGAGTCCCGCACGTGGTCAGGCAAGGAAGGGGACGGTTGTTTCCCCGCTGCACCAAGTTGCACATCAATCGGGGGTACATTCTCACGGCCATACATCAGGAAAAATGGCGAATATCCTGTGGACACGTGCGGAACCATGCGGTATGCCGCCAGGACGCCCGGTATGTGCAAGTCCCAATCGGTTTGTTTTATACTGACCGTGTGACAAAGCATGGCCGAAAGGGTGTGGTTAAATCGTTCCACCATGCCATCCGTTTGCGGATGGTAAGGATAAGTGCGGATTTTCTTTGTACCCAAGGCAGAGCACACGTCTTTGAGCAATTTAGAGGAGAAGTTACGTCCTTGATCCGTGAGCAGCCCTTCAGGTGCTCCCTTATCCATGACGTACCCATTCAAGAAAGCCTCGGTGATGGATGAGGCGGTTTGGTCAGGTAGAGGCCAAGCCATAGGCCAGCGAGAAATGTATTCGACCCCGACCAAAAGGTATTTATTTCCCCTAGCCAATGGAGGGAACGGGCCCAGGATATCCATAGCAACCAGCTCATTAATACGTGTCACCTCGATCGATCGTAGGGGCGGGACATAATTTTGACGTGGCGGTTTCCGCTTCGCACAATCATGGCATGACCGGATAAAGTTAGTGACATCCGCTGTCATGCCTGGCCATAAGAAATCCTGCTGCATCGCGGCCAATGTTTCCTGCACGCCAAGGTGCATCAGCTTGTCGGCGTGCAGCGCGTGGATCAGATTGTGGCGAAGGGACGTCGGCACAACCAGGCGTGAACGGTCCGACAACCCAGCCGTACACATCAGTAATCCCGCCTGGCCCCGAAGCAACTGCCATTTCCATCCTGCCAAATGAGATCTCGGTTTCCAAACCAATTCCCACAGTGGAGCCAAAGAGGCATCAGCCTCTTACTCGCATAGCCACACCGAGTGCGGAAAATGCAGCATATTGTCGGCGCCAACGGGTACATCCTGACTTTCATCCTTTGACATCGCTCCCATGACCGGACAGGGTGGGGTAGGCAGCGCTGCACAGTGGTGCATACCCGTCAGACAGGCGCAGGGAGGAGTCGCGGGCAACCTAGAGAGAGCGTCCGCTTTGCCATGGCGAGTACCCTTGCGGTACGTGATATTGAAGGAAAACTGCAGCGATTCTAACCACCGAGCCAATTGACCGGACGGTTGTTCCAATTTCAAAGAATATTGCAAGGCGGCAGCATGGTCAGTGCGCACGAGGAATTTCCTTCCATACAGGTACGGCCGGTACTGGCGAACAAAATGGACGATTGCCAGCAATTCCAGTCGCGTCACGCAATAGCGCATCTCGGCAGGAGACAGAACCCTGCTGCCGTATGCCACCACTCGCTCGACCCCGTCTTTTCGTTGTGACAAAACGGCCCCTATGCCGATGTCGCTAGCATCCGTGTCAAGGATGAACGGCTAGGAAAAGTCTGGGTAGTCGAGTGTCGGAGCGGTGACCAGGCGATCCTGGACAGATTGAAAAGAGCGCTCCTCTTTCGGGCCCCATTTAAATCTCTGATTCTTCCCTGTCAGAACATGCAGCGGCTTAGCCAGCGTCGCAAAATTCTTAACAAATCGGCGATAGTAGAATGCGAACCCTATAAACTGCCGTACGTCGCCCACTGAAGTGGGCATGGGCCACTCTCGGACACACGACGTTTTCTGAGGGTCCGTGGACACACCGTCAGAGCTGACGATGTGTCCCAGGTAGCGGACAGATCGTTGCAAAAGGTGGCACTTCTTTGGTTTAAATTTAAGGTCAGCCGACCGCATCCTCTGAAAGACAGTCTCCAGTCGTTGGAGGTGTTCTTCGAAGGTGCGACTGAATACAAGGATATCGTCCAAATATATGAGGAACGTTTCCCACTGCAGCCCCGCTAGCACCAGTTCCATCAGGCGTTGGAACGTCGCCGGTGCTGCATTCAAGCCCATAGGTAGGCCGTTAAACTCAAAGAGGCCCTGCAGCGTGCGGAACGCCAGTTTCGGTCTGAACGCGTCATCGAGGGGAAGCTGCCAAAACCCAGACGACAGGTCGAGGGTAGAGAAGAAATTTGCCCCCGACAAAGCGTTCAACGAGTCATCCATCCATGGCAAGGGGTATGCGTCCATCACGAATATCTTATTCAATCGGCGGAAGTCTACACAAAACCTCGTTCCGCCATCCTTCTTTTTAACAAACACCACCGGCGCGCCCCATTGACTGTTGGACGGCAAAATTATATCGGCCACCAACATGTCGTCCACCGCGCCACGCACGTGTTCCCTTTCTGCAGGGCTCATGCGATGTGGGTGCATACAAATCAGTCCCGCCGCACCGGTGTCGTTATGGTGCGACAAGAGCGAGGTATGGCCCAAATCCAAATCGTTTTTACAGAAAACGTCAGCGTACTCCGACAATAGTGAATGCAAGGCGCTCCGCTGCGTGACCAACAAGGACGTATTTTCCCCGCACAATTCTGCGATCCATCGATCGTCCGAACGATCGGATCGTGGCACGCCAGCGGCCATTTTTGTGGGTTCGTCGCTCTCAAAGCTGGAGAAATCGGTAGTGGCGTGAGCCACCACCGAGCCAGCCGGGACGACGACCCGGTCCGGGCCCCCATTTAACACTTGTGTAATAAAGGACTCTCTCTCAGATGTCGATCTCCATTGTCCTTTATTGGGTTCGTAGAATCTCGATACCATGGCGTCTCGCTCAGGCCCGCGTCCCTCTCGACGACCTCTCCACAGCCCTCGGCTGCTCCGATATGCAGTCTCCCTGCTGCTCCGATATGCAGTCTCCCTGCTGCTCTGTAAGGCAGTCTCCCTGCTGCTCCGCCTTGCAGCCCCACCGCTGCTCCACTCTCTAGCTTCACTGCTGCCCCATATACAGCTAGCCTCCCACAGCCGCTAGCTTTCTGCGTCTGACACCGATGGCTAACGATGTCGACGTCTCCCACCGCGTGGCGACCGCGCCACTCTCTCCATCCTGCCCAGCGTGGCCTCCTCCTGTTTCACTCCGTCTCAACTCCCCTTTCCCCTTCCGGTTCTTTCCCTAAATCCTCTCTCCCACGTGACCCTAACTCCACCCACTCCCCACGTGACCCAGACTCTGCCCCCCTCAATCCTTGCTCGCATTACACTTGTGTAAACGGGGCCTGACCAGGCCGAACGATAGTTTGAGCCGCCACTAGGGAAAAGGATTTTGCCGCAGAGTTCGACGGGGACAACAACACACCCGTCGCATCGTATGTGGCTTCCAACCGCTTTCGGTAATGCAGCGGAATAAGCATTTGTGAGCCTGATGGTACTTCTACCGTGACAGCAACAATCGCGTTAACAGCGTTTCCTGGGGGTGAACGGCCCAGCAGGGATGGCAGGAAGGACATTCTACAGCCCCTTGGCATTTCCAAGCAACCTTGATCGACGAGTATTTTAACAGGCATCCGACGAAGGAAATCGGTGCCCAATAAGCATGGGACGGCCAATGAACTTGAGATCAAAACTGGTCCCACCGCGGTGATATTCCCTATAGCAATGCGCACATCTACTCGCCCCAAAATACCCATGCTACCCCCATTTGCAGCAACGCATGCATCGTTAGCCGGTCGGATCCGCGATGTTGGAATGGACAGGAGATGAAAAATAACATCGGAAATGATGGTTGCAGACGCGCCGGTGTCCACCAAAAACGGACATCGATCCCATCGATAGTACCCCGTACCGTCGAGGACAACGACGCGGCTGCCACCACCCTTGGAGCCAATTTTTTCCATTGTGTAACTGAGTTGGAAGTCAGCCCGACGTGAGCTGAGGAGGTTGAAGTCGGCAGCGGCAATCCCGGGTGAAATGGCCTCGTCGGCCACACTTAAAACATGTGGCCGTCGCCTCCCGGCGGTCGGCTGCCCCGGTCCCCGCTCGTGGACGTCCGGCCCCGTCACGCTGGTCGCGCGGCCGGCGTTTCGGGACCCAGCGAGGAACGGCTGCCATCACCTCGTCGTCATTGGAGTCGTTGGAGCCGTGGACGACACGACGTGGGGCCCATCCCAACGGTGGTCCGTCTCTCTCAGGATCTCCCGTCCATGCAGCCATCTGGTCCCAGCGTTTGAGGTTGAACTTGGCGTCCAAACAGCGCGCCGCCCATCGAGACGTTAGCAGTACGTGGCCGCACACCGGCAATGATATGTTAAGTTCCTGGGACAACTCAATCATTTTAGAAAGGATGAGAGGATCCAGGAGATTGGCTGACGAATCGGGGTAGGCGGCCATGGCAAGCGCCAACAGCACCCCTCGGTAGGCCAAGGGCGATTCATCCGCTCCTCGACGCCGGTGCATGAATTTCCTGTTAGCCGCCATCGTCGGCTCGTAAAACTTTTTCCGCGAAAGCGTCACGCAGCGTCTTTTTCTTACTCGCCGGGATGGAGCGGAAGACTGCCAAGGAGACGTCGTCCAATAGCGTGGGCAGAGCTTCCAGCGCTTCTGCCTCTGTCCATCGCACCGACCGAAAGGCTGACTCGAACCGCTCCAGTCGCCCCCGGTGACAAATTCTTTAATTTGAGGAAGGCGATGGCCGCGGTGAATATCCGAGGCCTCGGGCGTGTCAGATCCCGCTCCCCACGCAGCACGCGGCTCCGTCAAGATGGCGTCCGGCGGCCGCGTGGCAGCAGCCCCACCCAAGATGGCGTCCGGCGGCCGCGTGGCAGCAGCCCCGCCCAAGATGGAGGCCTCCCCCTCCGTGGCAGGAGTAATGGCGGACGGCGTTTCCCGCTGAAGATCTTGGTCATCGGCCCTTGGGTAAGTTCTACGCGGCCGACCGAGGGCCACTGATGACGCGACCGCCGTTGCAAGATTTAGCAGCATCGCACGGAGCGATTCTATCTGCTCTGCCACTCGACGCCACCCCTCGTCCACACCCGGAGACGTCGCCTTGCCGGCCTATCGTCGATGCGCAGCGTCGGGGAGAGCGGCAGACGGCGGTAGAGGACCCGTGGCTCCCAGCAACTCGTCCTCGTCCGCCTCGACATCTTCATCCGATGGAGGATCCGGTGGGTTTCTTTTCTTGAGGTGCTTGGACATTTTCTAATAATTGTCCAAACGGTCTCAAGAAGCACTTCTGTCACCCATGTAATAAAGGTCGTGGAAGCGACTTCTGGAATCCAGTCTTTATTTGTCTTTCGTTCACAACACTCCTATCTTACTCTTTCACGCTGCTGACAGACAGCGTGAGAGGGAGAGAGAGAGAGTGACACGCGCGGCCACGTGGCAGCCTGGACCCCGCTCCAGCGTGGCCTCACCCTCCGTTCGTTCCAGATCTGATCACGTGTTGTCCGTCTCCACCCCTTTTAATACCCGGGTCACGTGGTACCTTTCCACCAATCCTGGTTAACCTCTATGGAATCTTCTAGACTCCATCGTACGTTCCCAAGACCGCGCCTTTGACTCGTCCCCCCATTGGCTGTGGCTAAAGCCAGCAGATCCAATCTTCTACTTACAGATGTCACCTTCCTATTACGTCAGGGCCACGCCCCTAGACTCCCCCCCCCCCCCCCCATTGGCTATGGGCCAGGACCGGTAGAGCCAATCATCGTAACGAGGTGTGATCCATCAGCAACCCGGATATAACCTCACATTACACAGGTAACAAGCTGAGATTAGGAGCACTCCCTTTAAGAGTGTGCTCTTAATCTCAGCTCGTTACCTGTGAAATACCGTTGATGACTCTTGGACACCGTTGGTGAGGCACACGTATTTATTCCGTACAAGTAGTCACAACTGTGGACATACAATACTAGAGGGGGTATCGGCCCCCTCACCCGGCTAGCTGGGAATACACTGCTAGCTATCTCTGACCTACCTCCTAGTCCTCCACTAACGGGCTAGGGGAGGCTGTCTGGCCCGACACTGGTAAGTCGGGCTACGGTACCCGGAGTCCCAGAGCACTAGCTCTGGTTCTCGGGACCACGCCGTTGGCTCGGTCCTGCGCGGCCCTGACAAGGGCGGCGTCCCAGGGGAGTCCAGGGCTCTAGCTAGACGATCTTCGGTCTTCACTGGTTTAGCTTTAACATTCTGCCCCGAGCCCTCTGACACATCCCCCTTTATACTCCACCCCCGCTGAGGGGTGGGGCCCCGGGCTGCCTGGTGCGGACGTCGTTGAGAGCACCCCCCCCGTGCACTCACGTAGCCCCGCCCACTGTGTTTGTTTCCCATAAGCTGCCATGCATAACGGCTCTCTCTCTAACACCCCTACATCACCCCCCCCCCGCATAGCTTGCAGCCGTCCCAGCTGCCAACATACAAAAAAAACGAAAATAAAAGCGCATTTACCCCCTGACCGCGCGTGTGCCTCACTATTTATCAACATAATGCCAAGAGAACAACAACAAGAACCAGAAAACCCCGAAGGGAAAACAACCCAACGCACCCCCCTCGAATAAATACGAATTCCGTAAAAGCAACGTATATACAAATCGCAAGGAACCCCCAACACACACACAACACAACACAATGTACTGAAGTGGGCATGGGCCACTCTCGGACACACGACGTTTTCTGAGGGTCCGTGGACACACCGTCAGAGCTGACGATGTGTCCCAGGTAGCGGACAGATCGTTGCAAAAGGTGGCACTTCTTTGGTTTAAATTTAAGGTCAGCCGACCGCATCCTCTGAAAGACAGTCTCCAGTCGTTGGAGGTGTTCTTCGAAGGTGCGACTGAATACAAGGATATCGTCCAAATATATGAGGAACGTTTCCCACTGCAGCCCCGCTAGCACCAGTTCCATCAGGCGTTGGAACGTCGCCGGTGCTGCATTCAAGCCCATAGGTAGGCCGTTAAATTCAAAGAGGCCCTGCAGCGTGCGGAACGCCGGTTTCGGTCTGGACGCGTCATCGAGGGGAAGCTGCCAAAACCCAGATGACAGGTCGAGGGTAGAGAAGAAATTTGCCCCCGACAAAGCGTTCAACGAGTCATCCATCCATGGCAAGGGGTATGCGTCCATCACGAATATCTTATTCAATCGGCGGAAGTCTACACAAAACCTCGTTCCGCCATCCTTCTTTTTAACAAACACCACCGGCGCGCCCCAAGGACTGTTGGACGGCGAAATTATATCGGCCACCAACATGTCGTCCACCGCGCCACGCACGTGTTCCCTTTCTGCAGGGCTCATGCGATGTGGGTGCATACAAATCAGTCCCGCCGCACCGGTGTCGTTATGGTGCGACAAGAGCGAGGTATGGCCCAAATCCAAATCGTTTTTACAGAAAACGTCAGCGTACTCCGACAATAGTGAATGCAAGGCGCTCCGCTGCGTGACCGACAAGGACGTATTTTCCCCGCACAATTCTGCGATCCATCGATCGTCCGAACGATCGGATCGTGGCACGCCAGCGGCCATTTTTGTGGGTTCGTCGCTCTCAAAGCTGGAGAAATCGGTAGTGGCGTGAGCCACCACCGAGCCAGCCGGGACGACGACCCGGTCCGGGCCCCCATTTAACACTTGTGTAATAAAGGACTCTCTCTCAGATGTCGATCTCCATTGTCCTTTATTGGGTTCGTAGAATCTCGATACCATGGCGTCTCGCTCAGGCCCGCGTCCCTCTCGACGACCTCTCCACAGCCCTCGGCTGCTCCGATATGCAGTCTCCCTGCTGCTCCGATATGCAGTCTCCCTGCTGCTCTGTAAGGCAGTCTCCCTGCTGCTCCGCCTTGCAGCCCCACCGCTGCTCCACTCTCTAGCTTCACTGCTGCCCCAAATATAGCTAGCCTCCCACAGCCGCTAGCTCTCTGCGTCTGACACCGATGGCTAACGATGTCGACGTCTCCCACCGCGTGGCGACCGCGCCACTCTCTCCGTCCTGCCCAGCGTGGCCTCCTCCTGTTTCACTCCGTCTCAACTCCCCTTTCCCCTTCCGGTTCTTTCCCTAAATCCTCTCTCCCACGTGACCCTAACTCCACCCACTCCCCACGTGACCCAGACTCCGCCCCCCTCAATCCTTGCTCGCATTACACTTGTGTAAACGGGGCCTGACCAGGCCGAACGATAGTTTGAGCCGCCACTAGGGAAAAGGATTTTGCCGCAGAGTTCGACGGGGACAACAACACACCCGTCGCATCGTATGTGGCTTCCAACCGCTTTCGGTAACGCAGCGGAATAAGCATTTGTGAGCCTGATGGTACTTCTACCGTGACAGCAACAATCGCGTTAACAGCGTTTCCTGGGGGCGAACGGCCCAGCAGGGATGGCAGGAAGGACATTCTACGGCCCCTTGGCATTTCCAAGCAACCTTGATCGACGAGTATTTTAACAGGCATCCGACGAAGGAAATCGGTGCCCAATAAGCATGGGACGGCCAATGAACTTGAGATCAAAACTGGTCCCACCGCGGTGATATTCCCTATAGCAATGCACACATCTACTCGCCCCAAAATACCCATGCTACCCCCATTTGCAGCAACGCATGCATCGTTAGCCGGTCGGATCCGCGACGTTGGAATGGACAGGAGATGAAAAATAACATCGGAAATGATGGTTGCAGACGCGCCGGTGTCCACCAAAAACGGACATCGATCCCATCGATAGTACCCCGTACCGTCGAGGACAACGACGCGGCTGCCACCACCCTTGGAGCCAATTTTTTCCATTGTGTAACTGAGTTGGAAGTCAGCCCGACGTGAGCTGAGGAGGTTGAAGTCGGCAGCGGCAATCCCGGGTGAAATGGCCTCGTCGGCCACACTTAAAACATGTGGCCGTCGCCTCCCGGCGGTCGGCTGCCCCGGTCCCCGCTCGTGGACGTCCGGCGCCGTCACGCTGGTCGCGCGGCCGGCGTTTCGCGACCCAGCGAGGAACGGCTGCCATCACCTCGTCGTCATTGGAGTCGTTGGAGCCGTGGACGACACGACGTGGGGCCCATCCCAACGGTGGTCTGTCTCTCTCAGGATCTCCCGTCCATGCAGCCATCTGGTCCCAGCGTTTGAGGTTGAACTTGGCGTCCAAACAGCGCGCCGCCCATCGAGACGTTAGCAGTACGTGGCCGCACACCGGCAATGATATGTTAAGTTCCTGGGACAACTCAATCATTTTAGAAAGGATGAGAGGATCCAGGAGATCGGCTGACGAATCGGGGTAGGCGGCCATGGCAAGCGCCAACAGCACCCCTCGGTAGGCCAAGGGCGATTCATCCGCTCCTCGACGCCGGTGCATGAATTTCCTGTTAGCCGCCATCGTCGGCTCGTAAAACTTTTTCCGCGAAAGCGTCACGCAGCGTCTTTTTCTTACTCGCCGGGATGGAGCGGAAGACTGCCAAGGAGACGTCGTCCAATAGCGTGGGCAGAGCTTCCAGCGCTTCTGCCTCTGTCCATCGCACCGACCGAAAGGCTGACTCGAACCGCCACGTGAACGCGCTCCAGTCGCCCCCGGTGACAAATTCTTTAATTTGAGGAAGGCGATGGCCGCGGTGAATATCCGAGGCCTCGGGCGTGTCAGATCCCGCTCCCCACGCAGCACGCGGCTCCGTCAAGATGGCGTCCGGCGGCCGCGTGGCAGCAGCCCCACCCAAGATGGCGTCCGGCGGCCGCGTGGCAGCAGCCCCGCCCAAGATGGAGGCCTCCCCCTCCGCGGCAGGAGTAATGGCGGACGGCGTTTCCCGCTGAAGATCTTGGTCATCGGCCCTTGGGTAAGTTCTACGCGGCCGACCGAGGGCCACTGATGACGCGACCGCCGTTGCAAGATTTAGCAGCATCGCACGGAGCGATTCTATCTGCTCCGCCACTCGACGCCACCCCTCGTCCACACCCGGAGACGTCGCCTTGCCGGCCTATCGTCGATGCGCAGCGTCGGGGAGAGCGGCAGACGGCGGTAGAGGACCCGTGGCTCCCAGCAACTCGTCCTCGTCCGCCTCGACATCTTCATCCGATGGAGGATCCGGTGGGTTTCTTTTCTTGAGGTGCTTGGACATTTTCTAATAATTGTCCAAACGGTCTCAAGAAGCACTTCTGTCACCCATGTAATAAAGGTCGTGGAAGCGACTTCTGGAATCCAGTCTTTATTTGTCTTTCGTTCACAACACTCCTATCTTACTCTTTCACGCTGCTGACAGACAGCGTGAGAGGGAGAGAGAGAGAGTGACACGCGCGGCCACGTGGCAGCCTGGACCCCGCTCCAGCGTGGCCTCACCCTCCGTTCGTTCCAGATCTGATCACGTGTTGTCCGTCTCCACCCCTTTTAATACCCGGGTCACGTGGTACCTTTCCACCAATCCTGGTTAACCTCTATGGAATCTTCTAGACTCCATCGTACGTTCCCAAGACCGCGCCTTTGACTCGTCCCCCCATTGGCTGTGGCTAAAGCCAGCAGATCCAATCCTCTACTTACAGATGTCACCTTCTTATTACGTCAGGGCCACGCCCCTAGACTCCCCCCCCCCCCCCCCCCATTGGCTATGGGCCAGGACCGGTAGAGCCAATCATCGTAACGAGGTGTGATCCATCAGCAACCCGGATATATCCTCACATTACACAGGTAACAAGCTGAGATTAGGAGCACTCCCTTTAAGAGTGTGCTCTTAATCTCAGCTCGTTACCTGTGAAATACCGTTGATGACTCTTGGACACCGTTGGTGAGGCACACGTATTTATTCCGTACAAGTAGTCACAACTGTAGACATACAATACTAGAGGGGGTATCGGCCCCCTCACCCGGCTAGCTGGGAATACACTGCTAGCTATCTCTGACCTACCTCCTAGTCCTCCACTAATGGGCTAGGAGAGGCTGTCTGGCCCGACACTGGTAAGTCGGGCTACGGTACCCGGAGTCCCAGAGCACTAGCTCTGGTTCTCGGGACCACGCCGTTGGCTCGGTCCTGCGCGGCCCTGACAAGGGCGGCGTCCCAGGGGAGTCCAGGGCTCTAACTAGACGATCTTCGGTCTTCACTGGTTTAGCTTTAACATTCTGCCCCGAGCCCTCTGACACATCCCCCTTTATACTCCACCCCCGCTGAGGGGTGGGGCCCCGGGCTGCCTGGTGCGGACGTCGTTGAGAGCACCCCCCCCGTGCACTCACGTAGCCCCGCCCACTGTGTTTGTTTCCCATAAGCTGCCATGCATAACGGCTCTCTCTCTAACACCCCTACATCACCCCCCCCCCCCCGCATAGCTTGCAGCCGTCCCAGCTGCCAACATACAAAAAAAACGAAAATAAAAGCGCATTTACCCCCTGACCGCGCGTGTGCCTCACTATTTATCAACATAATGCCAAGAGAACAACAACAAGAACCAGAAAACCCGAAGGGAAAACAACCCAACGCACCCCCCCCCCGAATAAATACGAATTCCGTAAAAGCAACGTATATACAAATCGCAAGGAACCCCCAACACACACACAACACAACACAATGTGCCAGGAGCACACCACCGACGCAGCGCACAGTAACCATACACGTGAAAATAAAAAATAAAAAATAAATTCTTCTTTTTGTGCATCACAAGAGTCTGCGCATTCTTGCGCGCGTCCTTGCCGCAGGCCCGTCACACGGGGCAACCCCGGATGGCGGACCATCCGGTGGCAGCTGTCCATTTCGAAGTGAGTCTGCGCTTGATGTCGCGAGACCCTCGGCATCCCCCGTAGGGGTTGTTGGGCGGGAGCCCGTCATTCCTGGTGCACCTGGGGGCGGGACAGCCGGCAACACGTCAGGCGAGAGCAGCAGAGACGGACCCTTTGAGTCGGCCGACCCCCCACATGTTTGGCCACGCGTGTGTGGAGTGGGGCCTCGCACCGCAACGAAGGGTTTCAGCCTAGAGGGGTGCACAAACCACCGGTGCTTCCCCCATTTGATGCGAACGCACTGAGGCCGCAAAACCTCGACCACCTCCACGGGGCCCCGCCACGGCCGCACCAGTTTTGAGGAGGTCACGAGTGGTACCTGGGGACAGTGCAGCCATGCCCTGTCCCCCGGCTTCCACTGTAGCACGTGCGCGCGACCCAGTCTGAGGCGCTCATTCGCTTTCTGACGCCTGTCGGAATTTAGCATGGCAGCATCCCGTGCCTCAGTCAATTTCGCAAGGTTAAATTTAACATGGTCGGCCAATTTAGTTTTTCCCAGCGGCGCGGGGATCTGCAGCTGTGCCCGAACAGGTGGGTCAGGTTCGCGGCCATACATGAGGAAGAAGGGTGAAAATCCCGTCGCAGCATGGGGGGCCAATCTGTATGCTGCCAGGACCCCTTGAATTTGCAAGTCCCAATCGGTCTGTGAGTCCGAAACCTGCTGCGACAACATAGACGTGATGGTTCGATGCAGACGCTCGACCATCCCGTCAGTTTGCGGGTGATAGGGAGAGGTACGAATTTTTTTCGTTCCCAGGAGCTCACAGACCTGTTGGAGGAGTTTGCCAGAAAAAATTTTTCCCTGGTCGGTCAGCAGCCGCTCCGGAGCACCTTTGTCCATGACGTAACCTTGGACAAAGGCCTCCACGATGGCTGCTGCCGACTGGTTGGCCAGGGGCCAGGCCATAGGCCAGCGCGTAAAGTATTCCACCCCGGTCAACAAATATCTATTGCCCCTAGGGGTGGCGGGAAATGGCCCCAGAATATCCAGCGCGACAAGCTCGTTCACTCTGGAGACTCTGATAGACTGCAAAGGCGGGTTTGACTCCCGTGCTGGTGGTTTTCGCTGCGCACACCGAGGGCATGATGCCAACAGATCTGCGACATCCCTCGTCATGCCTGGCCAAAAAAAATCAAGCTGGAGCAAGGCGAGGGTCTTTTGGGTACCCAGGTGGAGGAGGCGCTCATGAGCAGCCCACACCACCCTACCCCGTAACCCAGAAGGGACCACCAGCCGGTGTCGATGGGATTTCCCGTCCCAATGCATCAGCAACCCCGCGTGCATTTCCCATGCGTCGGCATCACCCGTCCCCCGCCCCGCCTCCCCGGCGCGACGACGCGACGCGAGGAGGGAGGTATCCTCCATCTGGAGGCGCCCCCATTCATTAACAGGCAAACCCAGCAGGGAATCTTTCCCCTGTTGTGCGATAGAATTTGGAAGCAATGTTTTGCCGTCGGCGGCGGCCGCCAGGACCGGAACCGGCATGTCCCCTGCTGGCTTGCAACATCCCGACCCCAGGAGGCATGCACATTCGGAGGTGGTTGGCATGCGCGACAGAGCGTCCGTGTTGGTGTGGCGAACGCCCTTACGGTAGGTGGTTTCGAAATCAAAATCCTGGAGGATCTCCAACCATCGGGACAATTGTCCCGATGGCTGTTGAACTCGCAGGGCGTACTGCAGTGCCGCATGATCTGTGCGGACGGTGAAATGCCGACCGTACAGATATGGGCGATTCTGTTGGATGAAATAGACAATTGCCAACAGTTCCCTACGGGTGACACAATATCTTTGCTCCGCTGGAGACAACACCCGACTGCCGTACGCAACCACCCGTTCCACGCCGTCAACCACCTGGGAAAGCACGCCCCCAATACCCGTGTTGCTCGCATCGGTGTCGAGCAAAAATGGTTCCGAAAAATCGGGGTAAATCAAGGGAGGAGCTTTTACCAGGGCGTCCCGAAGGGAGCAGAAAGCAGCCTCCTCCTCCTGACCCCAGTGGAACCGAACCCCTTTTGATGTTAAAGCATGTAGGGGTTTGGCAATCGTCGCAAAATCAGCGACGAACCGTAGGTAATACGACGCGAAGCCAATGAAACTCCTGACCTCTCCCACCGAGGTGGGAGTCGGCCAGGAGCTGACACACTGCGTTTTGGCGGGATCGGTAGCAATACCTGAGCGCCCCATGATGTGCCCCAAATAACGCACCGAATCGCGTAACAAATGAGATTTTTGGGGTTTGAATTTCAAATTAGCAGCCCGCATCTTTAGGAAAACCGCCCGCAACCTCTGGAGATGTTCGTCAAAAGTTTTACTAAAGATGATAACGTCATCCAAATAAATCAGGCACGACTCCCATTGCAATCCAGCCAAAACCAATTCCATCAAACGCTGGAAAGTTGCCGGCGCTGAGTGTAAGCCCATCGGCAACCGGTTGAATTGTTACAGGCCGTGCGGTGTACGGAAAGCAGTTTTAGGCTTTGAATCATCGTCCAGAGGAAGCTGCCAGAATCCCGAAAGTAAATCCAGTGTGGAGAAGAATCATGCTCCCGCTAAGGCGTCCAGCGATTCGTCCATCCGTGGGAGCGGGTATGCGTCGGCAACCGAAATTTTGTTAAGGCGCCGAAAATCAACGCAAAACCGCAACGAGCCGTCCTGCTTTTTAACCAGGACGATCGGCGCTCCCCAAGGGCTGGTGGAAGGAGAAATGATGTCGGCGGCTAACATGTCATCAATAGCCGATTTGACATGGTCCTTTTCGGCGGGACTTAACCGAAACGGATTCTGGCATATTGGCGCGCTGTCACCCGTGTCAATATGGTGACGCAGCAGATGAGTGCAACCCAAATCGTATTTGTCCCGACTGAAAACGTTGGAAAATTCCCGCAGTAGCGTTCTAAGCTGTTGGCGCTCTGAATTTGACAGGTCCGTCGATCCCACACAAAGCCCATCGAGCCACCCTCCATCGCTGTCCGAATGTGGGTGCGGCCGGGGAGCAGTGCCGATTCGCAACAGGTTCCTCGCAGGGCACCGGCGTCGCGTGAGCAAGCACCGTCCCTTGAGGAACTACCACTGTCTGCGACCCCACATTGAGGACCGCGATGAAAGGGTCCCCGTCCCCTCTTACGACGGTCTGGGCCGGAATCAAATGAGGTCCACTAACCCCGGCCCTAGATGGTCCCAGCAGAATTCCCTGGTCCCCAATGCCCTCAGCGAAGGGCCGACGAAGTTTTAGAGGCACCAACATTTGAGCTCCCGGCGGCACACGAACTGTTTTAACGACGAACGCTGGTACTGTTACGAACGCCGTCCGAGCCGCAGTAGGGGAAGGCAGGAACGCCATGCGTCGTCCCGACGGGAGCTCAATGCATCCCTGGTCTATTAAAATACGAATCGGCATTTTGCCCAAGAAGTCCGTCCCCAGCAGGCACGGAACCGCCAGCGAGGAGGAAACAAAAATCGGGCCTGACAATTTGATATCCCCGATACAAATTTGCGCTCGAATCTGTCCAACGATGCCAAGAGAGCCCCCGTTAGCAGCATAGAATGGGACGTTAACCGGCAGTAAAGGACGGCTCTGGACAGGTAGAATATTGTAAATGAGTTCGGAAATGATGGTCGCCGATGCCCCCGTATCGACCAGGATGCGTACCTCCACCCCGTCAATGTGACCCACCACGGCCGACGACCCCGACGACGCGGCCACAACGCGATGGGCCAACATGGACCACTGCCTGGGTTCGATTTGAGTCCCCATAGTGGTGCGTGTTGGCCCGTCGCAGCGCAATGTCGGCCCCCCGTTCATTGCGGTGTGCGAGTGTGTGACGAGTGTGTGCTTGGGCCAAACATGAGGGGTGCCGCGACTCGCCGGATTATGTTGATGCAGCTTGGGAGGAGGAGGGCCGGCGTCCTGTCGAGGCGTCGTCCCTCGCTGCCGAGGAGAGCGGCACCCCGAGGCGACATGGCCCCGGACGCCGCAGTTGAAGCAACGCGGGAGCGCCGGCAGCGATGACGGACGGTCGAAGCGGCTCGACCCATCCCGGCCCGACCGTGCTCCCGTCCCCTGCTGCCGTCGACGGTCGACGGCGTAAACCTCCTCCGCCGGGAGGTTGGCTGCAGCCACCGCACGCCCGGCCGCTGCCCTGCTGGCTTTCCGACGCTGTGACAGCAGGTTGGCGTGGAGGAGCCGCGCAGCCTGGAGGGAACTCATCTCTGTGTCCTCCTGTGCAACGACGGCGATGTCCAGGTCGTCTGCCAGCAGGAGGATTTTTTCTGTGACCATGGCGTCCACGCCGTCGTCGTCCATTCGAGGGAAGGCCGTCTTCGCCAGTGCCAGGAGACTCGTCCTGTACGCCAGGGGCGACTCCTTTGCACCCCGCTGGCGATCGTAAAACTGCTGCCTGCATTCTGCTGAAGGTCCGTAGACCCCGGCCAGCAACTGCAGCGCCATCTGTAGCGTGGAGCGCTTCTCCCTCGGCGCCGATGTAAGGGCGGCGAGTGCGTCGCTGTCGAGGAGCGCCGGCAGCGCGCAGAGAGCCTCAGCATCCGACCACCGTGCCATTTCTTGGTGGGCGAGGCAGCGTCGCTGGAAGCCGCCCCAGTCGCCCTCCGCGCCAACAAACTCTTTGAGCGGAGGCAGCCGTTGGTGCAGCGCAGCGGTCGTCATGGAAGCTCGCAGGCTGCTGTCCCCGTAACTCGGCTGCGCTTCGGCGCGAACGGCAGATGGTATCGCCTGTCGCAGCCGTGATGACGCTCCCTCCGCTGGTGGTGACGCGGTAGCCCCAGCGAGAGCGATGTTGGACCCGAGGTTCAGGCCGGCCACGCCCTCAGCAGCTGCTGCGGCGATGGCGGGAAGGCGCATCGGACGTCAGTTTTCCTCGCCCCGTGGTGGTCCACCAGCCCCCAGCCGCGTGATGTGTTCGAGTGTGGCGGCAGCGGCGTAAAGCAGCTCCGCCAGCCTCGCGTGAGCCAGCCTCAGCCCTTCTGATGGCGGCTCCTCTTCATCCTGATGCCCCGGTAAGAATGCGTCCGGCCCCGGCTGCACGATGTCTTGTTGAGCCGTCTCGGGCTCGACAATTTCAGCGGTGTTCTCCACCTGCGGTACTCCGGCTCGAGCTGTCCGGCGCGTGTCCATGTTCGTAGTTGTTCTGACACCAGATGAAATACCGTTGATGACTCTTGGACACCGTTGGTGAGACACACGTATTTATTCCGTACAAGTAGTCACAACTGTGGACATACAATACTAGAGGGGGTATCGGCCCCCTCACCCGGCTAGCTGGGAATACACTGCTAGCTATCTCTGACCTACCTCCTAGTCCTCCACTAACGGGCTAGGGGAGGCTGTCTGGCCCGACACTGGTAAGTCGGGCTACGGTACCCGGAGTTCCAGAGCACTAGCTCTGGTTCTCGGGACCACGCCACTGGCTCGGTCCTGCGCGGCCCTGACAAGGGCGGCGTCCCAGGGGAGTCCAGGGCTCTAGCTAGACGATCTTCGGTCTTCACTGGTTTAGCTTTAACATTCTGCCCCGAGCCCTCTGACACATCCCCCTTTATACTCCACCCCCGCTGAGGGGTGGGGCCCCGGGCTGCCTGGTGCGGACGTCGTTGAGAGCACCCCCCCCGTGCACTCACGTAGCCCCGCCCACTGTGTTTGTTTCCCATAAGCTGCCATGCATAACGGCTCTCTCTCTAACACCCCTACACCTGTATAAAAGACACCTGGGAGCCAGAAATCTTTCTGATTGAGAGGGGTCAAATACTTATTTCCCTCATTTAAATGCAAATCAATTTATAACATTTTTGACATGCGTTTTTCTGGATTTTGTTGTTGTTATTCTGTCTCTCACTGTTCAAATAAACCTACCATTAAAATTATAGACTGATCATTTCTTTGTCAGTGGGCAAACGTACAAAATCAGCAGGCTGGTTATAATTACCGGTGAAACATTGTACTCGAATTGTAAATGTTGTGGGTTTACTCCCCAACTCACCCATGTGCTGAATTGGTAACAAATTGGCATATTTTGTTCATGTGACAAACCTTACTGATTGGCTGTGTCGGGTGGTGGCGGATTTAACGACACATTTATATTTATGCGAAAGCCTACGTTTAAACTTAGTCAGGTGGTTGGGGAATCAGTAAAGGTCTGCATCTACCATACAATTATTAAACCGTGATGCCCTTTGCTACTATCTTTACTAATTTGCACACACCATCGTGAAGTAATCGCATATCTTGGTCACTTTCCCACCATGATAGTTGCAATATTGGTTAATTCTTATTTTCAACAAGGGTGATAAACCTGATTTTAATATCTACAGACCAATTCCCATCTTGTATATAAATTGGTCACGGAGATACTATTGTTGACCACACACTATCAATCAGATTCTGGGAAAAAATATGAATCAAATATACCATTCTGCTTAGCTTCTGTAGACTATGAATATAAGGCATTTGACGATTTGGTAATTTATGTAGTCATCCAAGCTTTCACAAAGCAAGGGCGAGGTTAAAAAATATAAAAGTTTTGCTGTCTGGTGACGTCACCCGCATCCCACAGCGTTGAGCCGGGTTCGTGCGTCACGTCAGCGTCACTCCTCCCCCAACCCACCACCATCCATCCCCGGTTGTGCTAGTATATAAAAATATATAAAGCTTTATAAAATAAAAGTTACATCGAGATTATATGAAATACCAAAATACATATCAGAACTGCAGTCAGACAAGGTGACACGCTTTTGCCAAAGCTGTTCACAGATTCGAAGGTGTTTTTACACCTATAAAATTGGATTGTAGAAAAAAAGGCAGAAATATTAATGGAGAAAACATTCACCGTCTAAGATTTGCTGACTCAGTCATCCAACAGCCAGTGGGAACGCACTAAAGATGTGTTAGAAATAAGAAAATATTAAAAAAAAATATCACAGTTTCGATTGCAAAACAATCAGTCGTCCTCAGGCGGAAAAATTAATCCAGCAGTGTAACTGCTGAACCAGGAAGAAACACAGCGAGAGAGCTGTTACAATACGTTATATATGTGGTGAAGGGCAAGCAGGCGCGGTCTGAGCTAGAAAGGAATTCCATCCCCGTACGCAAGCACGTCAGTTGTGTTGCCATCCTGACATCCACCCTACGTCCTTCCCGGTGGAAGAGATACGTGGATGACACTTTCATTATCTGGCCACATGGCCAGCCAGCACTGAACCAATTTTTCAACCACTTCAAATCCATACCCCCATCCATCAGATTCACCATGGAAGTGGAAAATTATGGCAAGCTACCATTCCTAGATGTTTTGATCGAGAAGAGGCCTGATGGTTCGTTGGGACATTCCATCTACAGAAAAGCTACCCACACAGATTCCTATCTAAAGCCTGACTCCCACCATCATCCGGCCCAGAAGAACTCCCTCATCAAAACACTACACCGCTGCATCTCCGACCAGCGCCACCGAGCAAGTGAACTGGAGCACGAACACCAATTCCTCAAGATGAATGGATACTCAGACCGCAAAATCCCCAAAGCTGTATCCCCAACCATGGGGAGACAACCATCTGAAGAAAACCATCACCTTGCCATACATAGCGGGTGTTACCAAAAATATTTCCAAAATCTTAAACAACACAAGATCCAGGTCCGATTCAATACAGTACACAAAATCCAGAATTTGATCCTATCTGTGAAGGATGTCATTCCTGACATGCAATACCCTGGTGTCTACAAAATAAGTTGTGTCTGCGGTAGCAGTTACATTGGGGAATCAAAACGACGTCTCGGACCGTGTTCACGAACACAAGGCAGATTTGAAACACGGTATAACCAATACCTCTGCCGTGACCGATCATTGCTATAACGCAGTAGGCTCGCACGATATTGTTTTTTTCGAGACCAATGTACTCTCCAACCTTCGGGCTGCCATCAAAGATTTGTCCATGAAGCCATCCAGATATATAAACATGTAGACAATTTCAACAGAGAAGATGGGTATAAGCTGAGCAATCATTGTGTAATGCGGGCGTAAACGGCCTCGCGGATATGACGTCACGGGGGGGAGGAGTTAGGTCACGTGAGAGAGAGGGGTGAGGTCTTAAGGGAGAGATACCGGAAGAGACGAGAGAGTGTTGGGAATAGAGACAGAGTGAGGCCACGCAGGGCGGAGGTTGGAGAGTGGCGAGATCGCCACATGCAGTAAGACTCGGCACCGTCGGCCAGCGGTGACCGAGCACGGAGGAACGGGGAGCAGCGGTGGAGCTGCAGTGAGAGCAGCCGGAGGACTACACAGGGGACCTGCAGCGGAGCTGCAGGAGCGCGAGAGGCTACGGGAGCGAAGGCAGCTGTCGAGCTGCCAAGCGGGGAGGCTCTGAGCGAGGGCCGTGTGGGACAAGTGTAAAGAACCCAAATAAAGGACAACGGAGACAGACCCAGTGAACGAGTCCTTTATTACACTGGTGTCAGAAGTGAAACGGCATGTCAAAGCAGCTCAGAAGAAAGAATATTCCTGCGCCATCATCTGCTAGATCATCCGACGACGACGACCTTCCTCAGGTGGTGGACCGGCCTGCGATGGAGGAGGAGATCCGTGCGGGAACGAGTACGGGTCCGGGAGTCCAAGACGTCGCCGCGTCGGTGGACCCGTCGGAGCCGGAGGACGCGGACTTGAGATGGAGACAGATGGCGGCGCAGCTGGAGACGCTGAAAACCGTGCTGGCGCAATTGTGCGAGCTCGTCACGCCGAGGACGGCGTTGGGGAGAGCCGATGGTGGTCTGCAGACAGCCGCCTTGCCTGTGCTGTCGGCGCCATCGGCCACGCGGCACGAAGACGCCATCTTGGGCGTGGCAGGAGAAGAACGGCGGGAAGCCGCCATCTTGCACTCTCCGCGGTGGGAGGCCGCCATCTTGAACACGTTGCGATGCGACGCCATTTTGAATATGCCGCGTGATGAGTCATCGGCTGAGGACGGCGCTACAAGGAGTCGCAGTCGTCATCTCACAACTGTTAAGGAATTCTCCATCGGTGGCGATTGGAGTGCTTTCGCCTGCAGATTTTTGGCGGCGGTACGCTCTGCAAGGTGGACTGACGCTGAGGCATTGGAGGTTCTGCCGACTCTTCTCGACGACGAGTCGGTGAGATTCTTCCGTTCTATAAAGGCCGAGAAGAAGAAAACATTGAGAGGAGTTTTCGACGAGATGGCAGATGCATACGAGCCTCCGGATGATGCTCATTGCCGGTTTGTTCAACGCCAGCGAGCACCCGAGGAGTCGCCGGTGGCATACAGGGGTGCTGTATTGGAGTTGGCCATGGCTGCATACCCGGAGACGGAGCCTGACCTGCTCGAGCCTCTCATTTTGGGAAAAATGCTCGAGCTGTCCCGGGATTTGGGGATCCCTATGCCGGTGTGTGGCCACGAAAAGCTGACATCTCGGGCGGCCGCTAAATGTCTGGATGCCCAGTTCAACCTGCGCCGTTGGAAGCAAGTCACGGCATGGACGGGGGGGCCCATCGTCGAAGGAGGTGCCGTGGGTTGGGATCCCAAGAAGGCGGTGCACGTTCCTGACGGGGGGGGCCCGCAGGAGCTGACAGCCACCTCTGCTCAGTGGTCGGCCCGCAGCAGGCCGGGGCCGCGATCTGCGCCGCCGACACGGGAGCATTAGGACGGGGGGCCTGCGGCACGGCGCAACGACTTCGACTGCTTCCGCTGCGGTCGTAAGGGCCATTACGCCAGGGACTGCTGGGCCCGTGTCCCAGGTCCGCCCCAGCAGGAGGCCTCGACAGCGGACGTGCCGCGGAAGGATCCTCCAGGACAGGCAAGTCGGTGCGCACCAGACACCCGGCAAGGCTTGACACCTCACTCATCACCGTTGTCGTGCGATCTGGGTGTTGTTAATAACGGGGGGAGGCCATCGACTGGCCCACGTCGCTCGGTAACGCAGTGGCGTAAATTGGCACGGCGGGTCGTCGCGGCCGCTACTGGTTCGTCCACTGTACCTGTTTCTATACAAGGGGTGGACGTGCGTATTTTAGTGGATTCCGGAGCGTCCGCGACCATTATATCGGATGTAATTTTCCATCTGTTGGGCATCCCACCAGAGGCCATGCGTCCGGTTTACGATTCCTGCGTCGCTGCGAACGGGGGTAGCATGGGCATTGTGGGCCAGGTGGACGCTCAAATATCTATCGGGGGAGTGTCGGCCTCGGGAATTGTGTTAATTTCGAGGTCCCTTGCAGTTCCTTGTTTGTTGGGAACTGATTTTCTGGCCAAGATGCCCATTCTAATCAGAATTAATGAAAACTGCATTGAATTACCAGGTGGGCGAAAAATTACATTTCTACCATCGCCCTGGGGGCGACCTGCTCCGGTCGCCCAGGTGCAGGCACTGTCCGAGGTATCTGTTCATATTCCACCTGGCTCACAGATGCTTATCCCTTTGCGATATCGGAAGCCTGTGCCTGGTCGTCAAGGTGCAATTGGGGTTTTGTTGTCGCCGTCCGCCACCATAACGGGCGGATCGGCGTTCGTCGGGGCGCAAACTATTGTCCGGTCGGACCAGCAGCCGTTTCTGCAGGTGCTTAATGCAAGTACCGAAAATGTGTGTGTGCCGGCTGGTACGGTTGTGGCACATGCCACTACGGCGTTTACGGCACAGGATTATCTGGGCAGCCAGGTCATGGTTGGTGGTGTTTCAGGCCCTGGGGCCGCAGATAATCGCTGGATCGCCGAAATGTGTGGGGAAAATCCTTCCCTTTCCGGGGAACAATGTTGCGCGCTTCGTAAATTATTATTGAGTTATTCTGATGTGTTTAGCTCCGACGATTTGGACTTGGGACGCACCTCGTTGCTATACCATCATATTGACACAGGGGACGCTGCCCCTATTCGGTTAAACTCGCATCGGATGAGTCCGGCGGAGCGAGATCAGGTTCGAGGGGCAGTGGATGACATGTTGGCTGCGGACATAATATCTCCATCTAACAGCCCATGGGGCGCGCCTGTTGTTTTGGTTAAAAAGAAGGACGGCAAATTGCGATTTTGTGTGGATTTTCGGAAATTAAATAAAGTGTCTGTGGCAGATGCATACCCCCTGCCGCGTATGGATGACTCCCTCGATGCCTTGTCGGGGGCGAAGTTCTTTTCAACGCTAGATCTCTCTTCGGGATTCTGGCAGCTTCCCCTTGACGAGCCCTCACGGGAGAAGACTGCTTTCCGTACGCCGCAGGGGTTATTCCAATTTAATTGTCTTCCGATGGGGTTGAATGCTGCCCCTGCCACATTTCAAAGTTGATGGAGCTGGTGTTAACGGGGTTGCAGTGGGAGACATGTCTGATATATTTAGACGATATTATCGTCTTCAGCCGCACATTTGACGAGCATTTACTGCGGTTGGAGGCTGTGTTCGCCAGGATGCGTTCCGCTAATTTGAAATTTAAGCCTAAGAAATGTCACCTACTGCAACGGTCCGTGCGCTATTTGGGGCATATCGTTAGTGCGGACGGGGTGGCCACGGATCCGGACAAGACAGCGTGCGTCCGTGACTGGCCAACCCCGGCCACGGTGGGGGATGTACGTCGGTTTTTGGGGTTTGCCTCATATTATCGGAGATTTGTTCCGAATTTTGCGATGATCGCGAGGCCCTTGCACCTCCTTACGGGTAAAGGACGAAAATTTGCTTGGGGACCGCCAGAAGAGGCGGCGTTTCAGGGCCTGCGCGATCGATTGGCTACGGCGCCGACGTTGGATTATCCTGATTTCGATCACCCCTTCATTCTGGATACGGACGCGAGTGACACGGGCACCGTGTTGTCTCAGTCCAAAGGTGGTGTGGAGCGCGTGGTGGCGTACGGTAGCCGGGTTTTGTCTCCCGCAGAAACCCGCTACTGTGTCACTCGCAGGGAACTTTTGGCTATTGTTTTCTTTCTCCGCCAATTTCGACCGTATCTCTACGGTCGTTCGTTTATTGTACGCACGGATCATGCGGCCTTGCAGTATGCTCTCAAGATGGACCAACCATCCGGCCAGTTGGCGCGGTGGTTGGACACGCTGCAAGAATTTTCCTTCCAAATTCACCATCGGAAGGGGGTGCGTCACGCGAATGCGGACGCGCTTTCTAGGTTGCCGCAGCGATCCCCTTGCGCGTGCGCGTCTGGGACGCATAGATGTGCGCCGATTCAGCATCCCCCTCAGCCTGTTGCGTTGGCGGTCGAGGTGCCTGAAGCTCCAAAGGAGCCGGGACCGGCTGATGGGATTTTGAATCTTCCAAGGGCTGTGTGGATTCGGGAACAAATGTTGGACGATTCATTGGTGACTTTACAGAATCGGCCTGCGAAGAAGAGTGGGGGACCGGGTACGGGGGGTATGCCGGAAACCGCTCTCCGCGATGGTCTGCTGATGTGGAGCGAAGGGTTACAGGAACGCTGGCGTCTGGTTGTACCGGCATCCTTGCGGTACGAATTGATTAGGACTCTGCATTGCGACACGCTCTTACATCTGGGGGTGTAGAAGACCCTATTGACGTTGAAGCGAGATTACTTTTGGCACGGCATGACAACAGATGTCGTCAGTCACGTTCGCGTGTGTCCCGATTGTGCCTGGCGAAAGCCACCTAAACAACCATATGTGCCGCCGATACAGTCTATTCAGGTGTCTCGAGTTAATGAATTGGTGGCGTTGGATATTTTGGGACCCTTCCCGCCATCCGCTAAAGGTAATAAATACTTGCTGGTTGGGGTGGAGTACCTCTCCCGCTGGCCGATGGCCTGGCCGTTGCCTGACCAGTCAGCGGCGTCTATCACAGACGCCTTTCTATTTGGGTACGTTATGGACAAGGGGGCGCCGGAGAGGCTCCTCACAGACCAAGGCCGGAATTTTTCTTCTAAATTGTTGGGGGAAGTGTGTGCGGCTCTTGGAACTAAAAAGATACGGACATCTCCCTATCACCCACAAACGGATGGTATGGTCGAACGGCTAAATCGGACTTTGTCCGCCATGTTGTGTCACACGGTGAGTGAAAAACAATCAGATTGGGATTTGCATATCCCTGGGGTACTTTCGGCATACCGGATGACACTGCATGCGGCTACAGGATATTTGCCGTTTTTCCTTATGTACGGTAGCAAAAACGTGCCGCCGATGGATGTGCATTTGGGACCTGGAGTGAGGGGACCCGCTAAGCCTCTTCTTGATTACATTCAGGACACCGTTCGCCGTGTTACTGAGGCGCGGGAAGGGGCCCGCATGGCTACAGCCAAAGCCCAGGCCCGGAACGAGCGGTGTGCTCGACGCTCTAAGGGGGAGTGCCCCTGGAAGGTGGGGGACATGGCCTGGCTCCATTGCCCGCAGGTGCGGCCAGGTACCTCTCCTAAATTACATAAACCATGGCAAGGGCCGGTTCGCCTCATCGA
Organism: Lampetra fluviatilis; assembly: GCF_964198595.1. Lineage (NCBI taxonomy): Eukaryota > Metazoa > Chordata > Hyperoartia > Petromyzontiformes > Petromyzontidae > Lampetra > Lampetra fluviatilis. The sequence continues at coordinate 12,509,750 of NC_136307.1, read as the reverse complement.
GGTTCCCAACCCACAGTCTGCGCGTGTTCGGTTTGGATCTCGGCGTTGGTTCGTTCACACGTCTCGCTTGAAACCATATGTGGCCCCTCGAACTGATGCGTCATCTCCTGATGTTGCCTTGCCGGGGTCTGTTGCTGCCGACTCACCCTTGCCTGTGCCTGTTGATCTTGCAAGAGCGCCTGTCGTGCCTTTTACAGACAAGCCGGCCGTGACACTACAGGAGACAGGGGACTCTGCTCGGGGTGTGCCTACCACGGCTGCGGGGACTCCGAGCCCCGCCGCCCTTCCGACCCCGCCGCAGACACGATTGTGGGACACCCCCGACGCTGGGCCTTCAGGGATACGGGACCGGGACGTTGACGGGCCTCCAATAGCGACAGGAGGACTTCATCCTGTCGCTCCTAAAACCCGTCACGTTCCCAGTCTGCAGGAGGGCCGCCGCCCGTCCGGGACGGACCGGCGACCCGCACGCGGTCGAAGTCCCTTACATTTCGTTGAATTTTACTGTTGTGTTCTTGTTGTTATTGTTATATTTATTGTATGCTTCGTTGTCCTTGCATGTGTGATGGTTGTGTTCGCTCGCATTACTCGTGTCGTTATTGTTCAGCCGAGGTCGGCTGGATTTTCTCTACGGGGGAGGGTGGTGTAATGCGGGCGTAAACGGCCTCGCGGATATGACGTCACGGGGGGGAGGAGTTAGGTCACGTGAGAGAGAGGGGTGAGGTCTTAAGGGAGAGATACCGGAAGAGACGAGAGAGTGTTGGGAATAGAGACAGAGTGAGGCCACGCAGGGCGGAGGTTGGAGAGTGGCGAGATCGCCACACGCAGTAAGACTCGGCACCGTCGGCCAGCGGTGACCGAGCACGGAGAAACGGGGAGCAGCGGTGGAACTGCAGTGAGAGCAGCCGGAGGACTGCACAGGGGACCTGCAGCGGAGCTGCAGGAGCGCGAGAGGCTACGGGAGCGAAGGCAGCTGTCGAGCTGCCAAGCGGGGAGGCTCTGAGCGAGGGCCATGTGGGACAAGTGTAAAGAACCCAAATAAAGGACAACGGAGACAGACCCAGTGAACGAGTCCTTTATTACAATTGGAAGGACGTTATTAACCAAGCAAAGTCGTACCTTACCGTGGTGCTTCCATTCTTCCCTGCCGTTTGGCTCTCATCTCCGACTCTCTGAGTTGCATTGCCCTGTTAGGTGCCTCTGCATTAACGGGCTGGGGTCTCACTAACATGACCACCTCTGCTCCCTTAGCCTCGATGTATCGATGGTTCTGGCTGTGTGATAGGCTGTGTGTCTCACTGGCGCATCCACCGTTGCGGTGGTTCTCTTCTTGCGTGGGCGCGCTTGCCTCTCACAGCGCAGTTGGCAGCGTCGCAGCTTGTGTTACACATAGACATGACATTAACCTGCTAATCCCCCTAATCTCTCTGCCTAATCTCTCCACTCAACATCGTGCTGATCTCCAATTAACACTGCTGTTGTAGGCATATGCGAGGGCGATACTCTCATGCGGCGACAAAAGCTCATTTCATGCTAATCTCTCTCCCTTATCTCTCTCTCCCTAATCTCCCCCATTAGCACAACTGACGTGCTTGCGTGTGGGGATGGAATTCCTTTCCAACTCAGACCCCGCCTGCTTGCCCTGCGCCACATATATAACGTCTTGTAACAGCTCTCTCGCTGTTTCTTCCTGGTTCAGCAGTTTTACTGCTGGATTATTATTTGCACCTGAGGACGACCGCTTGTGTTGCGATCGAAACGTCGTGATATGTTGTTTTTTATTTTATATTTCTCCCTACGTGACTTTTCCGAAAGAACCAAAGAGTATGGATTCCTGCAGTCACGAAAGCTTAAAATCAAGAGCAAAACAATAGTCATGTACAACAAGTTTACTAGGTTATTGGAAATATTTGCCGAAAGCACACAACTAGCAAAGCACCTAGGTCAATTATTGATGGCAGACTGGGATAATAATAATAAAGTTATGATAACAAGCACCAGAGCAGGTTGGACTGCCTTTAGAAAGCTGAGTTTGATCATGAAAACACCAGACCAATGTGCTTACAGAAAAAAATGTAATCATTTCATGTTACCTGTGTAGGGGTGTTAGAGAGAGAGCCGTTATGCATGGCAGCTTATGGGAAACAAACACAGTGGGCGGGGCTACGTGAGTGCACGGGGGGGGTGCTCTCAACGACGTCCGCACCAGGCAGCCCGGGGCCCCACCCCTCAGCGGGGGTGGAGTATAAAGGGGGATGTGTCAGAGGGCTCGGGGCAGAATGTTTAAGTAAACTCTTGAAGACCGAAGATCGCCTAGCTAGAGCCCTGGACTCCCCTGGGACGCCGCCCTTGTCAGGGCCGCGCAGGACCGAGCCAGCGGCGTGGTCCCGTGAACCAGAGCCAGGACTCTGGGACTCCGGGTACCGTAGCCCGACTGACCAGTGTCGGGCCAGACAGCCTCCCCTAGCCCAGTAATTGGAGGATTAGGAGGCAGGCTAGGGGTAGCTAGCCGTGTGTTCCCAGCTATCCGGGTGAGGGGGCCGATACCCCCTCCAGTACTGTATGTCCCCAGTGACTGTTGTGAAATAAATACATGTGCCTCTACTCCGGTGTGCACGCGTCCTCAACGGTACTACATCTGGTGACAGAAGTGAACTAATACGAACATGGACACGCGCCGAACAGCTCGGGCCGGGGTGCAGGAGGCGGAGGACACCGCGGGAAGTGCGGTGCCAGAGACTTGCTGATGGGGGCAACGAGCAGCCGGGGCCGAATGCATCCTTACCGGGGCATCGGGAGGAAGGGGAGTCGCCATCCGACGGACTTCGGCTGGCGCACGCGAGGCTGGCGGAGCTGCTGTATGCTGCTGCCGCCACACTCGAGAGCATCACTCGGCTGGGGGCTGCTGGACCGCCGCGGGGCGAGGACGGCCGACAACCGTTGCGCCTTCCCGCCATTTCTACTGACTTCAACTTCGAATCTCCCGCCATCGCCGCAGCAGCTGCCGAGGGCGTGGCCAGCCTCAACTTGGGGTCCGACATCGACCTCGCAGGGGCTGCCGCGTCATCACCAACGGACGGAGCGTCACCATCAGCGCGACAGGCGATTCCATCTGTCGTTCGTGCCGACGCTCAGCCGAGTTGCGGGGACAGCAAAGCGCGGGTCTCCATGGCGATCGCTGCGCTACACCAAAGGCTGCCCCCGCTGAAAGAGTTTGTAGCTGAGGAGGGCGACTGGGGGGGGTTCCAGCGGCGCTTCCTCGCGCACCAAGAAATGGCGGGGTGGTCGGACGCCGAAGCCCTCTGCGCGCTGCCGGCGCTCCTCGACGGCGACGCCCTCGCCGCTCTTACGTCGGCACCGAGGGACAAGCGCTCCACTCTTCAGATGGCGCTGCAGTTGCTGGCTGGGGTCTACGGACCTTCGGCGGAATACAGACAGCGATTTTACGACCGCCAGCAGGGAGCAAAGGAGTCGCCCCTCGCCTACCGTATGAGCCTTCTGGCGTTGGCAAAGACGGCCTTCCCTCGTATGGATGACCAAGGCGTGGACGCGATGGTCACTGAGAAAATTCTTCTGCTGGCGGACGACCTGGACATCGCCATCGTCGCACAGGAAGACACGGAGATGGGTTCCCTCCAGGCGGCGCGGCTCCTCCACGCTAACCTCCTGTCACAGCGACGGAAGACCAGCAGGGCAGCGGCCGGGCGTACGGTGGCTGCCGTCACCCCCCCGACGGAGGAAGTCTACGCCACCGACTTCCGACAGCAGCAGAGGGTGGGAGTACGGGCGGGCCGGGATGGGTCGGGCCGCTCCGACCGTCCGTCATCACCGCCTGCGCTCCCGCGCTGCTATAAATGCGGCATCCGGGGCCACGTCGCCTCGGGGTGCCGCTCTCCTCGACAGCGGGGGACGACGCCTCGCCGGGACGCCGGCCCTCCTCCTCCTTCCAAGCTCCATCAACATGACCCGGCGAGTCGCGGCACCCCACATGTTTGGCCAAAGCACACACCCGTTACACACAAGCACACCGCAACGAACGGGGGGCCAACATTGCGCACCGTCGGGCCAACACGCACCACTATGGGGACCCAAATCGAACCCAGGCAGTGGTCCGTGTTGGCCCATCGCGTTGTGGCTGCGTCGTCGGGGTCGTCGGCCGTAGTAGGGCACATTGACGGGGTCGAAGTGCGTATCCTCGTCGATACAGGAGCGTCGGCGACTATCATTTCGGAACTCATATACAACATTCTCCCTGTCCAGAGTCGTCCTTTGCTACCGGTTAATGTCCCATTCTATGCTGCTAACGGGGGTTCATTGGGTATCATGGGTCAGATTCGCGCACAAATTTCGATCGGTGATATTAAATTGTCCGGGCCGATTTTTGTTTCCTCCTCGCTGGCGGTTCCGTGCCTGCTGGGGACGGACTTCTTGGGCAAAATGCCAATTCGGATTTTGATTGATCAAGGTTGCATTGAGCTCCCGTCGGGACGACGGATGGAGTTTTTGCCTTCCCCTACTGCGGCTCGGTCGGCGTTCGCGATGGTACCGGCGTTTGTCGTTCAAACGGTTCGCGTGCCGCCGGGGGCACAAATGTTGGTGCCCCTAAAACTTCGCAGGCCCTTCGCTAAGGGTGTTGGGGACCAGGGTGTCCTGCTGGGGCCATCTAGGGCCGGGGTTAGCGGGCCGCATTTAATTCCCGCCCAGACCATCGTAAGGGGGGACGGGGACCCTTTCATCGCGGTCCTCAATGTGGGGTCGCAGGCCGTGGTAATTCCTCAAGGGACCGTGCTTGCTCACGCAACGCCGGTGCCCTGCGAGGAACCTGTCGCCAATCACGTTGGCACTGCCACTCTGCCGCTTCCACATTCGGACACCGATGAAGGGTGGATTGAGGCGCTTTGTGCGGGATCGACGGACCTGTCGGATGTAGAGCGTCAAAAACTTAGGACACTCCTGCGCGAATTTGCCGACGTGTTCAGTCAGAACAAATTCGATTTAGGCTGTACCCATTTGCTGCGTCACCATATTGATACGGGTGACAGCGCGCCCATACGCCAAAACCCCTTCCGGCTGAGTCCCGCCGAAAAGGACCATGTCAAATCGGCTGTTGATGACATGTTAGCCGCCGACATCATTTCTCCCTCTACCAGCCCGTGGGGGGCGCCGATCGTTCTGGTTAAGAAACAGGATGGATCATTGCGGTTTTGCGTCGATTTTCGCCGCCTCAACTAAATTTCCGTTGCTGACGCATACCCGCTTCCCCGTATTGACGAATCGCTGGACGCCTTGGTGGGGGCGCGATTCTTCTCCACATTGGATTTGCTTTCGGGATTCTGGCAGCTTCCTCTGGACGATGAATCTAAGCCTAAAACTGCATTCCGTACACCACATGGTCTCTTCCAATTTAACCGGTTGCCGATGGGATTACACTCGGCGCCGGCGACTTTCCAGCGATTGATGGAATTGGTTTTGGCTGGATTGCAGTGGGATTCGTGTTTAATCTATTTGGATGACGTTATCGTCTTTAGCAGAACATTTGACGAGCATCTCCAGAGGTTGCGGGCCGTTTTCCTCAAAATGCGGGCTGCTAATTTGAAATTTAAACCCCAAAAGTGTCATTTATTGCGCGAATCGGTACGTTATTTGGGGCACATCGTTGGACGCTCGGGTATTGCTAGCGATCCCGCCAAAACGCAGTGCGTCAGCTCCTGGCCGACTCCCACCTCGGTGGGAGAGGTCAGGAGCTTCGTTGGTTTCGCGTCATATTACCAACGCTTTGTCGCGGACTTTGCCACCATTGCTAAGCCCCTGCACGCTTTGACGTCAAAGGGGGTCCGCTTCCATTGGGGACAGGAGGAGGAGGCTGCGTTCCGCTCCCTTCGGGACGCTCTGGTTAATGCCCCTCCCCTGGTTTATCCCGATTTTTCAAAACCCTTTGTGCTCGATACCGACGCGAGCAACACAGGTATTGGGGGCGTGCTTTCCCAGGTGGTTGAGGGCGTGGAACGGGTGGTCGCGTACGGTAGTCGAGTGTTGTCTCCAGCGGAGCAACGATATTGTGTCACCCGTCGGGAACTGCTGGCAATTATCTATTTCATCCAGCAGTACCGGCCATATATGTACGGGCAGCGTTTCACCGTCCGTACAGACCATGCGGCGCTACAATACGCCCTGCGAGTCCAACAACCATCGGGACAATTGTCTCGATGGCTGGAGGTTCTCCAGGATTTTGATTTTGAGACCACGTACCGTAAGGGCGTTCGCCACACCAACGCGGACGCTCTGTCGCGCATGCCAACCACCCCCGAATGCGCATGCCTCCTGGGGTCGGGTCGGTGCAGGCATCCTGGTGAAATGCCTGTTCCGGTCTTGGCGGCTGCTGGCGACGCAGCGTCAATGACGAATTCCATCGCACAACAGGGATCTGATTCCCTGTTGGGGTTGCCTGCCACGGAATGGGGGCGTTTGCAAATGGAAGATACCTCCCTCCTTGCGTTGCGCCGCCGCGTCGGGGACCGGGGGCGGGGGAGGGGTGATGCCGACGCATGGGAAATGCTCGGTGGGTTGTTAATGCATTGGGACGGGAAATCCCATCGACACCGGCTGGTGGTCCCTTCGGGGTTACGGGGTAGGGTGGTGTGGGCCGCTCACGAGCGCCTCCTCCACCTGGGAACCCAAAAGACCCTGGCCTTGCTCCAACTTGATTTTTTTTTGGCCGGGCATGACAAGGGATGTCGGGGATCTGTTAGGGTCGTGCCCTAGGTGTGCGCAGCGGAAACCACCAGCGAGGGAGTCGAACCCGCCCCTGCAGTCTATCAGGGTCTCCCGAGTGAACGAACTTGTCGCGCTGGATATTCTGGGACCGTTCCCCGCCACCCCCAGGGGAAATAGATATTTGTTAACCGGGGTGGAGTACTTCACGCGCTGGCCTATGGCCTGGCCCCTGGCCAACCAGTCGGCAGCAGCCATCGAGGAGGCCTTTGTCCAGGGATATGTCCTTGACAAAGGTGCTCCCGAGCGGCTGCTGACCGACCAGGGTAAAAAAATTTCTGGCAAATTGCTCCAACAGGTCTGTGAGATCCTGGGCACGAAAAAGATTCGTACCTCTCCATATCACCCACAAACCGACGGGATGGTCGAGCGGTTGCATCGTACCATCACGTCGATGTTGTCACAGCAGGTTTCGGACTCACAGACAGATTGGGACTTGAAAATTCAGGGGGTCCTGGCAGCATACAGATTGGCCCCCCATGCTGCCACGGGATTTTCCCCCTTCTTCCTCATGTATGGCCGCGAACCTGACCCACCTGTTCGGGCCCAGCTGCAGATCCCAGCGCCACAGGGAAAAACTCAATTGGCCGAACATGTTAAATTTAACCTGGAAAAATTGACAGAGGCGCGGGATGCTGCCATGCAGAATTCTGACATGCGGCAGATGGCTAATGAGCGCCTCAGACTGGGTCGCGCGCATGTGCTACAGTGGAAGCCGGGGGACAGGGCATGGCTGCACTGTCCCCAGGTACCGCGAGCGACCTCCTGAAAACTGCTGCGGCCGTGGCGGGGCCCCGTCGAGGTGGTTGAGGTCCTGAGACCTCAGTGCGTACGCATTAAATGGGGGAAGCGCCGGTGGTTTGTACACCCCTCCAGGCTCAAACCCTTCGTTGCGGTGCGAGGTCCCACTACACACGCGCGTGGCCAAACATGTGGGGGGGCGACCGACTCAAAGAGTTCGTCTCCGCTGCTCTCGCCTGACGTGTTGCCGGCTGTCCCGCCCCCAGGTGCACCGGGAGTGACGGGCTCACGCCCGACGACCCCCACGGGGGATGCCGAGGGTCTTGCGACGTCAACAACAGACTCACTCGGAGATGAACACTTGCCACCCGATGGCCTGCCGGCCGGGGTTATCCCGTGTGACGGGCCTGCGGCGAGGACGTGCGCAAAAATGCGCAGACTCTTGTGTTGCACGGAGTGAAAATGGGAAAAAAAAAGAAGAAAAAATTTTTTTTTTGAAATATTTTTTTTCCTGTGTACATTCACATGTTATGCTCACTGTGTGTGGCGTCGGTGGTGTGTTCCTGGCACATTGCATTGGACGAATGTTGTGTTCGCTGTGTGTTGTGGGTGTGCTGGGGGGTTTCCTGGAAAAATGTATATACATTGGTTGTACGGATTTCGTATTTATTCGGGGGTGGGGTGCGTCGGGTTATTTTCCCTTCCTGTTGTTCTTCTCGTTGCGTTATTGTTGAAAAATAGTGAGGCACACGCGCGGTCAGGGGGTAAATGCGCTTTTATTGTCGTTTTTTTTGTATGTTGGCAGCCGGGACGGCTGCAAGCTATGCGGGGGGGGGGGGGGGGGGTGATGTAGGGGTGTTAGAGAGAGAGCCGTTATGCATGGCAGCTTATGGGAAACAAACACAGTGGGCGGGGCTACGTGAGTGCACGGGGGGGGGGGTGCTCTCAACGACGTCCGCACCAGGCAGCCCGGGGCCCCACCCCTCAGCGGGGGTGGAGTATAAAGGGGGATGTGTCAGAGGGCTCGGGGCAGAATGTTTAAGTAAACTCTTGAAGACCGAAGACTGCCTAGCTAGAGCCCTGGACTCCCCTGGGACGCCGCCCTTGTCAGGGCCGCGCAGGACCGAGCCAGCGGCGTGGTCCCGTGAACCAGAGCCAGGACTCTGGGACTCCGGGTACCGTAGCCCGACTGACCAGTGTCGGGCCAGACAGCCTCCCCTAGCCCAGTAATTGGAGGATTAGGAGGCAGGCTAGGGGTAGCTAGCCGTGTGTTCCCAGCTATCCGGGTGAGGGGGCCGATACCCCCTCCAGTACTGTATGTCCCCAGTGACTGTTGTGAAATAAATACGTGTGCCTCTACTCCGGTGTGCACGCGTCCTCAACGGTACTACACCTGCAATGACATGGGTTAGAAACATAGGCAAACAGGAGCTGAAAATGGTACAAAGAAGCATGTAGAGATGCACACTTGGAAATCCGTTGAGACATAAAAAGAGACAAACGCAGATTGAATGCATTATATTGGCCGTTAAGAAAAGTGGACTTGGGTAGGATATGTGACAGGAAGGGATGCTGGCCGATGGTGGAGAATGAGAGGAGAATGAGAGAATGAGAGGAGCAAACAAGGGAGGGGACGTGTCTGCAACTATGTCCACCGCAGGGCACCACTCGTGGATTCTAACATTGCAGCACCACGAGATGGCGACGACTTCGGAAGCCCTTCATCCAGCAGTGGATTGATCATGGTTGATTATGTCATTTTCTAAATGACTGCTTGACTGTCCTAGCTGAAATTCCGAATATGAGCTCACCTGAAACTACATTTAATATATATTAACTGCACCATAAAGTTGTTTTCCCACTCCATTTGAAAACATATCTCAGTGGTTAAATAAACAATATCAATACTTTATAACATGTCTTATACATATCTTGTAGAGAATATGTGTATCTGGGCGCCACGGTGGTGAGATGTCAACTACCTCACCTGATTTTTTTTTCTATTTACGTGACTTGACCGAAAGAACCAAGAATATGGTATACAGGAGGTCGTAGGTTCGATCCCGATCCCGACCCTGATGCCTGTATATTTGGAGTTTGCATGTTCTCCCCGTGGTCGCGTAGATTTTTCTCGGGCTTCTATACATTTCCACTTAAGACACTTTGTAGAGCTATCATTTGTGGCCAGGTCGTTTCTCAAAAAGAGCATTGTAGCTCAGTGGGCTTCACCTGGTAAAATAAGTTTTGTTTGTATTGCACCATACATTATATAAAATGCTGTTTGGGTAACATTTTCACAAGTGCGTGAAAATGTCATGAGTTTGTGAGCTGTATATGTACAGTGAAGAAAAAAAGTATTTGATCCCCTGCTGATTTTGTACGTTTGCCCACTGACAAAGAAATGATCAGTCTATAATTTTAATGGTAGGTTTATTTGAACAGTGATATACAGAATACCAACAAAAATATCCAGAAAAACGCATGTCAAAAATGTTATAAATTGATTTTCATTTTAATGAGGGAAATACGTATTTGACCCCCTCTCAATCAGAAAGATTTCTGGCTCCCAGGTGTCTTTTATATAGGTAACGAGCTGAGATTAGGAGCACACTCTTAAAGGGAGTGCTCCTAATCTCAGCTTGTTACCTATATAAAAGACACCTGTTCACAGAAGCAATCAATCAATTAGATTCCAAACTCTCCACCATGGCCAAGACCAAAGAGCTCTCCAAGGATGTCAGGGACAAGATTGTAGACCTACACAAGGCTGGAATGGGCTACAAGACCATCGCCAAGCAGCTTGGTGAGAAGGTGACAACAGTTGGTGTGATTATTCGCAAATGGAAGAAACACAAAACAACTGTCAAACTCCCTCGGCCTGGGGCTCCATGCAAGATCTCACCTTGTGGAGTTGCAATGATCATGAGAACGGCGAGGAATCAGCCCAGAACTACACGGGAGGATCTTGTCAATGATCTCAAGGCAGCTGGGACCATAGTCACCAAGAAAACAGTTGGTAACACACTACGCCGTGAAGGACTGATATCCTGCAGCGCCCGCAAGGTCCCCTTGCTCAAGAAAGCACATATACATGCCCTATGAAGTTTTCCAATGAACATCTGAATGATTCAGAGGACAACTGGGTGAAAGTGTTGTGGTCAGATGAGACCAAAATGGAGCTCTTTGGCATCAACTCAACTCGCCGTGTTTGGAGGAGGAATGCTGCCTATGACCCCAAGAACACCATCCCCACCGTCAAACATGGAGGTGGAAACATTATGCTTTGGGGGTGTTTTTCTGCTAAGGGGATAGGACAACTTCACCGCATCAAAGGGACGATGGACGGGGCCATGTACCGTCAAATCTTGGGTGAGAACCTCCTTCCCTCAGCCAGGGCATTGAAAATGGGTAGTGGATGGGTATTCCAGCATGACAATGACCCAAAACACACGGCCAAGGCAACAAAGGAGTGGCTCGAGAAGAAGCACATTAAGGTCCTGGAGTGGCCTAGCCAGTCTCCAGACCTTAATCCCATAGAAAATCTGTGGAGGGAGCTGAAGGTTCAAGTTGCCAAACGTCAGCCTCGAAACCTTAATGACTTGGAGAAGATCTGCAAAGAGGAGTGGGACAAAATCCCTCCTGAGATGTGTGCAAACCTGGTGGCCAACTACAAGAAACGTCTGACCTCTGTGATTGCCAACAAGGGTTTTGCCACCAAGTACTAAGTCATATTTTGCAGAGGGGTCAAATACTTATTTCCCTCATTAAAATGCAAATCAATTTATAACATTTTTGACATGCGTTTTTTTGGATTTTGTTGTTATTCTCTCTCACTGTTCAAATAAACCTACCATTAAAATTATAGACTGATCATTTCTTTGTCAGTGGGCAAACGTACAAAATCAGCAGGAGATCAAATACTTTTTTCCTCACTGTACGCGTGGAATTTAGTATATTTCATTTTGAAACGTACGAACTAAATTGTGCACATTTTATGAATATTACAGCGTGATTTGGTGTTGTTCAGGTTTATCAGCACTATATACATTGTCACACTTGCCTCTGTGTATGTGTGCATCGATGTGTAACGATGGCACCGAGTGTGTTCGCATTTCTTTACGAAGTGTAGCAAGTGAGTGCGTCATTGGGTCACCCCCTGGAGCGAGGAAGTCGCTTTCTGGTTTGGTGAGTTTAGGCACTTTGGAATTCGTTCCAGAATTCTATGTGTACTGCAGAAAATGTCTGACCTCGGTAATTTGCAGTGATGTGTGCTTTACAACTAGGAAAATCTATGCGAGCTTATACATTTTTTGAGCGTACTTAAATTGATTATTCAATGACTCGTGACACTTTCTGAAGACATTTTCCAGGCTTAGACGCTGCCTAGACACATGCACTTTATTCTATGAGAATCGAAGACTATTATATATAATATACCCACATTTCCGTTGCTCGTTTGAGCCCACTTAACATATATATATGAAATAATTTCTGTAACTGCGTGCCACTAATGTAATCAGCTTAGCATATGTGGTAGTGAAGTAAAAAAAATGCATTTTACAGAATAAATTTTCAACCATTTCACAAACAGCAATATTTAAAATGGTCACAGAAAATGCACGCATTGGCCCAGCCTGAGCTGCGCTGAATACTAACTGCCACACAGGAGTTGTTATCTGCCAACAGGATCGCTTTTCTTCACGTGGACATGCGTGGAGCGTGGAAAGGTGTGCAGATCTGCCACTGCAATGCCCAGGAGGAGCAACACTCCTGGAGACATAACCATGAAGAACTGTCGAGGATTGTGTTTGTCAGTGCATGATTGATATAAAGTGGTACTGTGGTATACAGTATAAATATGACCGTAAGAGTGTATATTTACGAATTGTGTGACATGCATTCTGTATGGGCATTATACGAATCACGTTGCAGGTGTAAGCCATAATCTTGCTTCAAAAATGTACGTACATACATTTAAAGTGGACGTAGATGGCGATAAATACATACGGCTCAATTTTCAGTTAATTTCACTGCCTTGCCTTGTCTGAAGCCCTCGCTGCAGGTAAAATGATACTAGAACATGTGTAAGCTTCATGCCAAGCTAGTCGTGAGTCTTGTCAGAATAAACTACCACCACACACTACTTCTCAAGCCTCTTCTGATGTAGTAGTAATAATGCGATCGTTTGATTTGGAAACGGCTTATTTTTCAGGAAGGAAACATTGAAATATATTTGGCCGGGATCCAGAGAAAACCCAAGCATAAGAGGGGATAACACTCAATATATGCAAAAACCAAAGAAATGTATTTGCTATCTCCTGGCCACCTTAGAGTCAGTGGGTTTGAGAGTGTTACAATTCTGCCCAGTTTGTCTCTCAAGTGCAGAATTTCAGGTGTACACTGGCAGTCTTGGACACGTGATGTGCATACAGAGTGGTCAAAGCCCGTCCTGCACACTCGGCAACCCTTAACAGACGAGAGCCTATGGACACGGTAAGTCTCTTGCAAATTTAAACTTGGGTTCACTACTCTATAATGCTGGATACAAAAAGGAACACAATACAAAATGTGTATCGTGCAGATGGTAATATCAAATATATATTTTAAAATTTGATGTGATGACGGTAAAAATGCTGTGCTTCACTTTGCATACAACAATAATTAGGAAAACTAAACCAACCGGAATGATGGAGCGTTGCATAAAAGTGCTTTGATATCACTCGTTCTTGTAATCTTGTGTCTATCAGTCTTATAAAACATTTGCAAAAACCAGACGGAAATAGAGGTATCTACGGTGCATTAAACAAGGGCCATAAAATGCCCTGCTTGCACTAAATTCTTGATGTTCCTTTGCTCAGATTTCCAGTTTTTTCTTCTTGAAAACCCACACATGCTCTCGGAATTATGCTTAATTCGTGACGTGAGAGGTATTGATGCTGTACATTTATTTTTTCATTCCATTATAATACATTGCTGCTCATATAGAGTTCCACCAGGTGGCCAGAGGTATTCATGCGGATTCTGGACATTGTAAATCACCAACTCGTCCGATAAGGAAACCGTTGGTGTTGGTCCTCCCATCACCGAAGCGTCAGCCAGGCGGTGGCGATACTGAGCAGAGGCAGACACGAGGCAGAGAGGGCCACTGCCGGCACTCCCCTTGCACCTGAAGCACAAGCACTCACGATTAACAATGCAGTGTGACATGCGAGGTCCCTCAACCCTGTCTGCTTAAAACCAAAACAGTCATTCGCGTCATTGCGCCTCTGAGTAGCACGGTTGGCTATGTGTGGTACTAAAGAAGTTCAACATATTCTTGGTTCTTTCGGTAAAGTCACGTAGAAGGGAAATAATTAAATAATAAAAATTAAACAATAACATTCTCACGACGTTTCGATTGCAACACAAGCAATCACCTGATGATGATTGCTTGTGTTGCAATCGAACCGTCGTGAGAATGTTATTATTATTTCCCTTCTACGTGACTTTATCGAAAGAACCAAGAATATGAATCCCTGCAGTCACGAAAGCTTTAAATCGAAAAAAGTTCAATATACATTGTGGAGAAGTTAAGCGAACAAAATCAATAAGCAGACAATTCTCCTTCCCCCCTCAGTCTCTCCACATAAAAAAATTAACGATTTTATTTAAACATCAACATGGCCTTCTGGGAGCAATTTCATTCAGCGGTATTGGTTTAACACAAGCAAACTGAGGACCATCTTTGACTTTCAGTGTATCATCAACAGTCAGGCTTGCTGAGAGCAATGCAAGGTGCCAGACTGCTAGAAATAAAAATTTTAAAAATCTACACGCATCAACACAAGCTCCATCTAACAGCAGCTTTGAAGACATTGACACATATTAGACTGGATTTGTGTTGTGAATGATCATATTTCAAATGCCTTGCTTCCCTATTTACTTACAATGAAAATTCTCAAATCACTATAACGGAATGATAACACAAATATATACCAAATGCATGAAAAGATTAATAAACTCTTAATTGCCAGAAAAACAACACTGCACCATGGTCACTGAAGACTTCAAAGGTCGTGTTGCACATTAGGAATGGACGACTCTTTAATCATTTGCTCGTGCAGCAAGGGAGTAAAGTGTGGTTTTGTGAAAGTCCTATGTGCTGTGCAGTCCAGCAATGAACTTGTGTACACCAGCATGCGATACCTCAGTTGGGTCGGTAGGTGGCTGGCAGGGTTATTGATTAACTGCACTTGTACACAAGTCACATGGTTAATGGCGACTCGGTTGAAGATTGCTGTGTGTGACACACGTGCTGTTGCATTTTACAGATTTACCAAAATAAATGTGTTTGCCCTCGATTTGGAGCACTTGCCCACGTCCTTCATTTCGAGTGTGCAACATATTTTGGCGAGCCTGGCAGGAACAGGGAAACTGGCGAGGGTTGCTGCAGGGGGAACCAGCAGTAACCTACACGGGTGTCAGTACTGTTTATGTGAAGAGAATGATGTTGTAAGACTGCAGAAGTGCCAGGGTTGTCACGCAGCACAGTACTGCTCGAATACCTGCCAAAAACAACACTGGCAAGAGCACAAGGTGCTCTGCAGAGCAATCAACACATTATAGAAAGAAACAGAATGACAAAAGACACCAGAGTGGAGGAACCCAAATATTGGCAAAGTTAGCTTTCTCAGGCCTAAATGCAACAACAGACTGTTACAGTTAATTGGGAAAGAATGCATGGTGAAGTGTTTACTGGACCACGTATCAACCTCTGCCCTTTGGGACACAGGAGCTCAGGCCACTGTTATAAATGAAGTATGGCGAAATAAGCATCTAGCGAAGTCAATAGTGAGACCAGTTGAAGAATTCTTGGGAACTGGTACAATTACTGGAATGGCAGTTAACCAAACAGAAATACCATTCACAGGCTGGGTAGAGGTGGCATTTAGATTGAACAGTAATATGGGGACCAGTCAGTGATTTCTCATTCCAATGCTGGTATCCAGTGACCCCAGGGTTGCAGAAGATCCCATTATTGGTTGTAATGTCATCGATGAGGTCATCAATGGGCTGGTAGAATGAGTAGAAGGAGGAGAGCCAATTGTGGGGGTTGTGGGTGAGGCTTTCTCCATCACTCCGGGAGACACAAACGTCCTCATCCACCTATTGTCTTCTGGAAACCGGGACAGTGATGGTGGGGCAGTCAAGACAGGCAAACAAAGAGTGGTGCTACCACCAGCTCAAGCCACAATGGTTCGAAGTCGTGCTCATTTGGGATAGTTGGAGGAAGATGAAGTGATGCTGTTTGTCCCTGAAGAGAAGCCCTAATGGCCAGAGGGTTTACACATCAATGAGGTCCTGGTGACACTGAGTAGAGGCAACTCACCCAGCATACCAATCTCAGTGATCAACACAACCAAACAGCATCATATTTGATCAGCGGGTCACCCTAGGACACTTACAGCCGGTGAAATCTGTGTATCCAGCAGCAGTAAGACCTGTGGCATATCACCAAGGCACCCATATTCAGGACATGCCAAGAAACACAGGGTGACCACACAACTGGTGGAGCAAAAGCTAAGGGGCTGCAGCTGAGGCCAAAAGTTAAACAGCAAGGTGAAAAATGGAACCCACTGGTAAAACTGGACCACCTAACAAAGGAACAGCAAATTGCCGCCAAGATGATGCTCAGACAGGAATGCCATTCTTTTTCTAGGGATGGCAATGATGTTGGGAGCATACCTTTATTTAAAATGCATATCACCCTCAAGGATAGGCTCCAGTGCAAAAGATGTACGTTGCAGTCCCAAAACCATTGCATAATGAAGTTAAGCAGTATCTGCAAGACTTGATCAATCGAGGCTGGGTGACAAAATCAAGATCATCATATTCTTCACCCATTGTCTGCGTAAGGAAGAAAGACGGAAACCTGAGACTATTTTGTGATTACCGAGAGCTGAACTGGAAGTCTGTCCCTGACAGGCATACCATTCCAAGGATCCAAGACATGCTTGACAGTTTGAGTGGGAGTTCTTGGTTTTCGGTTTTAGACCAAGGGAAAGCCTACCATCAAGGCTTCCTCGATTAAGAAAGTCGCCCCCTCACAGCTTTTATCACACCATGGGGATTATATGAGTGGGTGCGTATTCCCTTTGGTTTGAGTTCAGCACCAGCAGAATTCCAGAGGAGCATGGAGGACTGCCTGTCTGGCCTTCGGGATGAAATATGTCAGCATTATCTGGATGACAACCTTGTTTACAGAAAGTCCTTTGAAGATCATGTGCGGCATGTACATACGGTCTTGCGTCGGTATCAACAGCATGGTGTCAAACTGACAGCCAAGAAATGTGAGTTGTTCCAGAGCAAGGTGCGATACTTATGCAAAATTGTATCGAAAGATGGCTATACTATGTACCCAGCAGAGATTGCCCCAGCTCAAGCACTTAAAGCAAGGAAGCCTGCAACAGTGTGAGAGCTCAGAAAGATGTTGGGATTCATCTCTTACTACAGGTCGTATATACAGAACTTTTCAAGTAATTTAAAAACAAAAAAAAACAGTACAGGGAACAAAATCAGGCCAACTGCTTAGCAAAACACCAATAACATGGACAGATTCCCACCAAAGGGTTCTGATACAGTTGGTTGATCACCAGTCCACCGATATTGGCATACCCAAACTTTAATCAACCATTCATCTTACATTGTGATGCCTCACAAGAAGGTCTGGGAGCTATCCTTTACCAGAGGTAAGATGGAATAATTATAGTCATAGCATATGGGTCCAGAACTCTCACTAGAGAAAAATTACCACCTTCACTGAGGCTGAAATTTCTGGCACTGAAATAAGCAGTTTGTGAACGTTTCTGGGATTATCTGTATCATGCCCCTTCGTTTGTGGTATACAGACAATAATCCCCTCACCTATGTCCTCACCACTGCCAAACGCAATGCAACTGGACAAAGATGGGTTGCCGATTTGGCCGACTTTGATTTCACAATCAAGTACCACCCGGGTAGAACCAATGCAGATGCTGATGGACTGTCAAGGATGCCACTGGACATTGATGGATTCATAGCTCAGTGCACTGAAAAAGTCAGCCCAGAGGTTATTAGTGCAACAATGCAGGGAGTCACCATTTAATATGAGGAATCAACAGCCTGTTCCAGATTGATAACACTCTATGCCATTGAAATACAGGAGGATTGTCACTCACTAGCTTGCTCGGTGCAACCGATCCCAATGGGTGAACTCAGACAATCACAGCAAAGAGACGCAGTAATTGGCAAATTATTGGAGTACAAAGGCAAAATCAAAGGCCCACAGTAAAAGCAAGCCAGATAGAAAACTGGGACGTGAGGGCATTATTAAGAGAATGGGCAAAGCTTCACATCAGTAAGGAGGGAATTCTGTACCGGAAAACCAATACCAGGTCCTATCTGGTATTGCCTAAAATGTATCACCCATTGGTCTATAAATAAATGCATCAGGAAATGGGCCATCTTGGCGTAGAAAGGACATTGGACTTGATCAGAGATCGATTTTATTGGCCCAGGATACAGAACGACATCGAGAATTTTGTCACAAAGGTATGTGACTGCCTAAAGAAAAGAAAGCCAAACACACCAACACGGGCACCTTTGTCTAACATCAAAACCACATACCCTTTTGAGATGGTTTCCATTGATTTATAAACCTAGAAATATGTAAGCAGGGATATGAATATATCCTGGTGGTAATGGATCATTTTACACGATTTGCTCAAGCTTATGTTAGAACAAATAAAACAGCAAAAAAGGTGGCTGACAAGCCATTCAATGACTACGCTCTTAAATTTGGTTTCCCCACAAAAATACACCATGATCAGGGAATATAATTTGAGAATCAGCTGATGGCCCAATGAAAGAAAAATTCAACAGGACCCTGCTGTTAATCTTAAGGACTCTGAGCAGAATACAGATTGGAAGAGCTCCCTGGCCAAGGTAGTGCATGCCTATAACTGTACTCGTAGTGAAGCCACAGGATTCTCACCTTTTTATCTTCTTTTTGGGAGGTCTCCAAAACTACCAGTAGATCTTATTTTTGGTTTTGAACACCAGGGAGAGGAAGGCTCCTATAACCAATATGTGGAGACAGCGAATGGTGGAAGCCTACAGAATAGCATCCGACTGTGCAACAAAAGAAGCCACTAAAAAGAAGGGCCAGTATGACAAGAAAATTCATGGGGCAGAGTTACAGCAAGGCAATCGTGTCCTGGTGAGAAATGAGTGAGAAAGGGGGACTAGGTATAATTCGCTCCTACTTGGAGGCCAAGGTATATGTTGTCATTGGCAGAAAAAGTAATGACAGCCCAATTTATGAGGTGAAACCTGAGAGCGGTGAAGGGAGAACCAAGGTGATTTATCGGAATTTGCTGCAACCTTGTGACTTCCTCTCAATTGAGCAGCAACGGAGTAACAAAGCAACAAAGAAAACTCACCAAACAAGGACAAGAGGCCCATGGAAAGACACGCAGGAACCAACAGACAGTGAGTTGTAAACTGAGGAAGGATTTGATAGAGGTTACTTCAATTGGCCAAAAACTGTTCAGCAAGCTACAGTAATACAATACACGGAATCACCGTTGAACCCAGAAGCTGAAGAATTCCACCCACACAAGATAGAAGGTGAACAACAGTTATCGGCAACAGCCGAGGCACATGTATCACCAATTGGTACAGAGAGCAGGGAGACAGATTCAGAGAGTGAATATCAGTTAACTGAAGGAACTGAGGGACAGATCTTGTGGAAGGGATCAGAATACAGTGAGACCGATTTGGCTATAAATAATGGAGAGCAGTTGGAACAGAGTGATGAAGAGGATGAGAGTAGTCATCACAACAGGAGACTCCACCCTCAAAGAGAGAGGAGACAGCCAAAGACACAGGAGCAGGGAAACTGGCGAGGGTTGCTGGAGGGGGAACCAGCAGGCTCGCCAAAATGTTGCACACTCGAAATGAAGGACGGGGGCAGGTGCTCCGAATCGAGGGCAAACACATGTATTGTGTTCTTGGTTCTTTCGGTAAAGTCACGTAGAAAGGAAGTAATAAAATAATAAAAATAAAACATAAAATAATTCTCACGACGTTTCGGCCACAACGCAAGCAGCCGTCTTCAGGTGGAGAACAGGTCTGTCAAGTAGACAGAGTCTGAATGGCACGCTCCAGGCTTGGAGCGACTATTTATGCTGGGATGGAGAGCGAAGAGCATCTTGACAACATAATTTGCATATCAAGAGGAATTTAGCATATTTATGGGAAATGCAGATATGCGACCAGTACTACTTGTGACATGCGTAGGAGGTTTGGCGAGGGGTTTAAAGTCATTATGCCCATGCATTATGCAGGATTAGCAGTATCAAAGGGAGGGAGTAAGGTTAGAATTAATAAAGGGAAGGAATGTTAATAATATGGCGCCGCAGCAACTAATATGCTTATTGACTATACCTTGTCATATTACACTGTTTTATTCTACCCACTCAACTGTATAGCACACTGCTATATATTCACTATAAAATTACGATACTATATATTACCTTATACATTGTATTAAACATTACACTTTAATACTATTTATTATTATATAATATGCTATACACTATACCATAAACCGTCGCGTGAAAGGTACTAAGAGGAAGCAACGAACTATGTCAATGGGAGAATGGTGGTAGGAAGCTTGCAGCGGAGCAAAGAATCCATTCCCTGCGGAGTGCATATCAAGAGGAATTTAGCATATTTATGGGAAATGCAGATATGCGACCAGTACTACTTGTGAAATGCGTAGGAGGATTGGCGAGGGGTTTAAAGTCATTATGCCCATGCATTACGCAGGATCAGCAGTATCAAAGGGAGGGAGTAAGGTTAGAATGAATAAAGGGAAGGAATGTTAATAATATGGCGCCGCAGCAACTAATATGCTTATTGACTATACCTTGTCATATTACACTGTTTTATTCTACCCACTCAACTGTATAGCACACTGCTATATATTCACTATAAAATTACGATACTATATATTACCTTATACATTGTATTAAACATTACACTTTAATACTATTTATTATTATATAACATGCTATACACTATACCATAAACCGTCGCGTGAAAGGTACTAAGAGGAAGAAACGAAATATGTCAGTGGGAGAGTGGTGGTAGGAAGCTTGCAGCGGAGCAAAGAATCCATTCCCTGCGGAGTGCATATCAAGAGGAATTTAGCATATTTATGGGAAATGCAGATATGCGACCAGTACTACTTGTGAAATGCGTAGGAGGATTGGCGAGGGGTTTAAAGTCATTATGCCCATGCATTACGCAGGATCAGCAGTATCAAAGGGAGGGAGTAAGGTTAGAATGAATAAAGGGAAGGAATGTTAATAATATGGCGCCGCAGCAACTAATATGCTTATTGACTATACCTTGTCATATTACACTGTTTTATTCTACCCACTCAACTGTATAGCACACTGCTATATATTCACTATAAAATTACGATACTATATATTACCTTATACATTGTATTAAACATTACACTTTAATACTATTTATTATTATATAACATGCTATACACTATACCATAAACCGTCGCGTGAAAGGTACTAAGAGGAAGAAACGAAATATGTCAGTGGGAGAGTGGTGGTAGGAAGCTTGCAGCGGAGCAAAGAATCCATTCCCTGCGGAGAATACAGGATATATAGTCAATGTCAGTGAGTGGAACGCGGTCTGAAAGTCAACGTAAACGTGGACACAATCAGTTAAGATCCGAAATGGTTTATTACGTCCTTCCAATGATTGCTAAGCCAGAATCCATCTTCTCGGTTGAAATTTTCTGTGTTTGTATATGTGGATCGCCTCATGAACGAATCTCTCATGGTAGCCAGATGGCTTGCAGAGAACCTCTGTCTTGGAGAAGTCAATATCATCTGAACCCACTGAATTGTAACAGTGATCTGCCATGGCTGAGGTGTTTGTCCTACCGTGTTTCAAGTCTGCTTTATGTTCACGGATGCGGTCCGAGACATGTCGTTTGGTTTCTCCAATGTAACTGCTACCACAGAGGCAACTTAGTTTGTAGACGCCAGGGTACTGTATGTCTGGAACCACATCTTTTACAGACGGGACCAGATCACGGATTTTATGTACTGTGTTGACTCGGACCTGGATCTTGTGTTTAATCAGGATTTTGGAGATCTTTTTTGTGACCCCAGCAATGTAGGGTAAGGTGATGGTCTTGAGGCTCCTCAACAGGATCCTTCTTGATGGTTGGAGTGATGGATTTGCGGATTGTGTAGTCGGAGTAACCATTAGCCTTAAGAGCTTGGCGTACGTGTTTGAGTTCACTGGCAATGTGTTCCTGGTCGGAAATGCATTGGGCTCTATGGCATAGAGTCTTGATGAGGGAATTCTTCTGGGATGGATGGTGGTGGGAATCCGGTTTTAGGTAAGCATCCATATGGGTGGCTTTCCTGTAGACAGAGTGGCTCATTGAACCATCAGGTCTCCTTTTAATTAGGACATCCTAAAAGGGTAGCTTGCCATCTTTTTCGACTTCCATGGTGAATCTGATGGCTGGGTGTATGGAATTGATGTGGTCGAGAAATTGGTCTAGAGCAGGCCGGCCATGTTGCCAGATGACAAAAGTGTCATCTACGTACCTCTTCCATAAGGTCGGGCGTAGAGTGGCAGTCTGGATGGCGTCAGTCTCAAATTTCTCCATGAACACATTGGCTACAACCGGAGATAGGGGGGGGGGGCATTGGGGTGCCCTCAGTTTGCTTGTAGAAAGTCCATTCCAGGTGAAGTATGTATTGGTTAAGCAGTGTCTCACCAGGGGGGGTACCCCAGCGTTCAGTCCTTGATGAACCAAGTCTTCAATGATTGTGATGGTGTCAGGTACAGGAACTTTGGTGAATAAGGAAACCACATCAAAACTGCTGCGGCGCCATATTATTAACATTCCTTCCCTTTATTAATTCTAACCTTACTCCCTCCCTTTGATACTGCTAATCCTGCATAATGCATGGGCATAATGACTTTAAACCTCTCACCAAACCTCCTATGCATTTCACAAGTAGTACTGGTGGCATATCTGCATTTCCCATAAATATGCTAAATTCCTCTTGATATGCAAATTATTTTGTCAAGACGCTCTTCGCCCCTCCATCCCAGCATAAATAGTCGCTCCAAGCCTGGAGCGTGCCATTCAGACTGTCTACTTGACAGACCTGTTCTCCACCTGAAGACGGCTGCTTGCGTTGTGGCCGAAACCTCATGAGAATTATTTTTATTATGTTTTATTTTTATTATTTTATTACTTCTCTTCTACGTGACTTTCCCGAAAGAACCAAGAAGATGAATCCCTGCAGTCACGTAAGCTTGAAATCGACATTTATTGTGGTAAATCTGTAAAATACAACAGCACGTGTGTCACACACAGCAATCTTCAACCGAGTCGCCATTAACAATGTGACTTGTGTACAAGTGCGGTAAATCAATTACCCTGTCAGCCACCTATCGGCCCAACTCATGTATCGCATGCTGGTGTGTACACGTGCATTGCTGTACTGCACAGCACATAAGGACTTTCACAAAACCACAATTTTCTCCCTTGCTGCATGAGGAAACTATTAAAGAGTGGTCCATTCCTAATGTGTCACACTCGGCAAGAGACACACGGACGAGAGGGTGGTTGGTAAATTGGCAAAGGAAAGAGCAATGAGAGGGGAGAGTGCCTACTGGAGTTCACAGCCAGCAGACACTCGGAGACAATGAGCACATCTTGCAAACAGGTGGAGTCTAAAAGTGGAGGACCCTAAAGGTGAATTTAAGAACGGTGTGGATGTGATTTTATCGCAAAAAATCATTCACTCAGCGCTTTTAAACACATTGTGGAGTAGTTGACAGCATGGTTATCTATATATACAGTGAGGGAAAAAGTATTCCCTGCTGATTTTGTACGTTTGCCCACTGACAAAGAAATGATCAGTCTATAATTTTAATGGTAGGTTCATTTGAACAGTGAGAGACAGAATAACAACAACAAAATCCAGAAAAACGCATGTCAAAAATGTTATAAATTGATTTGAATTTTAATGAGGGAAATAGGAATTTGACTCCCTCTCAATCAGAAAGATTTCTGGCTCCCAAGTGTCCTTTATACAGGTAACGAGCTGATATTAGGAGCACACTCTTAAAGGGAGTGCTCCTAATCTCAGCTTATTACCTGTATAAAAGACACCTGTTCACAGAAGCAATCAATCAATCAGATTCCAAACTCTCCACCATGGCCAAGACCAAAGAGCTCTCCAAGGATGTCAGAGACAAGATTGTAGAACTACACAAGGCTGAAATGGGCTACAAAACCATCGCCAAGCAGCTTGGTGAGAAGGTGACAACAGTTGGTGTGATTATTCGCAAATGGAAGAAAAACAAAACAACTGTCAATCTCCCTCGGCCTGGGGCTCCATGCAAGATCTCACCTCGTGGAGTTGCAATGATCATGAGAACGGTGAGGAATCAGCCCAGAACTACACGGGAGGATCTTGTCAATCATCTCAAAGCAGCTGGGACCATAGTCACCAAGAAAACAGTTGGTAACACACTACGCCGTGAAGGACTGAAATCCTGCAGCGCCCGCAAGGCCCCCCTGCTCAAGAAAGCACATATACATGCCCGTCTGAAGTTTGCCAATGAACATCTGAATGATTCAGAGGACAACTGGGTGAAAGTGTTGTGGTCAGATGAGACCAAAATGGAGCTCTTTGGCATCCACTCAACTCTAGATGTGAAGCTTTCGTGACTGCAAGGATTCATATTCTTAGGTTTTTTCGGTAAAGTCACGTAGGTAAAAAAATAAAATTAATAAAAGTTAAATAAAAATAAAATAAAAATCACAACGTTTCGGAGGCAACACAAGCGTCTGTCTTCAGGTGGAACCGTCACAGCACGATAGCTGTATCATGTGAGAGAAATTCCAAGAACACAGTATTTGTAAATATACTGGTTGAGGGTGGGAGAAGCCAAGGTAGGCCCTGAATATTATTTTTGTGAGGTTCGGTGCAGCTGAAGCACGCTGTTAGGAATGAGCCTTTGTTGTGTAAACTAGGTGCGGATGATGTAAAGGTGTGTGTAAAAGGGACTGAGCCTTTTTGTTATGTAGAGATGATGCGGCTGAAATCGCTGCCAGGAAATTAGTCTTTGTTGTGTAGAATGGTTGACTGAGCTTATTATTATGTAGAGGTGGTGCGGCTTAAATCGCTGTCAGGAAATGAGTCTGTGTTGTGTAGAATGGTTGACTGAGCCTATTATTATATAGAGGTGGTGCGGCTTAAATCGCTGCCAGGAAACGAGTCTTTGTTGTGTAGAATGGTTGACTGAGCCTATTATTATGTAGGGGTGGTGCGGCTGAAATCGCTGCCAGGAATGCTCCAAATGTGTAGTTAAATCTTTTTTGCATGGTTAATAACATCTTTCCAATGATTACTAAGTTTGTACCCATCATCACGGTTGAAATTATGTCTGTGTTTGTATATTTGGATGGCCTCGTGTACAAACCTTTGATGGTAGCCAGGAGGCTTGCAGAGCACCT
Organism: Lampetra fluviatilis; assembly: GCF_964198595.1. NCBI lineage: Eukaryota > Metazoa > Chordata > Hyperoartia > Petromyzontiformes > Petromyzontidae > Lampetra > Lampetra fluviatilis. Next base: position 12,484,636 of record NC_136307.1, on the reverse strand, counting down.
TAGTCTCGGAAAAGACAATTTTATGAGAGCCCACAGCGTTGCCGATCATTGTTAAAACCGAAAAACCTAAGAATATGAATCCACTCAACTCGCCGTGTTTGGAGGAGGAGGAATGCTGCCTATGACCCCAAGAACACCCCACCGTCAAACATGGAGGTGGAAACATTATGCTTTGGGGATGTTTTTCTGCTAAGGGGACAGGATAACTTCACCGCTATCAAAGGGACAATGGACGGGGCCATGTACCGTCAAATCTTGGGTGAGAACCTCCTTCCCTCAGCCAGGGCATTGAAAATGGGTCGTGGATGGGTATTCCAGCATGACAATGACCCAAAACACACGGCCAAGGCAACAAAGGAGTGGCTGAAGAAGAAGCACATTAAGGTCCTGGAGTGGCCTAGCCAGTCTCCAGACCTTAATCCCATAGAAAATCTGTGGAGGGAGCTGAAGGTTCGAGTTGCCAAACGTCAGCCTCGAAACCTTAATGACTTGGAGAAGATCTGCAAAGAGGAGTGGGACAAAATCCCTCCTGAGATGTGTGCCAACCTGGTGGCCAACTACAAGAAACGTCTGACCTCTGTGATTGGCAACAAGGGTTTTGCTACCAAGTACTAAGTCATGTTTTGCAGAGGGGTCAAATACTTATTTCCCTCATTAAAATGCAAATCAATTTATAACATCTTTGACATGCGTTTTTCTGGATTTTTGTTGTTATTCTGTCTCTCACTGTTCAAATAAACCTACCATTAAAATTATAGACTGATCATTTCTTTGTCAGTGGGCAAACGTACAAAATCAGCAGGGGATCAAATACTTTTTTCCCTAACTGTATAAGGGGAAATTTGTGAATATGTGTGTCTGTTTGAAATGTTTAGCATACTTCCCGACATGCAACAAACTTGAAATATGGCGTATGGGTAGTTTCCAGACTGTACACCATGCAACAAGTATAAAAATATACGTTTGTATTTTTTTGGGGGGGGGGGGGCGCAATAATGGATATTTTGCACGACAAGTGAGCTGTGACGTCACATCTTTGATGTCACCTGCATGCGGAAGCGTTACTCAGTGTGCCTGCTGATGTCACGCATCCAGCCCCAACTCTCCGCGAGTAAAGTGCCATACAAATGTGTTGCAGGTCAAAGGCGTTCTTCGCGCAGTATTGGTTTATTATTTGAGTCGTTTACTACCTTACACACCCTGAAAGTTGTGTGTGTCTGCAGCAAGCGCGTGTATGTGTACCTATGGACGCGCGCGCGTGTGTGAGGGGGGGCGTTAGTGTAGTGGTTAGCGCGCTGCGCTATGAACCCAGCAACCCGAGTTCGATTCCTGCTCACGGCCACCACCGGTGACGATTATTTAAACCGGTCCTGGGCCTCCCCTAGGTCGACTCAGCCTCAAACAAGTAATTGGTGTGGTGTGTGAACATCCAAGTCCTGGGCGAAGCCGGGTAGTAAAGCTAGTCTGGCATAATTGTCAAATCCGTTAGATGATTTAATTGATTATTGTGTAACTGACTGTGTATAAGCACTACAGGTTGTAAAGTTGTAAATATGAGAGGGCTATGGCATGTTTATGTTGAGTAAATTGCAGTTGAATATATCATTAAGTACAGTACTATTTAAACGTACTGTACTGGAAGTACAGCCAAGCACAAACATAATACAACGTAAAAATACAATTACAAAGTTATGGGAAAATTATCAATCATTTATATATTGTGATTTGCTATCGTATCATGAACAATTCTATATCTTAAAGAGAGGGTCTTTGCCTGGAACCTCTGTAAAATCACGAGCATTGATTCAGGCAAGCCTGACTGATGATGAGACACTGCATATGAAAACCGGTACAGATAATTTTTGTACTGAATCAACACTACTAAAATTATGGCACTCCCATGAGGATGTTGGGTAGATGGGATCAGGGTCACAACTTCCTATCTCAACGGGGGCTATGCAAGATACGACTGTGGGCCCCCCTCTTTTCTCCCGATTGCTTTTTACTGAAATAGCTACGGATATTTTAAACTCGTACACAATAATGTCGACTATAAATATATATTATGTTCGTTGCACTGTATATTGGGTTTAGAGGAAGACAGTCTCACAGTGACAGTTTTTATACAAAAATGTAAACGTACAATACTCACATTAAGTTATCGTGCATCTTTCTTTCATGCACATGTCAGTTATCAAACAGCCTGGTGTTCAGTAACAAACACGAGTAGCACTCCTATATTTTACGATGTGTATTTTTCAAAAATCTTTTTCATTTGTTGCAATGTTTTTATTACGGTTAATTGAATATTTCTGTTTGAAATGTTTTCTTAACATTTTTTAACTGGGTCTAACACGTAGGCTTTCGTGATCAATATCATCCATAATATAAGTTTTTTGGATCGCGTAAATATGAATGTGTCGCGTAAATATGAATGTGTCGTTAAACCCGCCACCACCCGACACAACCAATTAGTAAGGTTTGTCACGTAAACATAAAATAACAATTCGTTACTAGTACAGTACACCGGTATGTTGGGAGAGCAAATCCACAACATATACAATCTCAGTACGACGTTTCGCCAGTAATTACAACTAGCTTCATCTGGTGACAGCCACACATATTTACGCGATCTAACCCAAAAACAACCGATATTATTGATGTTTTAACTTGTTTGTCTGGTTGATTCGGGCCCCATTTGTAGCCGACTGGGCCCCTATGTGTCGCATAATGCTGCCACCAATAGCTGTGCCCCTGCTGATAAGATGTGTAAAATACATTTTTTGTTTCTATGTGGAGAGACTAATGTATGAAGGAGACAGAGTGTCTGCTTATCTGTTAACAACAACAACCACGTTGAGTGATATTGAACTGCCATGGATATCCCATGGTGTACACTGCGAATACAAGGCACTCCGTATATCAGGGGTGATGTGCTTGCTGGTGCTTACAGTTAAGAGTTGCCTCCTGTTTCTCCTGTGGGCATGCCCCTTCCGAGATGCTCACATCATCAATCCCAAAGCTGCCTTGTCCGCCAGGCCCTCTCACTGCTTCAAATACAACCTAGCAGAGCGCACCGTGGGACTCGGAATCAGAATGTTTATTTATCCTGGAGAGATCCAATGAGTTATGAAGATGCTTTTTCACAGATATAAAGTAGGGGTGGGTCAGAAAGCTCCAACAAACAATACTTGCACGTATTACCGTGAGCATGGATAGATGAATGTGGTGAATGTGTGTTATTTCCAGTGGGATACAGACCGACATTCTCAAAAGTGTTTACCTCTGTCAAGTACTGGTATTTGTATCCTCAAGCAATCCCCAAATCATTTCTAACCTCAGGTCAAAGAGACCTGAAACTGCTGTGGTTGATATCGCATCCCTTTGATAAGTTGGTTCACTCCAGTCAATCGATCATCAGGTCGCGTGTGGTGGGGTAAAGCGTGGGTATGCCCACCGCTTCTAAAACGTCTGGTCAATGTGGAAGAGTAGACCAAGTGCTTCTATAGTTGGTTCTCGTGTCTAGTGGAGGGCCCTTCCGCCAGCAGTGGCGTGACCAAGCAATCGCATGGCCCCTAGCTTTGCGGTTAACTTACTGGGAGATTGAGGGCTTACTTGAAAGGGCCCAGCAGGGTTGACAGGGAGCTGCACCAGGCATTCCTCCATGGGCCGGCCCTTGGACACCCAAACATGCCTGTCCTGATTGGGCCCAACTCGAACAAGCACATTCAACATTCCTGCAGCAGAGGACACCACGCGGACATCTCACGAGACATCACGACAACGTATCACAGTGAGACAGCTGACATCTACAGCATATGTAAGAACTCACGCGGTGTGGTTATATGGTGAGCTATATTATAACCAGTCACAAGGGCCTAAAAAGCCACAGGTTTGTCCCTTTTGCAACGTGTTTCCGTAATTCAATTTAAACAGTCTTCGTCTGCTACACGATGTGGTGATACATCACACTCGTGTGTTAAATTTTTTTGTAGGCTGGAGGTAAATGCTCTCACAATATTAACCATAAACTCAGATTAAATGTGACAGCCATCAATGGAGATAGAGCACATTTTAAAAATACTTTAAGCATCACCATTATTAACATTACATCTTGACTTAAAGCCTTCGTGACTGCAGGAATTTATATTCTTTGGGTCTTTCGCTAAAGTCACGTAGATAGGTTCAAATAGTGTTGCGATCGAAACGTCGTAGTTCTTTGTTATTTTCTTTGAACCTATCTACGTGACTTTACCAAAAGACCCAAAGTATATTATTAACATTATCTATATAGTAGCTATCAATACACAGTTATGAGGTTTACTTTGTGAAATACAGAAATTCGTCATTTTAAGTGGAGAAAATGGCATTTATCATACAGATATCTCATCTAATTACACGTTAATATGAGTGTAAACAAAGAAAATTAGTATTATTTATAAAATAATAAATACATATCCTATTTTACATCGAGTCATTCACGCAAACGCTGAATATTGTGAACCACATTTTAAGATCACAAAAGAGGGACAAGAACAGCAGTGAGACATGGACAAGACCCCAGGGTACGGGGTAAACAAAGCACAGCGACAGTAATGTGAATCTCAAACACGTGAGTCACTTGCAGCTAGGGATGCCACCTGTTCTTGTTTTATTTTGACAGTCCAGGAATTGGTCTCTGTTTAGGGGGGGGCAGGAATTGACAGGAATTAACTTGTACCGAGATCTGGATGCATCGCGTCGAACTTTTATCACAGTAAAACTGCACGGTTTTGATAGACCTAGACTGACTGAGAAATACGTCCGGATTTGGTCTGTGGGAAAGGTGGTGACCCTACTTGCAAAACTGATAGAAGTCGAGCCGATACAAATGCTGACCCGAGCTGTTCCCACGGCTGTGGAAATGGAACTCCAGGCAGGCAGATTTGAGACTCGTGCCGCTGCCACTGATGTTATAAATGGGGCTGATGAGACGAGCTCGCTGGCCGGCCTGGCCCTGCTGCAAGGCCTCCGCGTACATCAGGTTACCTGAATGCAGCACAATTTGGGCGAGGAACGGTGTGACATTCAATACGTCGGACAAGCGTCCGTGATATATACTCACCCGCTCGTCACCCGGTTCAAGTTGGCCTCAGGAATAGATTTTGAAGTTAGTATACATCGTTGCATATAGTTGTAGTCGACAAGCCAAAATTAAGATCGCTTAAAATAATTTACTTTTCATTCTTGTAAATAATCTTAAAATACGATATTTGGTAATAATACATTTAATTATTTTTTAAAATGTCAATGTTTAAGAGCTACTCCATTTCACGATGCGGCAGTTTAAATAGTGGGGCAATTTTCTCAAATCACTCTGCCGCCTCTCTCCACTGATCAGTACACATATTACACCATTTAGTCAATCGGCAGGTAAAATGTGGGTATGTGGTCCACCTCTTCCAAAAAGTCTGGTCATTGTGGAGAGTAGACCAAATACACCCGAGTTCACTGTAGTGGAGCCCATCTTCAGTGGCGTGAGCAAGTGCTTGCGGGGCCGCGTCTTTGACAAGTCTAGGCTTGTATCTGTACCTATATTTCTGATGTTGACAATGATCTGTAGCGGTCACCTCGCAATTTAGTCAGCCTCGACTGGAAGCGTTGATCAGTGAAAGTGGCAGAGGCTGGGGATGCCGATAGACCAAACGGACGAGTTGTAGCAGAAAAATGAGGTGATGCGGGGATGCCAGGGACCCCGGGTGAGCTGTGGGTCCTGGGGGGAGGAGTAGGTCTCGGCCACTCTCCCGCCCCACGGCGCTGCTTCCAGTCAAAGTCATCATGCGTGTCCTGCATGAAGCCACACAGCAGCAGCTCTTCAAACCCACAGAAAGCCTCACCTGAAAAACACACGCACCCATGTTTCATGAGGAGCACGCTGGGGTACCATGGTGTGGCCGGCTGGCAGCGTGTGTCGGAGCGGTGCCCTACCATCAGAGTAGTGGATCCAGCGCATGGCCGAGTCCCCGGGCCCAAAGCAGGTGAAGGGAGTGAGGCGTAGCTGGTGCGCGTGCGGCAGAGCGAGCTCCACAAGGTTGTGGCTCAGCAGGTCTCCTCTCTGCACAGGGTCGGCTATGGCCACCTGCACACTCTGCCATGAGCCTTGCCCACCCTGCACACAAACATTGAGCCCTGCTCAAGCTTTGCTTGTGGTTCGGGCTGGTGACATGGCCCCAGCCCCAGCATTCGAACTACGGTGACATGGCCCCAGCCAGTGACAGCCATGTCACTGTGGTTCGAATGTGTCAGGCCACCATGATTATTACCTGTGGATGTTGTAACCACAGGAACACTCGCCGTTTGCTTCACAAGGGTACTTTAAAAATCCCTTGACATCATACGAAACAATTAGGCCTAATGTATGCCAGCGTCATGGTTCAAGTTTGAAAAATTACCCACATATTACTCAGAATAGGAATATTTTATTTAGACTGGAGGAGGAATCCAATGAGCTATAGAGGTATTTTTCACAGATGTCCAGTAGGGGCCGGTCAGAAAGTTACAACAAACACAATACAAAAAACAATGGTATAGGAAACGTGAGCAAGTCACTAAAATAAATAACAATAACTTAAGTCTATAAATACAAATTGCACAAGTACATCAATTCTTGCTAATTTTTCAACACTAATATCAAGCTTGGACAAGGTAACACAACAACAACAGATCCAGACTGTACCAAGACAACAACACACAGTACCTCAATAAAATTGCACGTTAAAATTGAACTATCAATACGTGGGTAAGGATCAAAGTTACAAATCACAATGACAAATGTCGTATCCAGCACTAATCTTCTGCTTCAGGTTATTTTTTGAAGGAAGATTTACGATGTTACTGGAGAAAATAAGGCATAGTTAAAAGGCAATTATATGGACGTCTTAGGTTTCTTGTGTTTGACATTGGGATTAATGAATTAGCTAAGTATAGTGTATGGTGCTGGGGCTTGCAAAGCCACGGCCGGTAATGTGTTGTGATTATGGGCAGCCCAGGTTATGGGATGTAGTACCAGCCCTAGTGGGGTTTGGGTGAGCACTGGTTAGCGCTGAGGCACCACGAGCAGTGTGTGGTGCGGGCTCCCGGTGAGGGAGCGAGAGGGAGCGTCAGCCAGCCAGGGTTACCTTGGGGCATGATACGCTGGTTGACCTGCTGTCACGTGACCGGATGATATTGGAGGGGGGCCACCGGTGGACAGGGGCCGTGGGGCGGTCACGTGGTCCAAAAGAGCTCTCGGGAACCTTCGAGAAGGAACTCGAGAGACCTGGAAGGTGGGCGGGGCGTAGGGCGGAGCCAGCCCCGGCCCAGGGGCATATAACGAGGGCCCCGTGAGGAGCTCGAGGTTCTTCGTGTGCTGGTATTACGAAAATCCACGTCGGAGAGAAGCCTCTAGCCACGCGGTCCGGGACCCCGTTTGTGGTCCGGACCGGGATAGCAAACCGTGTCTAGTTCTGCTGTAGCGTGGTTAGATGGGCATTCGAGACCCGAGTGTAGATCGTGTTGTGTTGTGTGTTAATGTGTAATAAATAGTGTTGCTCCAACCATAACGTTTGCGACTCAGTTGGACTCACTACACGTCCATGTGCTGTTTTAGCCAATTTCAATTTAGGTCCCAAATGATCAATAGTTCACCTTTTGGAATGGGTGATGTAATTTTATCCAGAAATTAATTTCATATTTTGCCATTTGGTTTCGTGGTCTACAGAAAAACATCAGACTATTTTTTGTATTACCTGGAGAATAATTCTGAGTGTGATGCATTCAAAAGAGCACGGATTAGTTAGAGTAGTAAGTTGAATGCAAGGTAGGTTCTATTCTTTGGAACTTCGGTAAAGTCACATAAATAGCAAAATAATGATCAAAAATATAATTTAAAAAAATACAATTTAAATAATAAACAACAAAAAAACAATAATGTAGACTGTAGCCTGGTTCTTAATCGGAGTGAGTGTAATGGCAGTCTATAATGTAGACTGTAGCCTGGTTATTACGTTTGGTGAGTGGACTGGCAGTCTATAATGTAGACTGTAGCCTGATTTTAAGCTGGTGAGCATATTGACAGTATGATGTAGACTGTAGCAATGGTTATTAAACTGAGTGAACGTACTGGCAGTCTATAATGTAGACTTATACTGGTAGGAACGAAGTGGACCAGACCACCAATAGATTAATGTGTCCGTCCGTCCGTGTATCAACATCGCCCCCTACTGCAAACACTTGGCATGACCCTGTCCGACAAGATGGCCGCCCGCTCCCCCTGCGATCTGTGAATTAAACAAGATGGCCGTCGCTTCCGGCGCCTCACGGCAAAACTTTAAACTTCGCTTCAAATTTACTTTACTGAAACGCAGCACGTTTTTTTTAACACAGAGACAAGATACATTTATTAACACAGAGACGAGATACATTTAATCGCCTTATTTGTGCACGAAAAGCACGGCGCGAGGCCTAGTGCGGCAGGCTTCGCGAGGCCTAGTGCGGCAGGCTTTGCGAGGCCTAGTGCGGCAGGCTTCGCGAGGCCTACTGCAGAGAAGGCATCACGAGGCCTACTGCAGAGAAGGCTTCGCGAGGCCTACTGCAGAGAAGGCTTCGCGAGGCCTAGTGCAGAAGGCTTCGTGAGTGTGCCAAGACGTCTGTGCCACCAATCCCGGTGTGCCATTTTAGGCTGAGTTGACCTAGGGGAGGACACGAGGATCGCGGTGACGCGGGGTCGCAGCCGTGATAAATCCACTGCTGGATGAACGCCAACCCCAAGCCGTCGCCCCCCCCCACGCCCTTATCCTGCTGCGATGTAATAATCCACCTATTATTGATCGACTGACTATGGGCGAACTCATTTATTCTGGTGGGTGAACAGTGGCGGGGAAGGGTGGAGGAGGAATTGATGATAAAAACAAACTTGCACCATTGCTACAGCTGCCGCGACGAGAGATGTGGGAGGAGAAGCGGCGACCGCTGCCTTGCAGGTGAGAGGTGTGTGTGTGCGTGCGTGTGTGTGCGTGCGTGCGCGTGTGCGCGTGCGTGTGTGTTTGCGTGCGTGCGTATGCGCGTGTCTGTGTGTGCGTGTGCGTGTCCGGCCCACTCGAGCGGCGTGATGAATGGGCGCTATTGGGCTTCGGATCGTTATTCACGGCGAACTGGAAGCGTAGCAACACAACTTCATTACGTGTGTGTGTGCGTGTGTGCATGTGTGTGTACGTGTGTGTGTGTGCGTGCGGTGTGTGTGCGTGTGTGTGTGTGTGCGTGTGTACGTATATGTGCGTGTGTGCGCGTGTGTGCGCGTATGTGCGTGTGTGTGTGCGTGTGTGCGCGTGTGTGTGCGGTCGATATCCCTGTACCGGTATTAGTATTATTCCTACCAGCCCACCCCGCAGGGTCCTGTTTCTTGGTTCTTTCAGTAATTTAAATATAAAAAATATATAAACATACATAAATAAAAAACTAAAACCACGATGTTTCGATCGCAACACAAACGATCGTCATCAGGAAACGGGGGGTTAGCCTCTAAAGGCAAACTGTTTATAAAGGTTGACAAGATGGGCGTAGCCCGAGTGTGTCAGCAGCATGGGCGGGGCAGCTAATGTTAATGTAGGAGAAAGCAACGCCAACGCAGTGGATCTACACTAATCAAAGGGCCGCCAGGCAATCATTTGCACCTCGCTCCACGTACCCACACTGCTGACGGTGGAGCTTGACTTCACAAATTAAGTCATGACTCAAAGTGGTTTATGACATCTTTTCAATGATTGTTGAGTTTATAAACACCCTCTCAGTTGAAATTATGTATGTCTGTATATATGGATGGCTTCATGAACGAATCTCTGTTGATAGCCAGTCGGTTATTTTTCACATATACTGCCATACCTTCATCTCTTGATTGTCTAATCAGAATATAATTATATCCTTCAGTTTATTTTAGGCTAGCTTTTATATGCGAGGTAAGCCACGTTTCAGACAGACAAAATAGGTCTGGGCAAAGATTACTGAATAAAAAATGTAATTGTTGAAATTTAGCTACGAGGCCTCTAATATTGGCATAGACAATGCCAAGACCCTGTTTTATTTTAATCTGAGTTAAAGGTGAGTGATGGAGAAGATGTGGCAGTAATGGGGCCAGGATTGTTTTCAACACACAACCTAATCAACAATATCATACTATAGTGAAAGTGAGTTTGTTACTCTGTCCAGATTTTGTTTCTTGAAGCCCATTTTTTTGAGCGCATAACGTTTGTGACTGTTCAATTAAGTATTCATTTTACGCATTTTAAAATGTCAGTAAAATGTTGATTTAAAGTTTGGGAAATATTACATCTGGTTTTCGACAGTCAGATTTGCAATACATTTACGATGTCTATACAGGATGCTTCAAAAAAATGTTAACACTTCCGAGAACGGAGTTGTTTCTTTTTGACTGCTTGTGTTATGGTTATTGCAAACATGATGCCTTGTATAAAGGTGTCAGTTTTTGTACCAGTTGAAAGGGTAAAAACCTATTACTATATTTTGCCACTGGTAAAGGAGGTCTCACAGTATTCTTTAATGTTGTTGTCTACTCATTTCTGACTCAGAGTAGTTTAGAATTTACTAACCTATCAAGCCGAACCTTATGTTATCCTTTGTAGGTTCGAATTGAAGCCCGAAGGCCCCCAAGCCCTCCGCACGACGTAGGAAATGAGGGTATGATGCCACAGCAGCGAAGCCGCTCTGCTGACGCCCCACCTACGATCCCACCACCACCAAGCAGCCTGGCCGACATTGCTCTTCCCTCACCGCCCCCCACATGAACACACGCATACACCCCCACATAAAGCCTCGCGGGGAAGTCGCCTGGCCCACAGGTTTTCACCCAGGAGCCCTCCTCATGGGGGGACATTCTCCACGGTTTTCCTGGAGGCCAGGGAATTGACTGAGGCTTCCCCCAGGCTAAATTGTACTGCGGCGCCGTGAATTAACGTGGAATTACACGGTCACGATGAGGCTACTCAGCCCCGCGGTTAAGACACATACAACACACACGGGTCAGCAGGCCGGTAGGGGGCGGAGCCACGAACGGCGGGAAAACAGGGCAGGCACCCTGATTGGTCGGGTGCTTAGCGGCAGTCCCTTTAATGTGGAAGCCCAGGTGCGGACGTCGCTGAAAGCACCGATGCGGGCACACCAATGGCCGTGAAGGATCGTGGGTTAGCCAAGGGATTCTTTGATAAAAGGGAGAGAGAGGGCACGATTATCAGTACGTGTTCTCCTCAAGTCAGCGATTGGAGCAGTCAGCTTGCCGGCCACTGGATCGTCCGTGTGACGAGTATCAGCGCAGCCAGGCCCCGCTCCCAGCGAGAGCTTCGTGCAGCCTCGTCTTTCCTCGACTTCCCGCACATCCGAACAGAACCGTGAGTATGAGAGAGTTGTTATTTAGCGTAAAAGCCTAGGGAGGTTAATTCCAAATAGACGAGGTAGGTCAGGTTTAGACCGTCGGGAGATAGGTTAGCCTTACCCTGCTGATTCCGACTCTGATTCAAGTAATAGTGACTCGCAGACGCGCCGGAAATAAACCCTAAAGCATAGGATACCGATGCTGTGTGGTCTCTGTGGTATTGAGGAGTGCTGGGAGTGGTGTGGCCGCGGTGAGCGACGGTAGAATCGCGCGAGTATACGTGGGATTATTCATACGGCTATTGTTTAGATTGTGCCCAAGCGTGGTGCATGAATCCTGTCGCCAGTTACTCTGGAGGACGATTAAAGCATTTCTTCAATTCCCGAGTACTCAGCAACACTTGTTCTAATGCCAATCCCGAATATCCGCCCCACAGCCCTTTAAATAATCTCCAATACAACCCCCCAATCGTCTACGCGTGTATGAGTGACATCCCTGCCCTCTGAACCCTGACCCCCCGTTCCGCGCGTGCGATTGGTGTGTCGCTCTAAAACCAACTCCGAATACCCGCTCCACAGCCCTTTAAACAATCTCCATTGCCAACCCTCGGCAGCAACGCGTGTGTGAGGGACGTCATTGCCCTCTGACCCCTGACCCCCCGTTCCGTGCGTGTGATTGGTGCGCGGGGTTGTGTGAGCGGAGACGTCGCGTTTGAGTAGCTGAGGTAGCGACGGGTTGATTCCAGGCAGGCATGTGCCAGCCCAGAGCTATGCCCCACAAACAGGACTCTCGGACCCGAGGGGCCGCGGCGTGAAGAGAAGAAGCGGAGAGCGGCAACCCTCCACCCGCGAGCGAGGAGTGGAGTAGCAGCAGCTCTCACACGAGTGAGGAGTCCGGAGGCAGCAGCCCCCCCGAGGTCAACCCCCCACCGGGGGAGGACCCGGGGGCCAACAGCCTCAACAAGGGCCCTACATGGCCCGAAATTATCTATAAATATTAATAGCTTCATAATGTATTTTATAATATGACATGTAGCAATGCATGTCGACGAGTCATCTTTAAGCTATGGGTGACCTTATGAAACGGACAATATCATGAAATTGTAGAGTATTGTAGACTGGAGGAAAATAATTAATAGAATATGGGAAGTGCCATTGATTAAGAAAGTATAGGGGTGTGTTGTGTGTGATGGATGAGGTAACAGTGAGTTTGATGGTTTGAGTGACAATGGGGTTCAAACACAGACTAGAATTACTGGATGAGAGACCAGCAGCAGTCTGCCCTACCGGTTCCAGACGACTCAGTAGCAGCACACACACATGTAATGGGTTCCGGAGACACTTGTAGAGGTAACTTCTTTATTACAATACAACACTCCAACAGTCCTGATACTCTGTTACAGCCTAGGTACACAGCCTAGGTACACAGCCTAGATACACTACTCTGGCTACGCTCTGGGGTCCTCCGGCTACAATTACTCTAGGAAAGGCTAATCTGACCCGACCCAGCCAAGGTGCGGGTCTGGACTCTGGCTTCCTCGGAGCTCGCCCTTACAAGGACGTAGAGCCGGGAGTCCCAGAGTCCCACCACTGGCCCACACAGCGTCCCAGCCCTTACAAGAACAAGCGAGACGAGGGGGTCCAGGGTCCTACTGTGGCTGGTCTTGGGTCTTGAGCTACAACTGGCTTCGATCGGCCAGGGAGCTGCCCTTTAATGCCTCGTCCCCAACGAGGGGTGGGGTTGTGTGCGCCCCCAGGTATCCCACAGAGTACACACAGCCCCCCCCCCCCCGTTGGTGGCGCCAAGGGGCTTAAGCGTCTGGGTTGCCTGGGATCCTAGCGCCTGGCGCCGAGGCTTATCTGTCTAGGGTCCCAAAGCCCCCAGCAGCCCCTCCCCTCTTATGGCACTACACACACACCAGCCAGGGGAGGACCTTTTTCGAGCAGGAGCACATCTTGAAGGCCATGGCCACAGCACCAGATCTTCACAAAGCGAACTCCCAGATTAGTGGCTGAGGCAACGGAGCAGCTGGGGCTGTCGGCACACCTTGAGGTGGTCGTGGAAGTGGCATGCGCAGCACTTCACTGCGTGTGCTTCACAGGGTGTTTGTTCTCCATGTCTGATGAGCGCCGCTCTTCGTCTGATGAGCCCCACGCCATGGGCGTGGTGCCTGTGGTGCCGAGGGGCAGCGCCCGGATACGCGTGCGGCTCCCCACCGCCCACCTCCGGTACCGCGTGCAGGCCTTTGTGTCCACGGGGGAGTCCATGATGCTGAATGGCGAGGGTAATTCGGGGCACTGAGGGGGGAACCCACAGCTCACATGCGCGTAGTGGCACTGCCCGCCCTCGCCACTCCACATAGCTGCGGTGCCAGCTCCTAGTTGCCAGTTCCGCGTGGTTCTGTGAACTTGCCGATCTCGGGATGAAGGGCAGCAGCCGCGCGTGCTTTATTAAAACCACCACTGCGGTTAGCGGTGTCTGTGAGTGGTGGCCACGTCGAGAGTGATGCATTGACCAGCGTGGTGAAGCATGGCCAATCAGCCAATAGTGGATGGATCATGGCTGCTGCTGATGTATTAGTGAAGGCTTGGGGAGACCTTCATCCAGCAGTGGACAGATCGCGGCCGATGATGCTCATGGTGAATTCTAGTGGGGAGAATGTTAGGGGAGCGAGGCATTCATCCAGCAGTGGACAGACCCTGGCTGATGCTCATGGTGAATTAGAGGGGAGAGAAGGCTAGGTGACGCCTTCATCCAGCAGTAGGCCCGTATTTAAAGAAATATTATAAATATGCAAATAAATATGTACAGTATATGTTCTTGAGAGCGGAGGAGTAAACCCCTTTTACCCCGTGAATTGTCTACGCACTTCGCAGGGGTGACGCAGCCCACAAAGGAACCCAGACGAGTTCAAGGATGAGCCACGCTGACTTTGGTCCCACCCACGAGGAACCGCTGTTCAGCAATGAACACTCGACGGCTTGAGTTGTCCATTTGACTCCACGGTCCATTTAAGAGGTGATCAACACAACTGAGCAGAGTGTTTAAATGTATATGTGTAAATTCATAAATAATAACTAAAGTTTGATAAAGCAAGCGAGGAGGAGGAGGGAGGGGTGGTTTCCGGATTGGAACTCAATTGGGATGACACGCCATGTGTGAAACAGCGCATTTGTGACAGCCCTGCACTGTAAGAGTGTGACAAATACCAAAATTATGAAATTACTTATTAATTATTATGATTTATTATTACAGTGGTTCACAATCTGTGGTCTGCAAGGCTATGGGAAGTGATCTGCAGATTTTAATATTTTTTGAATGAATACCATAGAGTGATATTCGACCAGTATTAATTTTGTGGTCCGTGGGTCCAAAAAGGTTGCGAACTTCTTATTTTAATTCATAGCATTTCTTATTTAAAATTATTAAATTGGCTTTTACTCACATTTAAATAATGCATAGTTACATTAGCGTTTTCATTGCCTGAAATGTATAGTTGAGTTTACAACTAGATTCATATTTTTGGTTCCTGTGGCCTCTAAAAACTGCTTGAGCCCCCAAGAATTTGGAAAATAAATGTATTTGACTTTAATATTTTAAAACCCTGGACAATGATATATAGTTTGTATACGGACATTAAATGGTGCTGCTTTTTTTCAAATATGAAAACAGATTTGACGCTTTCATGACTGCAGGAATCCATACTCTTTGGCTCTTTCGGTAAAGTCACGTAGGTAGAAAAATAAAATAAAATAAATCACGACGTTTCAATCGCAACACAAGTGGTCGTCCTCAGGCGGAAAAAAATTATCCAGCAGTGGAACTGCTGAAACCAGGACGAACACAGCGAAAGAGCTGTTACAACAAGAGGTTATATATGTGGTGAAGGGCAAGCAGGCGGGGTCTGAGCTGGAAAGGAATTTCATCCCCGCACGCAAGCACGTCAGTTGTGTTAATGGGGGAGATTAGGGAGGGAGATTATCATGAAATGAGCTTCCATTGCCGCATAAGAGTATCGTCCCCGCATATGCACACAACAGCAGTGTTAATGGGAGATTAGCACTATGTTGATGGGAGAGATGAGGCAGAGAAATTATGGAGATTAGCAAGTTAATGTCATGTCTATGTGTAACACAAGCTGCGGCGCTGCCAACTGCGCTGTGAGAGGCAAGAACGTCCACGCAAGAGAACTAGCGCAACGGTAGTCGCGCCAGTGAGACACACAGCCCATCACACAGCCAGAACCATCGATACATCAACCAAAATTGAGGTACCCCTATGGGTTCTCCCTTATCACCAGTGGTAGCGAATGTTTTCATGGAGAAATTTGAAACAGATGCCATACTGACATCCACCCTACGTCCTTGCCTGTGGAAGAGATACGTAGATGACACTTTCGTCATCTGGCCACATGGCCAGCCAGCACTGAACCAATTTTTCAACCACATCAATTCCATACACCCTTCCATCAAATTCACCATGGAAGTGGAAAATGATGGCAATCTACCATTCCTGGATGTTTTGATCAAGAAGAGACCTGATGGCTCGTTGGGACATTCCGTCTACAGGAAAGCCACCCACACGGATTCCTATCTAAAGCCTGACTCACCACCATCTGGCCCAGAAGAACTCCCTCATCAAAACACTACACCGCTACATCTCCGACCAGCGCCACCTAGCCAGTGAACTGGAGCACGTACACCAAGCCCTCAAGATGAATGGATATTCAGACTGCACAATCCGCAAAGCTGTATCCCCAACCATGGGGAGACAACCATCTGAGGACCCAATCAAAACTATCACATTGCCATACATAGCAGGTGTTACCAAAAATATTTCCAAAATCTTAAACAAACACAAGATCCAGGTCCGATTCAATACAGTACACAAAATCCTTGATTTGATCCCATCTGTGAAGGATGTCATTCCTGACATACAATACCCTGGTGTCTACAAATTAAGTTGTGTCTGCGGTAGCAGTTACATTGGGGAAACGAAACGACATGTCTCGGATGGTATTCGCGAACACAAGGCAGATTTGAAACGTGGCAGAACCAATACCTCTGCCGTGGCTGATCATTGTTATAACGCAGTGGGCTCGCACAATATTGTTTTTTTCGAGACCAAGGTACTCTCCAACCTTCGGGCTGCCATCAAAGATTTGTCCATGAAGCCATTCAGATATATAAACATGGAGACAATTTAAACCGAGAAGATGGGTATAAGTTGAGAAATCATTGGAAGGACGTTATTGACCAAGCAAAGTCGTAACTTGCTGTGGTGCTTCCATTTTTCCCTGCCGCTTGGCTATTATCTCCAACTCTCTGAGTTGCATTGCCCTATTAGGTGCCTCTGCATTAACGGGCTGGGGTCTCACTAACATGGCCACATCTGCACCCTTAGCCTCAATGTATCGATGGTTCTGGCTGTGTGATGGGCTGTGTGTCTCACTGGCGCGACCACCATTACGGTAGTTCTCTTGCGTGGACGTGCTTGCCTCTCACAGCGCAGTTGGCAGCGCCACAGCTTGTTTTACAGACAGACATTAACTTGCTAATCCCCCTAATCTCTCTGCCTAATCTCTTCCATCAACATAGTGCTAATCTCCCATTAACACTGCTGTTGTGTGCATATGCGGAGACGATACTCTTATACGGTGACGGAAACTCATTTCATGCTAATCTCTCTCCCTAAGCTCTCTCTCCATAATCTTCCCCATTAATACAACTGACGTGCTTGCGTGCGGGGATGGAATTCCTTTCCAGCTCAGACCCCGCCTGCTTGCCCTTCACCACATATATAACCTCTTGTTGTAACAGCTCTCTCACTGTTTTCTTCCTGGTTTCAGCAGTTCCACTGCTGGATTCTATTTTTTCCGCCTGAGGACGACCGGTTGTGTTGCGATCAAAACGTCGTGATTTATTTTATTTTTCTACCTACGTGACTTTACCGAAAGAACCAAAGAGTATGACAACAGATTTAGAAATTGTAAATCCAATGTTTTTCATTTGGGCCCCAAAACATTCGAATGAAAATTTAGAATTGTTTGTGATTAAGTTTGCATCTAGAGGTTTTCAAGGCTGCTAATTTAATTACAAAATTAAAATTGAATTTTCTCCATTGTTGGTACTTTATGAACAGTGTAATGCAGGCACTCGCATGTTGTAAAGTGAGCAAGCCCATTTTGACTACTTGTAGGAACACACTCCATACATTATGGAAGTGCCCAGCTCAACAAATTAAAGAGCATTTAGTTTAATCTTAAGCTGATGCATGCCCACGTACAGTTACACACCTCCGATTAGCATGGTTGGCTACGTCCAGCGGCACATAGGTAAGTACACAAATGGGTAGACACAACCACCGCACCACTACGGATGTACATATGTTCAACACACGCACATAGAGTCCACATACAAATGTACACCCACTCTGCCATCCATACTTACACCTTTACCCACTGCACTTCACAATGGCTTTGGAAGCCTAGACATACAGTGTATTAAATATTAAGTATCTAATTTCATGTTATGTTTTTTCTCTTTTTCAAGTAACCTTATTTTAGAAGGCTTTAACTATTTTTGCAAGCAGAATTTAACGGGTGGTCTGTGAATGCTACTTAATTATTGAACAGTTTAACTTCCTTCAATTTACCTACACCACTTGAGTTGCGAATGTAATTGTGCAGTTGCAGACACTGGGAGGGCACACACTGCCATACTAAACACATCGTCTCTCCAGCACTAAGCACACTGTGTGGACTCAATTGTGTCTGGTGTGTGTTATATAATAATATATTCTCACAGTTGCTAAGTACAGACTCACAGACTAAAAACCACAAGTGGCCAGCAGCAAACAGTGCTCTTACGGGCTATCTAACCTATAAAAGGCATTATTTTCCAAAGGATTTGGCTCGCAAACCGTGGGGTTGACGTTTTAAAAAAGTTTCCAGGTACCACGCGATAAGCCCCGTGGTGAGCTAGCCCTATTCCGATTTCACATCCGTCAACTTTAAAGTACTTTAATTACCAATTTAGTACTATTTATTATTATTTGTTTATTTCCTTACGCCGTATTCTTTGGGTCTTTCGGTTAAATCACTTAGATAAAAATAAAAATATCACGACGTTTTGATCGCAACGCAAGCAATCGTCATCAGGCTTAGCACGCGCCAAAGCACGCATCTGGCATGCGTGTCTCCTAGCGACGTGCACGCGTTCGGTGGGGGGGGATTCTCATTCGCGTAAAAAATGCAACAAAAAAACACACAAGGCTGAGGTACATTCTTCAAAGTGTGATTTCCTCCCCCACCACCCCAATGTGTGCAATTACTATTATAGGGTCGGTAGATACTAATATTATAGAGCTTGTGTTTTATTACTGTAGAGCGGGCGGGGGGATGGTGGGAGGGGTAGCGGCTCAGCCCCAGCCTGCCAAGGTGCCACCTCGGCCGGCTGGGCAATCTAGGCGAGGCCGGGGGCTCTGCACGGGACTAGGCCTCACGACTACACTCTGTGAAGTGAGTACTATTGTAGAGTCGATATATAGTATTATATAATAATATAAATACGACTATAGAGTGGGTAGATACTACTGTAGAGTGGGTAGGTCCTACTGTACAGTTTGTATGTACTGCTACTGTAGAGCGGGAAGTGGGGGGGGGGGGTATAGCTGTCTAGCCCCAGCATGCTAAGGTGCCACCTCAGCCGGCTGGGCAATCTAGGCGAGGCCTAGTCCTTTGCACAGGACTAGGTTTCACCCTGGCACTGTTAAGTCAGTACTCTTTTATTGCTTCTTTCGCTAAACTCAAACTCACTTAGATAGAAAAGTGTAATGCGAGCGTAAATGGGAAGGCCGAATGTGACGATCCGGAAGGGAGGAGTCAGGGTCACGTGGGAGAGAGGTTATAGAGAAGAACCCGGAAGAGATCAGGGCCAGTCGATGGAGTGAAGAGGCGGGACCACGTTGGGTGGCCGCCGCGCCATCAGCCACGTGGCTGATGGGGGCTTGGCACACCGTCGGCCAGGGTGTGAGGAGCGAACGGCGGGAAGCCGCCATCTTGTCGTCGCCGCGGCGGGAAGCCGCCGCCATCTTGAACATCGCGGCGGAGAGGCGGCCGTTCGCTGCCATCTCAGAGGCGCCGCGTGGTGTGGATCCTGCTGCTGAGCTGCTGTTTTGCGGGAAGGAGCCGCAAGGAGAGGACGCCGACGCTGCTGCTGCCGGGGCGGGAGCACTCCCGTCCTGGCTCGTGTGCGAGACACCGGAGCAGTCAAGGGAGGACGCCGCGCTCACCGTCTGAGTTCTGCGAGGCGTCTCAAGTCACCACCCTGCCGTCCTCTGCTCGGTGCAGCCCCGGGCGAGTCGTGACGATATGCACCCGGCCCTAACACACACCTCACCCATCTATCGTGTGCCGGGGGGCGATTGTTGTCATGTCTTGAGCATGCGGAGCGCAGTTCGGGCTGTGTGTGTGTGTGTTGAGGATGGACGCGCTATCTGCTTGTTTGCTCGGTGTCAAATAGTGTGTGTGCGTTGCGGCATGGAGATATTATCTTGATGGCGAAGTTAATTATTAACTCGGTTGCGTAGTGTATCCTGCGCTGTTAACATCCCGTGGGTTGCTGTGTGCGACGTGTTTATTTAGATAATCTTTTTTTGTTGTTGCTGCAAGGTACGACAGAGTTAATGGTGTGTCTGCCTGCAGCTCTGCTTGCGATTGTGCATAATGTACGCTTGTAATCGCGATATGCTGACTGCATGTACTGTATAGACTGTTTCTGTACGAATACGGAGTGCGGTGCATTGTTTTGACCATTGGGTTCGGGATTGTTATTAGTTGTGCGAACCTGTTCGGAAATTGGTAAATTCCGGGGGGACCCAAAAATTTTGGTTGTATGGGTGTTCATGCACACGAGATTGCGTGTGTGTTCAAAGCAAATTGCGAGTGTTGAGAGATGGGGCCGTAAATTGCCACCAAGTGGCGTCGCTCTTTCTGTTGATTGCATGCGGCCAGGGGTTGCATTGTGAGTTGGTGTGTGTGAGCAACGTGTCTTGTTCAACTATGGGTAAAAATTCCCCCGATACGACTGCTGTGCGCAGCGAGCTGCGGCTGTGCATCCTATCGTTGGGGGTTGTTAAAACGTGACGGGGGATGTGTATTGTGACCCCCAGCAAATGGCAGCTGGGGTGCACGCACGGGGAAAACTGGCGACGTGGTCGCACGTTGGGCCGCCATTTTCAGCGCGCGCGGGAAATTGCGGGGATGCGCTCGGCGCATGGGGCCGCCATTTTGAGCGCGCGCGGGAAATCGCGAGGATGCGCTCGGCGCAAGGGGGCCGCCATTTTGTGTGCGCGCGGGAAATCACGGGGATGCGCTTGGCGCAGGGGGCCGCCATTTTGAGCGTGCAAGAAAAACCTTGGTGGGGCGCTTCGCACGGGCCGCCACCATTTTGAGTATACACGTCGAGCCGCGGGGATGTGGTTATGGATATCATCCCTTGACTCTCGTGTTGCGCTCTAACTTGTGTGCATGCATTGCGTGTTGTGCGCAATGCTGGCGTGTTGGCGCCCATCAGGGTAACAGGTGTGTAGTGGCACATGGCTGACTAAAGAGGGGCGTGTCATTGCACCAGCATTTTGGGACAGAGATGCTGGCTGGGTTCTATTCTGGGGCAAATAATTAATCAGTATATGCCTGAACATTGTTGGGTGGGTGATGCTCGAGTTGTGGTCACACCGGCCTATGGCCGATGGCTGACCTGACAGCCCAGAGGCGAGACACTCCGTGGTTTGTCTCAAACTAATGGGCCGTGTGCTCATATGGCTCGGGGAGTCAGGGTTCTATCGTGCGGTGGCAGACTGAACCTGGTGTGCCGGGTTTCACGGGATTCAGGAGTAGAGGTTCCGTTACGTGGCAGCGAACGGGGAGACCTGGCTACCATGGGGCGGGGATTCCCCTTGCGGGTCCTCCAGCGGGAAGGGCCGCGGACTTATTCCGCTCTGGGTTAAGACGTTATTTAATGTATGAGGGAACATTGCTCCGTGGGGGGGGCGGGGTCGATGGGGTTTGGCCTTGCCAAGGGATGAACCTTCCCTTGTCTGTTAAGCGTCAGACTATAAGATGCTAGGGTGTGTCCATTGGTGAGGGGATAGTACGGGATGGAGCGTGGCTGAGTTGTTGCGATGTGCCATTGTCTCGTCCCCGAAATTGCACTGGCCGAGTGTATGGCCAGTGGACGTTGCTGTGGTTGGACGACCACGGTGAGGGTGAGGGCAAGTTAAATGTTACCGCTGGGGAGCGTGGCTCTCTCCACGCGAGGGTGTGCGGCTGGGGGCTTTGTTGAGAGTGACAGTGGGTAGATGCTGTGTACGTGAGATGTGCATTTTGTTGTGTTGTGCCTCAGGGGGTTGGCTTCTCCTTCTCGTCACAGATCTTCGGCGCCTGCCACACTGGGTGTTACCGGTTGTGCTAACCGGATGTGGACTTGAAGGGGGAGTGAAGCGTCTGTTCGTCACTCCTGCTCTACCAGTTGCTTCTGAAGTTGGACTTGAGCCAGGCAGATGGACCAGAAACACGGACACGCTCTAAGACACCGCATTCCTGGTTTATGCGCGTCGGCCTTTCTCGCATGTCGGTTACCGTTGTTGCGTATTGCTTTCCATTGCTTAATTCTTTCTTGCTTGTTGCGCGGAAGACAGTGTTCCGTACCGGATCCAGATCCCTTCCCTTTCGTTAATTGTGTTTGTTGTTATACTCTCCGTTGTGTCTTGGGTGACTCCTGATTGGGATGCCTTCGCTCGCATTATTTTATCCTATTGCAGCCGGGACGGCTGGATATTTCATCAGGGGGGGGGAGTCATGTAATGCGAGCGTAAATGGGAAGGCCGGATGTGACGATCTGGAAGGGAGGAGTCAGGGTCACGTGGGAGAGAGGTTATAGACGGGAGCCCGGAAGAGATTAGGGCCAGTCGATGGAGTGAAGAGGCGGGACCACGTTGGGTGGCCGCCGCGCCATCAGCCACGTGGCTGATGGGGGCTTGGCACACCGTCGGCCAGGGTGTGAGGAGCGAGAGAAGAGTGTGCGGGGCACACGGGGCTAGCGGGGTGGCCAGCAGAGTGTGCGGGGCACACGGAACTAGCGGGGTGGCTAGCGGAGCGTGCGGGGCACGCGAGAGGAGCGTGCGTGGCACAGGAGAGGAGACGCTGGTCCCTTGTCAGGACCAGCGGGGTGGAAGGACAAGTGGAGGAGCTGAGGAGGAAGAGAGTGCGCGGGGCGCGTGAGAGACGACGCTGGTCCGAGGAGGAGGCCAGCGGGGTGCGGAGGAGAAGAACCCAATATAAAGGACGAACGGAGACTTACATCGCCTGCAGAGTCCTTTATTTCAAAAGTAATATTTCAAAATTAAGTGAGGAAATATTAAAATAATAATGTGTGTGCCTAAGTCCATGTGTGCGTGTGAGTCGATGTGAGTGTGTGCATCGATGTGTGTGTGTAAGTCAATGTGTCTGTGTGTGTGAGTCGATGTGTGTGTGAGTCGATGTGTGTGTAAGTCCATGTGTGTGTGTGTGTGAGTCGATATGTGTGTGTGTGAGTCGATGTGTGTGTGTAAGTGGTGGTTGCGGGTTGCTGAGGAAATGGAGTCTGCCTCAGTGGCCCACGATCACAAATCACTATTTAACTCCATCAAAAAAGTAACCTGCAGCGCCACACTGATTACCATCATTAGGGGAAAAAACGGTGATCCAATCTCTGACCCGCAGGAACAGGTTTGCAGATTTTCTGAGCATTTCTGTGAGGTACTGGGGGAGGGGAAATCCCTCAGCCAGGAAAACATCATGGCACCAAGTAGAGATGACCCTGCTGAGGCTGTGGTGCCTCAAATATTGGAAGAAGTCACCCCTGTGAGTGGCTGGCTGAGGTGCCATCTGTTGAGGAAGTACTGAAGGCGATCCGGAGTCTGAGACCAGGAAAGGCACCGGGCAGAGATGATCTCCCAAGCGAAATGCTGAAGGAGGGTGGTGTTTGTGCACAAACTGCCCTATATGACATCAGAACAACAGTCTGGACCACGCAGGATTGGAATGATGCCCTGGTGGTCCCTCTCTTTAACAAGGGGGACCGCACAGACTGTAACAACTACAGGGGTATCTCACTCCTCAGTGTGCCGGGAAAGGTCCTGGCAAGGATTATTCAACATCGCCTTGCTAGGCACGCTGAGGAGAGGCTTGCGGAGCCCCAATGCAGTTATAGGAAAGGGCGGTCCTGCACAAATGCCATATTTTCTATCCGTCTGCTACAGCAGAGGTGTAGGGAATTCCAACAAGACCTACATCTCTGCTTTATTGACCTGGTCAAGGCCTATGATGCCATCAGTAGGCCTGGGCTCTGGGTTGTTCTTCGTGCTTTCGGAGTCCCTGACCCTCTGCTCACGATCATTAAGGACCTTCATTATGGTGAGCGGGCCCAGGTAAAACTACGTGGCCGGGAGTCAGAGCCATTCCCTATACACCTTGGGGTGCGACAGGGATGTCCTCTGGCTCCCACATGATTTAACATCTATTTTGACCACGTATTTCGTGAAGGCTTCAATAGCTGCACCGAGGGAATTTCCATTTGGTACAGATATAATGGGAGGCTGATCGATGCTCGGGTGCGATCAAGGGATGGCTCCCTATTGGTCAACCACGTTATGTATGCCGATGATTTGGTAATAGCTGCTCATTCAGAGGAGGAGTTGGGAGACGCTGCTGCTGAGACTGGAGCGTGCCACTAAGATGTGGGGCCTTACCATCAGCCCCACCAAAACTAAGCACCTGCCTGGGTATTTTGTACTATCGGACACTCCACCCACACAACTCCCAATCGGTGATGGGGCAGTTGTGGAGAGAGTGGAGAGTTTCCCATACCTGGGCAGTGTGCTCATGACCGGCTCCAGTTTAACAGCAAAGGTCTCACTCCGAATCAGTCGAGCGGCAATATATTTTCATCGGTTGCGTAACGCTGTGTGGAAGCTACCTGGTCTGTCGCTCCACACGAAGCTTCAGGTCTTCTCGGCCACAGT
Source organism: Lampetra fluviatilis (assembly GCF_964198595.1). Classification (NCBI taxonomy): domain Eukaryota; kingdom Metazoa; phylum Chordata; class Hyperoartia; order Petromyzontiformes; family Petromyzontidae; genus Lampetra; species Lampetra fluviatilis. The sequence continues at coordinate 12,460,173 of NC_136307.1, read as the reverse complement.
CATTCCCTCCCTTCTCTACGCTTGCGAAACGTGGACTCCCCTAATGGAGCATCTTCGCCGGTTATAAACATTTAGGCTGGCCTGCCTACGATCCATCCTGGGTTTAACCAGGCTGGATTGTGTGAGGAGCTCACAAATCCTTGAAAGATCTGGGTAAAGTCCCATCGGTGAGCTCTTCCAGCAGGCAAGGCTGTGTTGGCTGGGTCATGTAGCCCGCATGCCCAGCCATCGCATGCCTAAACAGATTTTGTTCGGCTGGATCGAGGGGGCTAAACGGGCATGGCACGGGCTAGAGAAGAGATGGAGTGATGTGGTACAGGAGGACGTGGAGCCGAGTGGACTTGCCGATGACTGGTACCAGCGGTGTCAAGATCGGCCTCTGTGGAGGAGGCTCGTGAAGGACACTACTGGGAAGTTGGAGGCAGTCGCCCTCCAACAACAACAGAGGGCGGAGGAGCGACGCTCACAACAACGAGCGGAACGCCGTGTGGCTAAAGCACAGCAAGTTGGCACAGTAGGGGGCACAGGTGGTGCATCAGCCAGTCGTCTCAGTCAGTCGACCTGTGGCATCTGGGTCTGCCCCGTGACCTCCTGCCAGCGGGCATTCGACACTTCACGTGGCCTCAAGGTGCACATAGCCTGGCACAAGCGTTGTGGTAACGTCACCACCACTTAGTGGCGAATGGCGGTTGTTCTTGTATGCGTGTGTGTGAGTCGATGTGTGTGTGTAAGTCGATGTGTGTGTCTTTTTGCCCGGGCAATGCCGGGTACTTCCCGTTAGTAATAGATAAAAGTTAATGGGTTTCTTTAAGTCCAAAAGTTTAACTGAAATTTGGAAAAGAGACGATGGGAGGGAGTCGAGCAGTGTGAGGGAAGAAAAGTGATTGAACCTGCAGTAGTGCACAGACGAGTGTGTGAGTGGGTGAGTGTGTTAGTTCAAAACAGCATGGGTGAGACATAAACAGTCAGTGTAGTAGACCGTGTCCTCAACATGGGTGGAGGAATTAATGAGTGGATTTCATGGGAACAGCTACGATTTCAGTAGCGAAAAGAAGAGTGATGATGGGGTGACAGCTTGACGGTGAGTGACTGGTGTGAATTGCAATATAGTAACTCACCTGTCGCACCTCCAGGCGGTACTCAGTGACTGGGTCCACAGCTGTGGGTTCAGCTTGAGTCCACTGCACCAGGTATGAGTAGACCCAGAGATGCTGCAGGTGGACTGGCGACGGATTGTCGTAGTAAAATTCTGGGGCACGTGCCCTTCCTTCCCCACACACAAGCACCAGCGCACACTCTGAGTCACCCCTGTTTGTCTGCCACAATGGGCCTTGTTCACGCAGCTCTCCATAACAAGAGTCAAAGTGACGCCCCGCTCAAATGAGAAAGTAGGTGGTGCTCATCTCCTGTTGTGGAAATTACATGTTCCCATGTCGGGGGCAAGCCTATCCGTAAGATAACCACTGTTGACACAAAGTGGGACACATTTTATCAACCCCAGTGGGATGATCAGCTGAGTCGTACCCTCGAATCATAAATTAAACTCCCCCAACGACCGATTGTGAGCCACCTGCTCCACCACTGAGCTTTGGCTGAGTTTGAATTAGTCGTAGGAATAACTTACCATTACACAACAAGGAAAATGTTTCTATTTAATGGCTGTCACTGGTGCTGCTAAGTTGCATCCTGATTACAGATGTGTATTTGGATAAAATCCATCACCTGTAGCTTATTCGGAGTAAACATGTATTAACTGCATTCAAAAACATCTATTAAAAAAATATAAAGCACTTGCATATGTTTTTGCCTGTTCATGAGCAGAATAAGCTCTTTGGCAGGACATTTAAAAGTATAGTTTCGAGTTTATTTTGTTTAACCTGGCAGTGAAAACCCAAGAGACCAAGATGAGTCTCATTTGCAAGAATAACTTGAGTGACCAAGATGGCAACAGCAATAATATAAAAAGATATACAAAAATGAAGCGTGTGTATATATAATCAGAGCTAAGACAACTAAATAGAAACCAAAATAAAAAAAAACAAGTACAAATCAGAGCAAAAATAACTAAATAAAGATCAGAGCAGAGACAACCAAATACGAATCAGAGCTTCAACAACTGAGTTACAGTAGAAATATCCAATATGAAAAATTGGCTTTGACAAATTATATTAATAAAAACATTCATAGTTACCGTATGTTAGGTTACCATCCATTCTGTTGATTCACCAAACAACTCTGTACAAGTAAAGTGTGAATTAGCAAGCTGGTAATTGAGTGTTTTCGGCTCGTGGGCTAACCTGTCAGGGTAAACACGCAGCTGGTGGAGCCGGCCTCATTGGCCAGGATGCACGAGTAGCTCCCATAGTCGTCGTTCGAGAGGCTTGAGATCCTGTGACTCGAGAGAAACCCACCGGAGTCAAGGCGGCTCGTCGCCAGCACCTACTCCACACACACCCCGACGTTGCGAACATTGAAACTCGCGTGACATTTCAGCAGAGACGACAACAAACAACCTAAAATGTAATGATCGATTATAGTACCGTATCAGCATATATTGTCATATTCAGCCATGATTAATCAACTACTGGATGAAGGCTTCTCTCAAGACGACGCCACCTTTCACGATCCTGCCAAGCAACAATCCATCCAGCACCTGCACAATCCATCTTCGGGACATCTGTGGGAAAAATTGCTTTTAAAAGTTCATCAGATTCCTCCAGTGTAAATAAATATTTAGTTTACTGATTTCATCGCTCCATCTCCTAGGTGGGCATCCTCTTCCGATTCGTTCCATTCCTTAGCTGCTACGCCGTTGCTATTCCTGACCATCGTCTCTTCTAATAGTGAGTCTTGATCAAGCCTGCAAACTATCCGGTGTGCTCCTCTTTCTGTCTCTACATGTAATTCCACGTTTCTTTGCACGTTTTTTTCTCTCAAAACGGTGTTAGACCAGAGGACGCCACCGTTTTGAGACTAGGCTCAAAAGAAAGCTGTCTCTGGTGTGGAGCAATCAGTTTCAAAGACAATGCATATATTATCAGAGTATGTTTTTTGTTTGCATTCTGACCACAAGTATTGTGGTTAATGTAGGCATGATTCCTTGTAAAATGTTTTAGTTAGGTGTTTTAACATCTTAACCCCTGTTTGTTGCCAGAAAAAAGGGGAAAACCTATTCTCAACATTCATATACTTATTTAAAATTTATAATAATACAATAGCTCATGGAACAAAAAATACGGAAACATAAAATAGAGAAAATTAAATAAAACTAATTATACTGTAAATTTTGAAGTTGTATTTCCCTTGGATGATGGTGGGGGTGCGATGATGATGATCAGCAGAGACAGCGCCACCGTGACCAAGTCTACCCCACAACTCTACTTTTTTAGCTAAACTCATCACTTTTTCTGTTCTTTACGCTCGTTCTCACTTCCTCCAATCACTCGACGCTTCGACCCCATGATCAAAGTAAAACAGTGCTCCGGTACTGTGCAGGTACTCCTCCCCATGATGCGATGTTGCTAAATCGCAAATAGTTGAAGGAAAAAGCTGCATAAGCTGAACTGGTATACAAATATAATATAGAAAATAATCTAATCTCACTAAAGAAAAATCTGCCAATGAAGAGGTTTGACTATATATAAATTATCCGCGTGTGGTTATCCAATTTGCGGATTAACCGCGCATCTGAGATTTTGAGATCAATTAATAACTCATTAATTTTCCCTGAAGTCCAATTTCATAATAATCTAAAAACAGCTTTACATTGTTATTCTTGGAAATGTGCATGACAAGTAACGTGCTTAAACCGAAGAAAAATATATAATCCGAAATCCATGTGATCGCCTCCACAGTGCAGTAGTTGCATATCTTTACAACAGTGGGCAGAGTTTGATTGATTTTGATTGGCGTGGCTCTGCCATCGACTTTGTGGGCCGAGTCTTTTGCATAGAAGCGAGAGTATTATCACTGAGCACGGGCATCAATCGGTTGATATATGAGTTGTTTTTGGCATAGAGATCCGCGGAGAATGGATATTTTTGGATTATAATTATCCGTGATTTTGAATTATCTGCGGCCGTCCTCCCCATAATTAGCACGGATTATAATTGACAGTCTAGTGCAGGGGTCTGCAACCTTTAAGACATAAAGAGCCACTTGGACCCGTTTCCGAAGGAAAAAATAAACTGGGAGCCGCAAAACCATTGCAACTATTAAAACAAATATAACACTGCATATATTGTTTCTTACCTTATTGCTATATACAGGATCGTGCAGTCAGCTGTCAATCTGAATAAAAAAAGGACTTTTTCACTTAACAATGTAAAATATATTTTTGCAAATTAATAGCTAAATTACCTGGTTAATGGGATTTTTGCTCCTGAACCTCAGTGCACAGTGTCTGCACATCAGGGCTGTAAGACGTCACCTTCATTTTCACACAGGCTTGCAAGCTGTCATCTGTGAGGCGTGATCGATGTTTGTTTTTAATATAGTTCATGTTGGAGAAGACCTGCTCACATACATATGTGGAGCTGAAGATCGACAGGACTCCAAATGCATACTTTTTCATGTTTATATAAGTGTTGGGGATGGCATTCCATGTTTCGAATACAAGTTTGTCCTGTTTGGGAAGGTTTTCAATATCACTCCATTTATGATTCTGAGCCAGAATGGCCTTCTGACGGGCAACATCCTCAAGAGTAGCGGTCAAGCATTTGAACTTGGACACCCATATATCTTTGTCGGCTATATCGGCCAGTTCCATCTCAAGATCAGGTTGACTTACACCTGCAAATGCAGTCATATTCAATAGGGATGGATCGATCGCTAGGGGAGTGACAGGGAAGGATAATGTCGTTTTTTCCTCTCTGAACTCAGAATCGTTTCCCAAACGAACTTTGCATTGTGGTGATTGCAGACTTGAAATATTCCAAATTTATCGTATCATGACTTTGTTTGAACTCTCTCAAAGAGGGAAAGTGAGACAGTGTACCTCTCTGTAAATCTTTGACAAACACTGTCAACTTGCGCTCGAATGCCAAAACCTCCTCCAGCATGTGCAGGGCTGTGCCTCCTTTCCCCTGAAGGGTTGTATTTAGCGTGTTTAGATGTGCTGTCATGTCTACCATAAAATGTAATTTTTCCAGCCACTCTGGCTGTTCCAGCTCAGCAAAGGTGAGCTCTTTGCTGCCCAGGAAGGTTTTTACTTCTTCCAAACATGTGACAAAGCAACCGCAACGTTATTGCCTGTCACCGGGCGGGCAGTGTGGAGCGGAGCGGCGACCTGTCAGCAGCGGCAACGCCAGAGCAGGTGTCACAGTGCGCCTCCTCCCCTCGCTAGCATCCGCCCCGGAGCCGCGGTCAAGGTTCAAAAGAGCCGCATGCGGCTCCGGAGCCGCAGGTTGCCGACCCCTGGTCTAGTGCATATGTAGTGTGTATCTCACGAGGCATACACAGAATTCTGGAGGCACCACGATTTATTCACAACCAAACAGGGCTACGGGTTAACAATACTCGGGGTTACTCTAGACCCCCAAAGGGGACTCTATGTAAACTGAGTCCCCAACGACCGACGCTCCAAGACCCCCGAAGCAACGCCGAGCGGTTAGCTCCTTCCGCCAGAAAACCGCGATCGCTCCGCCCCCGTCCCTCTTATCTTCCCGAGCGTGGCCTCACTCCGCCTCCGGCCACGCCCCTTCCTCGGTCTCTCGAGACGAAACTGGAGCCAACGTCACATGTCCTCCAGGTCCCCGTTTCTGGGCCCCCTTCACTCCCCTGAGTTGGCACGTCCCCTCTCTCTCTGCGACGAGACCCTGCACTGTAGGGCCTGCTTCTCTGCCACGTCTACGTGCACCCTCCTTTACCAATTGTAATTGTAGTCGGCATATACGCCGTAGAGACGCTATTTACGTCTTTACATCACCCCCCTCTCCCCTTTATGAAATTCGGCCATATCGGCTGACTGACATATAACCAACGCAACGTGTGGGCCTCCAATTTATAATGCAACAAGAGAACAACAAGAACAACAATAAATAATCCTGAACGAGGAAGAACCGATATATACACTATATAGAGGACCAGGGAGAGAAGAAGAGTGGGAAGAAGAGAGAAAAAAAAAACTTAGTTGCAACTATTTACAATGGACGAGCCACCCCCCGGACAGGCCACAACTACACCTTGCACATGCAACACCGCACTTGAGCACAAGATGAGCCCGGGTCAGCCATTGACCCATCTGGCTCGAGTGGCGGCCGTGGATCATGAGTGTAGGTGTACTTTTATCCTGGAGGATGGACATTTAAATCAAGCGGTCTTTGCCCATGTCCTTGATGCCGGGCCGTCAAGCGAAGAGGGTGCAGGTCCCCTAGAGGCTTCGGGGGCAGCCGGAAGATGGCTCGACGAGCACAGTGATGGCAGCTCCCGACTCTCCCGTTCCCCCCGGGCCAGTAGGACCGGTGACGTTGGTCCCGTTAGGCGCTTGGACCTTGCGGGCAGAATGATAGAACTGTCCTGAGGAAGGACATCAGCCGACGCGTGCCCCAGCTCATCGGGCTGACCAGACACCCGGCCCTCGGGAAGTGGAGAAGAAAAGACTAATGGCAGGTGGAATTTTTTTTTAGCCGCGACGGGTACATAAACCAGCGGCGGCAACCATATTGAATCCACACGCACTGTGGACTCCTCACCTCCACCACTTCGACCGGTCCCTGCCATGGTTTATGTAATTTCGGGGAGGTACCCATCAGGACATGGGGGCAGTGGAGCCATGCCTTGTCCCCTGGCATCCATATGGTAGTGGATTGGCGAGGCTTGATGAGCCGTTCATTGCTTCTGCCAATCGCTGTAGGGTAAGCCGCATGGGGTTCGATATCCAAGTACAATTCTCCAGTGGATTGATCTGCATATCAATTGGTGGGTCACGCTCCCTTCCATGCATTAAAAATAATGGGGAAAACCCGGTAGAAGCGTGCGGGGCGGAACTATATGCTGCGAGCACGCCTGGAATATGTAAGTCCCAGTCAAACTGTGCTTCATTGACACGTTGGCACAACAAGTCAGGGTTATGTGTAACCTCTCCATGATGCCGTCCATCTGGGGGTGATAAGGCGACGTGCGCACCTTTTTGGTACCCAATTGCTCGCAAACCTCCTTCAACAGCTTGGACGAAAATGTTTTGCCTTGGTCTGTCAAGAGACGTTCAGGGGCACCTTTATCTAATACGTAGCCATGAAGGAACGCGTCTGTGATGGTCTCAGCTGACTGGTTTAGGAACGGCCAGGCCATTGGCCAACGCGACAAATACTCCACCCCCACCAATAAGTATTTATTTCCCCACGGAATGGTGGGGAACAGACCGAGAACATTGAGCGTGACAAGTTCGTTCACCCGAGAAACGCAGATGGATTTTACCGGTTGGCGATCTGCTCTTGGTAGAGGTTTGTGGCGAGCGCATTCCGTGCAGCACATTATAAACGTCGTCGGCCATGCCCAGCCAGAAAATTTTAACTTTTAGAGTAGCCAAAGGTGTTTGGACACCAAGGTGCATTAGCTGCTCGTGCTCCGCCTGTATAACCTTCCCCCGCAGAACAGATGGCACCACCATGGCGTATCGATGGGATTTCTCGTCCCATTTGATCAGCAAGCCACCATCTAGGATGACCGATGCAACTCCTCGTCTGTTACCCTAACCCCCTGCCTTACAAATACGATGCTGCAGCTTGAGCAGGGAGGCGATCTCCATCTAGTGTCGCCTCCATTCATCATGCATGAGGCCGAGCGTTCTATCACACATGTGGCCTGTGTCCGGAGGCAGAGCATCCGCGGATGCCGCCATAGCCTGAGGCAACTTCCCAGCATGGGGTTTGCAGCGTCTCGAGGTGGCAATCTCGAGAGCGCATCTGCGTTACTATGGTGAACGTCCTCCCTGTATGAGACTTTAAAGGTATAGTCCTGAAGGACCTCGAGCCATCGCAAGAGCTGCCTGGATGGTTGTTCCACACGCAGCACGTACTGAAGGGCCACGTGATCTGACCACACCTCAAACGCCCTCCCACAGAGGTACGGATGATACAATTGGATGAAATAGACGATGGCCAACATTTCTCGTGGTGTCACACAGTACCGCTGTTCCGCAGGGGACAACACCCGACTCCCATACGCCACGACCCTTTCAACCCTGTCCACCACCTAAGACAGTACGGCGCTTATTCCAGTGTCGCTGGCATCCGTGTCAAGGAGAAAGGGTCGGGAGAAGTCAGGATAGCAGAGAGGAGGTGCCTTGACCAAACCCTCCCGCAGCGCGACAAAAGCCGCCTCCTCTTCCATCCCCCAACAAAATTTATGGCCCTTGGCAATAAGGACATGCAGGGGTTTTGTGAAAGTCGCAAAGCTGGGTACAAATCGAGGGTAATAGGAGGCAAACTCGACGAAACATTGCACTTCACCCACCGTCTTGGGGGTCAGCCATATATGCATACACGCCATTTTGTCGGGGTCTGTCGCTATTCCGGATTCACTCACAATGTGGCTGAGATATCAGACCGACCTCTGCAGAAAATGGCATTTTTGCGGCTTGAATTTTTTATTTGCTGCCCGCATTTTGAGAAAGACGGCTTGCAACTGTTGTAGGTGTTCCTCTAATGTACGTGCAAAGACAATGACGTCATCGAGATAGATGAGGCACGAGTCCCACTGGATCCCTGCTAAAACCAATTCCATGAGCCATTGGAATGTGGCTGTGCTGGAATGGAGTCCCATGGGAAGCCGATTTGAAGTTTTTGTGACTGCAAGGATCCATACTCTTTGGATTTTTTCGTAAAGTCACGTAGGTAAAAAATATAAATAAATAAAAAATGGAAACAAATAAATTAAATCACAACGTTTCGGGCGCAACAAAAGCGTCCTTCTTCAGGTGGAGACAACGTAGCAAAAGCACAATCGGGTGGTGGTGATGTGCATGACACTTTCGTCATTTGGCCACATGGCCTCCCAGCATTGAACCAATTCCTAGACCACATCAATTCCAGACACCTATCCATCAAATTTACCATGGAAGTGGAGAAAGATGGCAAGCTACCATTTTTGGATGTTCTGTTTGAGAGGAGGCCCAATGGCTCTTTGGGACATTCTGTTTACAGGAAGGCCACCCACACAGATTCCTACTTGAAGCTTGATTCCCACCACCACCAGGCTCAAAGGAATTCCCTCATCAAAACACTATACCATAGGGCCCACTGCATCCCTGACCAACACCACCTGGCCAGTGAATTAAAACATGTACATCTGGCCCTCAAGATGAACGGATACTCTGACCATACTATTTGCCAAGCTGTTTCTCCCACCATGCAGAAATAACCCCCTGAAACCCCGATCAAAATCATCACGTTGCCATACATAGCAGGCGTTACCAAAAATATTTCCTAAATTCTAAACAAACACAAGATCCAGGTCCGATTCAATACAGTACACAAAATCCGTGATCTGATCCCATCCGTAAAGGATGTCATTCCTGACTTACAATACCCCGGTGTTTACAAACTGAGTTGCACGTGTGGTGATTGCTATATTGGGGAGATGGAACGACATATTTCTGACCGAATTTGCGAGCTGATCATTGTTTCAACACAGCGGGTTCTCATGATATTGTTTTCTCCGATACCAAAGTACTCTGCAAACCTCCCGGATACTACCAAAGATTTGTCCATGAAGCCATCCAGATATACAAACATAGACACAACTTCAACCGAGAGGATGGTTTTAAATTGAGCAATCATTGTGTAATAAAGCTCGTTGAGTCGACTTCTGGAATCCGTATTTTATTCAACTTATGTTACAGTTACTTCACGCTGCTGATAGGCAGCGTGAGAGGGACAGATAGAGAGAGAGACGCACTGCCACGTGGCAACTCGGAGCCCCGCTCCCGCGTGGCCCCCTTCCTCTGTTCGTTCCCGTTCTGACCACCTGTCGTTCGTCTCCACCCCTATTTAATACCCGGGTCCCGTGGTACGTTTCCGCCAATCCTCATTAGCCTGCATGGAATCTTCCAGGCTCCCTCGTCAGCTCCCGGGACCATGCCCCTGACTCATCTCCCCATTGGCTGTGGCCAAAGCCAGCAAAACCAATCCTTATAGCTGTCACATTTCCATCACGTCAGGGCCATGCCCCCAGGCTTCCCCCTATTGGCTGTAAACCAGGACTGGCAGAGCCAATCACCATGACGAGTTGTGATACGTCAGTGAGCCAGATATATCCTCATATTACAATTGGAAAGATGTAATTAACCAAGTTAAACTTTAGCTACCGTGCAGTTTACTGCTAGACAGCCAGTTTAGATTTATTTTCTTAAACATATCCATATTCCCAGTCTGTTACCCCCAGCTCCACACACTACCATCACGATTACCACACGTTTTTAGCTTTTAACATCTCAGTTTGAACTCCACACGCTGTTAGCCTGCGTTTGGAATTTACCCACCCGGCAGCATAACAAAAGGCGGCTTAATCCTAGCTTGCTTAACTACTTCCGCCATCTACATCACAAAGCCTCAGTTTCAGCTCCAATCGTTTGCCTCTCAGCGCACCGCCAATGTTCACAACTTTGCCTCCTAGCCCACACCCCGCCCCCACACTCACCATGGGCCCCACCTCCCTCCATGCCCTGCGACTATATAATCCCTCGTCACAGCCATCTCTGAGACACACTTAAGCGTTTGTGCTTTCGCTACATTGTCCCCACCTGAAGAAGGACGCTTGTGTTGCACCCAAAACATCGTAATTTATTTGTTTTCATTCTTAATTTATTTAGACTTTTTTATCTACGTGACTTTACTGAAAAAACCAAAGAGTATAAGCCCTGGGGAGTACAAAATGCCGTTTTGGGCTTAGAGCTATTGTCTAAGAGCAACTGCCAAAAGCCGGGAAGCAAGTCAAGGGTTGAAAAGGACCGCTCCCCTGACAGGGAATTATCCATCCGCGGCAGTGGGTATGCGTCAGCAACAGATACTTTGTTTAACTTCCGGAAATCCACACAAAACCGCAAGGAGCCATCCTGCTTTTTAACAAGGACAATTTGAGCCCCCCACGGGCTGGTGGAAGGGGCGATAATATTCGCAGCTAGCATCTCCCCGACTGCATGGCGGACATGCTCCTTCTCAGTCGGGCTCAGCCTGTACGGGTTCTGCTGAATGGGGGCCGCATCACCCGTGTCGATATGATCGTGTACCAATGAGGTGTGGCCAATGTCGTATTGGGATTTGCTGAAAACGTCCGAAAATTCCTGAATAAGTGCACGCAATGCGGACCTCTGCACCTCGGACAAGCCAGGGCTCTCGGTGCAGAGCGCATCCAACCATGCGTCATCGCAACTCTCCCCTCGGTCTGCAGCCGCGACCATATTGACGGGGTCCGTCCCTACCACATCGCCATCTGCTAGCGAGTCATGAGCTAGGACCGCGGCTGCCTGTATGAACGTGGGCCCAAGATCAGCGTTTACAATTTGAATAAAAGGCTGCTCATCATTCCGGATAATAGTTTGGGCCCCTACCAACATAAGGCTATGGCTTACTTTGTTGGATGGTGTTAGAAGAACACCTCCTTCAGTGACATCCCGATCGAGCTGCTTCCTGAGGCGCAAAGGAACCAGCATTTGCGCTCCAGTGGGAATTTTAACGGTTTCCCATGCGAAAGCCTGGATCACAGCGTTCGCTTTACACAGCAGAGTCGGGGAGGGCAAAAACGCAATTCTACGGCCCGACAGCAACTCCAGGCACCCCTGGTCAACTAGGATTTTAATGGCCATTTTCCCCAGAAAATTCGTTCCTAACAGGCAGGGCACGGCTAACGATTTGGAAACTAATACCGGGCCAGTTATTTGAATATTGCAAATGGCCACGGTCGCCGACATTTGCCCCATAATGCCACACGAGCCGCCGTTGGCTGCAAAACATGAGACATTGACCAGACGGAGGATCGCCAATTTAACAGGTAACAGTCAAAAAGTTTACCATGCTTCCATAGGTCCATTTGCACTTTCTCCCCCCCCCCCCCCGACCACTGCGGGGTGGATTTCCACACAACTCTCTCTAAAATTTACCAGGCTTGTATGGGTCTTTCTCTCCCTCGGTCGCCGCAGGGTGGATTTCCACACAGCTCTCTCAATGACATGCTAATTTCTCTGCTCCAGCACCCCCACCTCTATCTCTGTCCCCCCCTCTCTCTCTATTTACGGCCTCGACAGAGAGGCATTGTGTCTCTGTGTGTCTATGTGTGTGTCTCACTCTGTGTGTCTCTGTGTTGTCTCCGTGTCTGTGTTTTGTCTCTCTCTAAAATTTAGCAATCTTTGGAAAAACGTAATCAACCAGGTAGGTTGTTGACTGTTGTGTTAGCCGACTCTGTGTTATATTGCATTGTATTTCTAAGTTTACTAGGTTAGTTTTCTACCTGATAACGATTGCTTATGTTGAAATCGAAACGTCGTATTCTATAATTTCACTTATTTTCTTTCTACGTGACTTTACTGAAAGAACCAAAGAGTAATTGCTGCAGTCACGAAAGCTTTAAATCAAGTCAAAAATCATTTCAGATATGATGGTGGCGGATTCCCCTGTGTCAATTAGCATCCGCACCTCCACACCTTGCACGGTGCCAATAATGGCCGATGATGCCGCGGCTGTGGCCACAATGCGTTGGCCCAACGCCGATCACTGACCAGGTCGCCGTGGCCATCCGTCAGCCACCAATTTCTGAGCTACCCGCCCTGCGCCCCGAGCGGACAGCCCCACACGCAAACCAAGACCGACGCACGAACCGGATGAGTTGAGGTGAGTGCGAGGGCCAGGTGTGTGGTGTAGCCAGACTCGCCTGAGGGCCTTGTGGAGCGGACGATGGTCGTCTGAAGGAAGACAACGTCCTGAATGGTCTCTCACGCTCGGTCTGTCACCCTTTTGAGATGTGGCCCGGAAGGCCGCACTTAAAGCAAACGACGGGGGAAGATCCGGGTCCGGAGGAGGCCCCCGTCCGTCGATCCCGGTCATCGCTCTGTCCCCTCTCGGCCCTCCTCCACCTGCTGGCATCGATAAATGCGAAGGCCTGGAACGACTCGACCTCATCGGGTGCTGCTCCCTCCTCGGCAGCACCTGTGCACGCCGCCACCGTTGAGCGACGCTTGATGTTGAGGTGGGCCTGGAGCACAATGTCGAGGTCCCGGGCCAGGCCGAGCAGGCGATCCAGGACCAGAGCATCTAGGCCGTCTTTATCCATCTTTGGGTATGCAGCCTGGGCCAGCGAGATGAGCGCGCTACGGAAAACAAGAGGAGTATCGGCCTCCTCTCGTCTCTGCGCAGCAAACCTATGGCGCATGTTAGATGGCAGGTCGAAAATCCCTGCCATCTGTGTGAGAGCTTGTGCCAACGTCACCCGATCTTCAGCTGGAATGGAATAGAACACTACCAAGGCGGCGTCATCCAAGACAGTCGGTAGAGCTCTTAGCGCTTCCCCCTCCGTCCATCCCACCAGGTCGCATGTAGCAGTGAAGCGGCGGCTGACGTCCACCCAGACCCCCCTGCAGCGACAAATTCCTTCACAAAGAAAAGGCGCTTCTTCAGAGCAGGCCCCTCCCCTTGCATTTTTGGCGGGACGCTCGCAATGGCGGGAACCCCGTCCCGCGCACCTCTCAAAATGGCGGCTGCTTGCACGGGCTGCGTTTCCTGCACTTCCCGCGTTTCCCGCACGCGGGACATAGCAGCGGTGGAGTCTTTGCCCCACGACTCCGGTCCTCTGACTCGTTCAATCGGCTCGTGCCGATTCCATCTCCACGACAAGTACTGCCGCAGCGGACAGTAGATCGCCCAAGCGCTGGCCACGCACCCGCCTGTCTCTCCCCGCTGCTGGCGGCATGGCGAGGTCGCATTCCTGGCGCTGCTCCGCAGGCCCAAACCCCTCGCGGTCCATCTCCGGGGCCGCCTCTCCCGGGGCTGTCTAGGGAATCACCCCCTCTTCATCTTCCTCCTCCGAAGAAGCCCTGGAAGGTTGTCTTGTTCTCGTGTACATTTTAAGCCTACGCTATCACCTAGCTATAAAGTATTTTCACTTCTGGCACCAGATGTAGTGTGTATCTCACAAGGAACACACAGAATTCTGGAAGCACCACGATTTATTCACAACCGAACAGGGCTATGGGTGAACAATACTCGGGGTTACTCTAGACCCCCAAAGGGGGCTCTATATAAACTGAGTCCCCGAGGACCGACGCTCCAAGACCCCCGAAGCAACGCCGCACGGTTTGCTCCTTCCGCCAGACAACCCCGATCGCTCCGCTCCTGTCCCTCTTATCCTCCCGAGCGTGGCCTTGCTCTGCCTCTGGCCACGCCCCTTCCTCGGTCTCTCAAGACAGAACCGGAGCCAGCGTCACATGTCCTCCGGGCCCCTGTTTCCGGGACCCCTTCACTCCCCTGAGTTGGCACGTCCCCTTTCTGTCTCTCTCTGCGACGGGACCCTGCGCTGTAGGGCCTGCTTCTCCACCATGTCTCCATCAGCTCCCTCGAGAGGTATGTGCACTCTATTTTACCAATTGTAGCTGTAGTCGGCATATGTGCCGTAGAGACACTATTTACGTCTCTATACATACATATGTAATGGGCGATTTCCGTGACACGTCATGGAGAGGGTAATCTCTTTTTTATTCACATTCGGACACACCACAGGCCAACCTTATCCTCTTTCTTTTTCCGAATACACACATATATATTAGCATCCCTACAGGCTACACGTGGTCGATCCCACAGCGTGGTTCCATCCACCCACTCCTGGTTGACGGCGTGCCGGCGAGGGTGGTGGTACTTCGCAGGAGATCTGCCACGTGGCCGAACGACGGAGAAAGATGACGGCGAGCAGCGTCGCAGTCCGGACCCAAGGCTCCCCACACCGACTACGAGTCCTCCTCCACCTCCGCATATATTGCCGTAGGCGCGGCTAGGCTCCACCTCCGACCACGCCCTCTCGTGGAACCTTCTATCCGGTTCCCGGAGCATCTCGGCCAGCCCCGCCCTTTAGCTTTGGCCCTGATACCTCTCCCTTTGGGATTGGATGATGTTTATAGTGGTGCCTGTACCCGTGCTTCCCTTTTCCAACCAGTATATGTCACTATGTCATTACACATATATACAACATATATAAACATACTCTGACAATTGGGCCATTTACCAAAACAATTATCCATTATACTGTATAGTTTTAATTTTGAAGGTAGTGCGTATGACAGTGAACATAAACCGAAGATAGAATACAATGGTTTTATTGGGGACAGATGCAGCCTCAGGGCAGTGAAAGCCATTGGGGGACCAATGTAGGCAGTCACCTCAGTTTTTTAGTGTGGTCCTGTGCAATTGGGGGTCAAAGGGACCTGAGGCAACAAACAGAAAAGACACAGCAAAGCAGAGAGACTTGTAGAGAGATAGCGAGAGACCTGGAGAGAAATAGAGAGAGGCACAGAGACATGGAGAGAGGCACATAGAGGCACGGAGAGAGACAATCACCTCTGGGGGCTCGTGTAGAACAGTAGATGTTTTTTGTTGTTGTAACGTTGTTACCCGCCCCTACTGGACATCTGTGAAAAATAGCTTTATAGCTCATCGGATCCCTCCGGTAGACAAATAAATATTCTGATTCTGAGGTCTTGTACACATTGCACACACGCTGAGACGACACCGACTGCAGACCCTTCCGCGCAGTCTCCTCGCATCCTACTGTTGCATTGCAAGACCATAGGGCTGTATTGCCTGAAGCCTATGCATCGGCAGTGGGTACTGTGCTGCACACTTTTTTTACTTTTAAGTTTCTGCAGTTTAAGGGGCGATATCCAGTCTTGAAAACATTTATGGAAACAACCTGCTCATTTTTAGGTATGTTATCCACCAAGAGTGGGGAGGGTTGACTCATCATGTCATCCTTCTGGGATAGGTAAAATCTATGGGAAGTCAACAGTGGTTGTTGGTCTATGGGTAGACGCACCCCTGCCATAGGAATGTGTAATTTACACCATGGGAGAAAAGCACCACCTCAACGCAAATTTGAGCAGGAAATCACTTTTTGTGGAACTAAAGTGGGTTTATGCTGTCTTGTATACCACCGCCTGTGCATTGCCTCAGGTTTCTTTGATATATACAAAGTGTATCTGTGTGCTCAGGGGTGGAGTACCTCCTGATGTTCACTGCTGACTAGGCATCGTGTGCCCCACTAATCTCTATCTGCTTTTTTCCTGGTGCTGCCCGACTTTGCAATTCCTTCCCATCGTCTTTTTTTCTAAGCTCTATTCTATGATAACCTTGCAAAGGCCCAAAAAACTTCACGTTTTGGAGCCTTTGCTTGGCGTCTGTGCAGTAAAAAAAATGTTTGCTGGAAATTACATCGATTCACTAAAGCGGCAGAGGCTATCCGAGGTCAAGCCCCGTGCTGGCAGAGCCCAGACGCACGTGGCATGGCAGAGTGCCTGTCACCGCCTGTGGTAACACTGAGCCACCTGCGGTAGCTCTACAATCTGGCCGCAATTGCACCGGCCTCTGGACACCAAGCAGCAGCGCTGCCTGAAGTATTGGCCATGGAACCAGAGTGATCGTTAAAGTGCCCTTGTTAGTCTCTTCGAATGGAATAGGTACGTGCTTGTTGTGTGGTAATGGCTATGAATAAGACTGCATAGATCACAATAGGTAGAGCACCAGGTGGATGAAATACACCAACGTGGCATAGCAGGGAGCACAGATGGTACCATTTACCAGTGAACTAAGTTAGTTAACCCAGAGCATCTGGGTCTGTCCCATAGCCTCATGTCAACCAGCTTTCCACATTGCACGTGATAGGCTCAAAGTGCACCTAGCCTCGCACAAGCACTGGAATGATATCACCGTCACTTGGTGGTAAATGGTGGCTATTATCCTTGTAAATGCCGAGGGTCAGACGGTGTGGACGATGGGATCTTGTAAGGGTCGTGACCCCTAACCTTCTATTTCTGGGAATCGAGTTGCTAGTCTGTGTAATGCACACGCACTATGCAAACTTACATAATTAATATCTAATGAGTGGATTACGCAACCAACCTAGAAGGAAGGGAAATACATACACAGACAACTTGCACCGTTCCCCAATCTTTCCCACCATTAAAAAAATAAATGTATTTACACATCCCATCAGCTGCACGGCCTTCTGGGAGTGATTTTTTCAGCAGTATTTGTTCCACACAACCAAACTGTGTACCGGTTTTGCCATCATCTAGTATCTCATCAGTCGAGTCAAACTTGCTTGAAACAACGGTGGTGAACTGCCAGATTGCCACAGACAAGGACTCCCCTCTGTCTGTTAGATATGAGTGCTTGTTCAACGGAAAGCTTGAATAACACTGAATAGTCAGGAGCGTCATTGTGGAAGATAAGTTTCAAAATAAAATAAGCTGACAATATACTATATGAACATGGCTTTATCGCTATAATTAAGGAGCAGTCGACTGAATGGTCGATTTGAAAACGTCATTGAAAGGGAAGGGGCACGTGGTCCTCCTCTGTGTGGCACGAAGTGCGTGTGCGAGGCTGCACAGCTGGTGGTGAACATGCCTGTCATCTCAAGTTGGTCAACCCATGACACCTGGGTCTGTCCCGTGACCTCCTGCCAGCAGCGAGCCTTCGACACTTCACGTGACCTCAAAGCGGACCCGGCCTGGCGCAGGCGCCGTGGTGATGTCACCATCACTTAGCGGCGAATGGCAGCTGTTGGTGTAGGTATTGGCGACACGCTCGAGGCTGCCCCGACCCACCTTGCCCTTGAAGCGCCACTCGTAGGCGATGATGCGAGCCGGGTTCGCGCGCAGCACGCGGCACTCCATGCTCACGCTCTGGCCCAAGCCCTGGCGCAGCAGGGCGGTGGGCGGCTCCACCACGGGGGGGTCTGTGTGCACACAGGCGCGTCGCCCCGCTTAGCACCGCACGTCTGTTATCTTTGTTGTCGTTGTTGTGATTACTACTGTGCTTGCTTACCCAGCAGAAGCCTCGCTGACTCTCAAGGCTTTCTCAGGAGGATCCTGCAATGGGATGTTGTGCCAATTCTTTTGTAATGTGTATTTTGCTTGATGCAGGAAACTGAAGAGTATCCGCAGAAGACATGTGCAAATTAGAGAATAGGACTCAAAGGTCTGCACAGGTGGGTACACAAACCCACTTGCTGTACAGTCTTTTCTCCTATAAGGTGGTAGTTGCATTCTTAAAGAACACTGCGTGAGAGAAACATCGCGTTATAGTAAACAATATATCAAAAAAATATGAAGCACAGTCCGCAATAACACGTGAGATGCGTACGCTGACTGAACAAAGACTGAGGGACGTGGGTAACATCTAGAAGCATCCAGCAGCATCCCGCCTTGTGTGATGCTATGCTGAGGCAGCCGTACAATTGCTTATTCCTACTCGCGCGACGTAGTTCCATTCACTTAATCGCGTTATATCCAATTAGCGTTATGAAAACACGCGTTACAGGCGAACAAACTGGCCACCTCCCAGTCCAGTGGGTTTGGGAGTTTCAAAAATCTGTGATCTACCAAAGCCTAGATTACAGGTGTGCACTGCCTGAAATGTACTTTGATTGCGAAAAATATATTAATTATCCTGATATTAACTTAGGATCTCTTTACAATCTTTGAAAAATTTGTATTCAAAGTACCAGCAGCCACTTGACTGAACAGGTGACGATTGCGATATGTTTCTCAACGAAGACATTGGCAGGGTGCCATTTTTAAAATCTGGAAAATTTCACCATTAACGCCGGCACAAGATGGCCGGCTCCCCCTTCGAGTGATGTCAATGACGGATCTTCAACATGCATCGCACACGAAGTGGACGGTTGCGTCTCACATTTTATGGTTGATGCACACCGCGATAGTTCTAACACGTAAAACCTTGAACGGCAAAATGTGCTGCCACGCCGGCCACACCACCGTCCCATCACCGCCTCCTCCTCGCTCGTTGGCGTGAGCGCTGAGTGCAGTACATTGAACAACGCTCACACTGCACGATGAGCTGGACGGTAGCTTCCCGGGGGCTCACGTTGAAGCCGTTGAATCTGCCCGTTTGGCAGCGATAGGAGCCTGCCATGTCTCGCGTCACGTTGGCGAGGTATAGACATCCGTCATTGCTCTCCGTGTATGGGGCCCCGTCTGGCATGAGGGCGTCTCGATCCACACGCGACCAGAGCACCACGGGCTTGGGCTTCCCGGAGACGATGCATTGCAGATCAGCCGTAGAACCCTCCCGCACCACCACAGGGGAGCGGCCACGTGGAACACTGATCGTGGGTGGCACTGCAGGGACACTCACGCAGAGCCACGCCACTGGGTTACTCAGCTCACACTGCACTGCAGACACCCACACAGACCCACACAACCGGTTTACTCGGCTCACAAAGCTGGTTAAACAAAGGTCTCACAAGTGTACAGTGGTACCTCGGTATACGTCGTTAATTCGTTCCAGAAGGTAGGACTTATACCGAAAATGACGTATACCAAACGAATTTTTCCCATAAGAAATAAAGGAAAAGGAAATAATCCGTTCCAGAGGAAAAGAAATGATATTTTAGATGGCATATTATACATTAATAGGGTTGTAAAAAATAATTTAGACTCTAATTACTAACATGCATACAGAAGCCGTGTGACCGCGCTGCTGCCAGCTGCGCTGGTCACATGGCGTGCCTCAATCCGCACGTCGCGCGCGCCTCGACCCGGGGCTCCACCCTCCATGGGGGCAGCCCGCCGCGCCCCCCGCCCCTCTCCCCCACGTCCCCCGCCCCTCTCCCCCACGCCCCCCGCCCCTCTCCCCCACGTCCCCTGCCCCTCTCCCCCACGCCACCCCACCACTCTCGCTTTGTCTCAGTCGTGAACGGGGCATACGCAGGTACTGTACGCGGTGACTCATCCTGACCCATACAAGTTCTAGCAAGTGCGTCGTATCCCAAGCAAGACGTCGTATCCCAAGACATTTTTTTCTCGAAAAAACATGACGTATACCAAATTCGACTTATTCCAAAGCGGTCGTATACCGAGGTTCCACTGAATAGTATGGGGACGTTGCGTCATGCGCGCCCTTCCGGTGCGATGACATCACTGGACTTGACGTCATGCGTTTTCCGGTGCGATGATGTCGTGGGAAGTGACGTCATGCACGCTGGGCGTGGGCGATGACGTCATATCTCCTCTAGGTACTTAACGGGGACCCCGTAAACGAAGGCGGGGTCACTGTGGTAGCACGGGATGGTAAACGGTTGAAGAAGGAACCAGAGGTAGAGTTGAGAGAGAGAGAGTCTGGAGAGAAGCCGGCGGTAACGATAGAGTGGCTGCTCTCCCCGATCGGTTAGTGTTGGCTGATCCCCCGGTCCGACTCGGTGGACAGAGCCCTGGAGCTACCCGGATTGGGAACATACAGAGTGTAGGGTCATGTGGAAGGACCCAGTACAGTACCCCTACCCCTCGGGAAGTGTCTACACCCTTAATAAACCCTAATAAACCTTCGGCGCAAGCCCTTACCTGAAGACTGCCTCCGCGTTGTCCTTTACGCCTCAACACAAGTATAAGCTACAAATCATAGGCAAGTATTTATTCAGCGATATATGGGCAAGCTGTGGTGAATTAACCAGACATGATGGCACGTTGCTCGCTATTGGAAGGCTATACTCTTTGGTTCTTTCAGCAAAGTCACGTAGGTAGAACAATAATAAATCACGACATTTCGATCGCAACACAAGCAATCGTCATCAGGTAGAAAGATACAGCAGTAGAACTGCTGAACAAGAAAGGGATGTTGCAACAAGAGGTTATATATACGTTTGAGAACCAAAGAGTATGGATTCTTGCAGTCACGAAAACTTCACATCAAAATTCGAAGGTTGAGAGTCAAATCCTGTTTAGTGGTTAACTCCACCCATTATTCCTCTGGGGACAGTAAAAAGAGTTGTATTGTGTTGGGAAGGCAACACTGGTTGACCTATGGAGACACTTGCCTCTGCCATAGCAATTTGGAATTTCCACGATGGGCTCAGGGCTGTGAACAGAGATGAGCCCAGCCTCAGCGCTCATTGAAGCAAGACATCATCGACTAATCACATGAAAATGTGGACAAGTTCAAAGCAATTATAATTAATGACACACAAAGGTGTGCTCTTACAAACAGCAGGCAAGCACAACCCGTCAATATGCCTTGCACAGTGGTTAACTACATTTTACTGAAATCTTAATGTAACAGACCTTGTATGTGTGTATGTATGTTGAACTTCTTTCGAAGCGTACGTAGCCAATCGCGCTAATCGGATGTGCGGGGGAAGGACAAACTAAACACAAGGAACAGTTTCAAAGAAATTAGTTTCCAATCTAGATTTAAAAGTGCATAGCTGCAGTGGCTTCCTGATCGGAATCTACAGCCGTGACCTTGGAAGCGTTTATGTTTGCCAGCACCAGGCCGGCTTCCTTCACATTCTCACCCGTGCTGCTGGAAATGTTGACGTCCATGCTAATGTCGCTTAGGGTGCGCGCGCGCGACAGCCGCGCTGTACACGTGTACGTCCCGAAGTCCGTGAACCTGAGGTCGATGATGTCGAGGCTCGAGGTGCCCGGCGCGAAGTCCGAGTCACTTTTGGAGATCAGGAGGCGGTCGGAGGACCGCAGCATGCGCCCGTTGCGGTACCACGCGAAGGAGAGCTCCTCGATAGGGACGGCCTCCACCTGGCACGAGATCTTCACCTCTCGTCCAATCTGGATGTTGTCGTCCTCATGGTATGGGTCAGGTGTGATCCAGAAGCGACCCCGACGGAGCGCTGAGGGAAAAACGCAAAAAAACAGTTTGACGTGAGATCGAATTTGAGGGAACAAATTTGTTTTGTGTTAGCCAGGCGAGAGCTCAAGAGGCCAGCGCGGTGTGGTTTGTGCGAGAGTGTCCCGGCTCACCAAAATGACAAAAGCAAT
Source organism: Lampetra fluviatilis (assembly GCF_964198595.1). Classification (NCBI taxonomy): domain Eukaryota; kingdom Metazoa; phylum Chordata; class Hyperoartia; order Petromyzontiformes; family Petromyzontidae; genus Lampetra; species Lampetra fluviatilis. Next base: position 12,438,182 of record NC_136307.1, on the reverse strand, counting down.
AACCATTGACTCTGGTTGTAATTAGTGGCGAAACGTCACGGTACTCGATTGTAAATGCTGTGGGTTTACTCTTCAACACACCGGTGTGCTGAACTCGTAACTAATTGGCACGTTTTGTTCATGTGACAACCCTTACTAAATGGCTGTGGTTTTAAGCACATTCATATTTACGCAATCTAACAAAAAAAACGTGTATTATGGATAATATTAGTCGCAAAGGCCTACGTTTTAAAAAGCAATAACATAAAAACAAGTACAAAAATATAAGATATACACGTACATATATCATAGTATAGACAACCAACTTAGGAATCAGAGGAGAGACAACCAATTAGAAATAAGAGCAAAAATAAATCTCAGATAAAAAGCAACCACATCGAGAAATCATGGGAAAAATAACGACATTAGAAAGGACATTTAAACATTAAGTTAAATACATTTCCTGTAACGAAAATTGTATTGGACAATTACTTTTAAGAACCGTACAATTCTCATATACGGCATGAAGGGATTGTGGCATGTTGTCAAGGGCAATTGGCAAATAAATACCCTCAATACTGCGTGTTCAAGTTTGTTTACCCAGGTGAGAACTCAGTAGACAAGGATAAAGTCTCATTTGCATGTGACCTGGGTCACCCACCTATGTCGTTGATGCAATTCATAACTGGTGTTTGTGCGTGTATTGATAGTGGGGCATGTAGGTGACCCAGATGTGAGTGTGTGTGTCTGCGTGTGTAGGTGGTGGGAGCGATAGTGTAGCGGTTAGCGCGCTGCGCTATGAACCCGGCAACCCGGGTTCGATTCCCGCTCACGGCCAACACCAGTGACGATTATCTGAACCGGTTCTGGGCCTCCCCAAGGTCGAATCAGCTTCAAATGAGTACCTCGTGCAATGTGTAAACATTGCCATTGGGGAGGCAAAGGCGGTCGGGCATGGTGCTCGCTAACAGCACTTGCCCCTACAGTCTGTTAAGGCTATACGGGGGATCTTTGTCTTTTGTAGGTGGTGCTGGGGGAGAACGGTCGCGCAGTGGTTAGCGCACTGTGCTATGAACTGTGCTATGAACCCGGCCCCATAAGTTCGAATCCTGGTCACGGCCAACACTAGTGGCGATTATTTGAAACGGTCCTGGGCCTGCCCTAGGTCGACTCAGCCTCAAATGAGTACCTGGTGCAGTGTGCAAACATCGTCAATGGGGAGACAAAGGCGGTCAGGCGTGTTGTTGGCCACCCACCCCCTCATGTACTGTGCCGACCTTCATAGGTGCTCACAAACAGCATTTGCCCCAACAGTCTATTAAGGGTATACGGGGGATTTTTGTCTTTGGGTGGTGCTGCATGTATCTGGTGTATGTGTGCGTATGTAGGCAGGGCTGCACGTATCCTATGGGGTTGTGTGTGCGTGTGTAGGGTAAGGTGTGTGCGTGTGTAGGGTAAGGTGTGTGCGCGTGAAGGGTAAGATGTGTGTAATGTAAGGTGTGTATGTATGTAGGGTAAGGTGTGCGCGTGTTAAGATGGTGCAGCATACATCTCACTGTGACGTTGATGGCTCTGCGCACGGCTCCCCCGACACCGTTACTAACGAGGCAAGTGTAGGTGCCCGAGTCGCTCTCGCGGACTGACTGGATGGTCAAGTTGTCTTTGCCAATGAGGCACGTGGGAGGGAGACCCCCTGGGCTTCTTGACCACGTGACTGAGGGGATGGGGTCGCCCTTTATGACGGCGCACCGTAGACGCACGCGTTCCCCTGGCTCCACCACGAGCTGCTCCGATGTGGGGTGCTCCAGGACGGGAGGAGCTATGGTCGGGTGGACAGGGGGGGGGGTGTCGGGGAGGATTGGCAGTGATAAAAGGTTGAGTCAAGAGAAATGTCAGTGAAGCGTATGCAAATTTAAAAGGCAATACGGAGTCCTCGTGAGATCACAATGCTGTGGGCATGGCAGGGATTGCGTCATCACTCCCACTGCACAGGCCAATCATCTGCGAGGAAGACAATCCCATACAGCATGGCCTCCATGACGTTCTCCAAGCAACATGGCTGGCGTGACATCATCGCCGATTATGCTTCAGCTGGTCTAGGACGTAATTATATTATTGTTTGTTGTTAATATTAATATTCAAAGTCATATTATGCCCATGCATTATGCAGGATTAGCAGCATCAAAGGGAGGGGGTAGGGGGTAACATTAACAAAGGGAGGGAATGTTAATAGTATGTAGAAGCAATGAAACATGTCAATGGGAGAGCGGTGGCAGGAGACCCGCAGCGGAGCAAATAATGCATTCCCTGTGAATGCATTATTTGCCCCCCCCCCCCGCCCACCTCCTACGCATTTCCCATGAATATGCTAAATTCCTCTTGATATGCAAATTCTTTTGTCAAGGCGCTCTTCTTCCACCTCCAACCCAGCTTATATATAAGCTCCAAGCTTGGCAGTGTCTCATTCTTCACCTGAAGCCGGCTGCTTGCGTTTTAGCCCGAAACGTCGTGAGAATTATTTTATTATGTTTTATTTTTATTATTTTATTACTTCCCTTCTACGTGACTTTACCGAAAGAACCAAGAAGATGAATCCCTGCAGTCACGAAAGCTCTAAATCGAAAAATCGATCATTCGAGTACAACGTTTTGCCAGTAATTGCTGGTTATTGACACAATTCTGGTTATCGCCTGATTTATGCTGGTTGTAATCACCGGTTAAAAATAGTACTCGAATTGTAGATGTTGTGGGTTTACTCTCCAAAAGACTGGTGTACTGAACTCGTAACGAATTGGCATGCTTTGTTTACGTGACAAACCTTAATAATTGGTTGTGTCGGGTGGTGGCGGGTTTAACGACACATTCATATTTATGCAATATAACCCTGGCAAGTGTGTGACTCTGACAACTCATGACGTCACAGAAGACACAAAGAAAACTTTGACAATCGCATGGCCAAAATTTCTTCCCTCGTCTGTGTGTAGTTTTGCTCTCCAATCATCCTCAATAATGATTTTAAGTGACCGGAGTCACCGTGGAGGTTAATCACAGACCCAATTCGCCGGCATGCATGTGGCTGCTCGTTGTCACTCATGAGTGTAGCATTTGTTGCACGCCCTTTGGGGCGTGTGTGTGACGGCCGTCGCGCCAAGCAGTCTCCACCGTGTGACCGTGCTCGCAGTCCCCCATCACTGCCGCATGATCCCATGCTGATGAGTGTGACGTCAACTATTGGTGCAGCCATTGACCATTGTCGTATGTGCGTCTCACAATGTCGCTCATACGGTAGGCAAAGTCACAGTGATTACCTTCTCCAATGAGCACTGCAGTTTACAGCCCTGAGCCTGTGGTAGAAATTCCACATTGCTATGACAGAGGCGAAGTATATCTCTTTTTAAATCCTTTATATTAAGTTCGCTTACTTGCTTGCTTGCGTGCTTGCGTGCTTGCTTGTGAAGTACCGTTGATGACTCTTGGACACCGTTGGTGAGGCACACGTATTTATTCCGTACAAGTAGTCACAACTGTGGACATACAATACTAGAGGGGGTATCGGCCCCCTCACCCGGCTAGCTGGGAATACACTGCTAGCTATCTCTGACCTACCTCCTAGTCCTCCACTAACGGGCTAGGGGAGGCTGTCTGGCCCGACACTGGTAAGTCGGGCTACGGTACCCGGAGTCCCAGAGCACTAGCTCTGGTTCTCGGGACCACGCCGCTGGCTCGGTCCTGCGCGGCCCTGACAAGGGCGGCGTCCCAGGGGAGTCCAGGGCTCTAGCTAGACGATCTTCGGTCTTCACTGGTTTAGCTTTAACATTCTGCCCCGAGCCCTCTGACACATCCCCCTTTATACTCCACCCCCGCTGAGGGGTGGGGCCCCGGGCTGCCTGGTGCGGACGTCGTTGAGAGCACCCCCCCCGTGCACTCATGTAGCTCCGCCCACTGTGTTTGTTTCCCATAAGCTGCCATGCATAACGGCTCTCTCTCTAACACCCCTACATCACCCCCCCCCCCCCCCCCCCGCATAGCTTGCAGCCGTCCCGGCTGCCAACATACAAAAAAAACGACAATAAAAGCGCATTTACCCCCTGACCGCGCGTGTGCCTCACTATTTTTCAACATAACGCGAAGAGAACAACAACAAGAACCAGAAAACCCCGAAGGGAAAACAACCCGATGCACCCCCCCCGAATAAATACGAATTCCGTAAAAGCAACGTGTATACAAATCGCAAGGAACCCCCAACACACACACAACACAACACAATGTGCCAGGAGCACACAACCGACGCAGCGCACAGTAACCATACACGTGAAAATAAAAAATAAAAAAAAATTCTTCTTTTTGTGCATCACAAGAGTCTGCGCATTCTTGCGCGCGTCCTTGCCGCAGGCCCGTCACACGGGGCAACCCCGGATGGCGGACCATCCGGTGGCAGCTGTCCATTTCGAAGTGAGTCTGCGCTTGATGTCGCGAGACCCTCGGCATCCCCCGTAGGGGTTGTTGGGCGGGAGCCCGTCATTCCTGGTGCACCTGGGGGCGGGACAGCCGGCAACACGTCAGGCGAGAGCAGCAGAGACGGACCCTTTGAGTCGGCCGACCCCCCACATGTTTGGCCACGCGTGTGTGGAGTGGGGCCTCGCACCGCAACGAAGGGTTTCAGCCTAGAGGGGTGCACAAACCACCGGCGCTTCCCCCATTTGATGCGAACGCACTGAGGCCGCAAAACCTCGACCACCTCGACGGGGCCCCGCCATGGCCGCACCAGTTTTGAGGAGGTCAAGAGTGGTACCTGGGGACAGTGCAGCCATGCCCTGTCCCCCGGCTTCCACTGTAGCACGTGCGCGCGACCCAGTCTGCGGCGCTCATTCGCTTTCTGACGCCTGTCGGAATTTAGCATGGCAGCATCCCGTGCCTCAGTCAATTTCGCAAGGTTAAATTTAACATGGTCGGCCAATTTAGTTTTTCCCAGCGGCGCGGGGATCTGCAGCTGTGCCCGAACAGGTGGGTCAGGTTCGCGGCCATACATGAGGAAGAAGGGTGAAAATCCCGTCGCAGCATGGGGGGCCAATCTGTATGCTGCCAGGACCCCTTGAATTTGCAAGTCCCAATCGGTCTGTGAGTCCGAAACCTGCTGCGACAACATAGACGTGATGGTTCGATGCAGACGCTCGACCATCCCGTCAGTTTGCGGGTGATAGGGAGAGGTACGAATTTTTTTCGTTCCCAGGAGCTCACAGACCTGTTGGAGGAGTTTGCCGGAAAAATGTTTTCCCTGGTCGGTCAGCAGCCGCTCCGGAGCACCTTTGTCCATGACGTAACCTTGGACAAAGGCCTCCACGATGGCTGCTGCCGACTGGTTGGCCAGGGGCCAGGCCATAGGCCAGCGCGTAAAGTATTCCACCCCGGTCAACAAATATCTATTGCCCCTAGGGGTGGCGGGAAATGGCCCCAGAATATCCAGCGCGACAAGTTCGTTCACTCTGGAGACTCTGATAGACTGCAAAGGCGGGTTTGACTCCCGTGCTGGTGGTTTTTGCTGCGCACACCGAGGGCATGATGCCAACAGATCTGCGACATCCCTCGTCATGCCTGGCCAAAAAAAATCAAGCTGGAGCAAGGCGAGGGTCTTTTGGGTACCCAGGTGGAGGAGGCGCTCATGAGCAGCCCACACCACCCTACCCCGTAACCCAGAAGGGACCACCAGCCGGTGTCGATGGGATTTCCCGTCCCAATGCATCAGCAACCCCGCGTGCATTTCCCATGCGTCGGCATCACCCGTCCCCCGCCCCGCCTCCCCGGCGCGACGACGCGACGCGAGGAGGGAGGTATCCTCCATCTGGAGGCACCCCCATTCATTAACAGGCAAACCCAGCAGGGAATCTTTTCCCTGTTGTGCGATAGAATTTGGAAGCAATGTTTTGTCGTCGGCGGCGGCCGCCAGGACCGGAACCGGCATGTCCCCTGCTGGCTTGCAACGTCCCGACCCCAGGAGGCATGCACATTCGGAGGTGGTTGGCATGCGCGACAGAGCGTCCGCGTTGGTGTGGCGAACGCCCTTACGGTAGGTGGTTTCGAAATCAAAATCCTGGAGGATCTCCAACCATCGGGACAATTGTCCCGATGGCTGTTGAACTCGCAGGGCGTACTGCAGTGCCGCATGATCTGTGCGGACGGTGAAATGCCGACCGTACAGATATGGGCGATACTGTTGGATGAAATAGACAATTGCCAACAGTTCCCTACGGGTGACACAATATCTTTGCTCCGCTGGAGACAACACCCGACTGCCGTACGCAACCACCCGTTCCACGCCGTCAACCACCTGGGAAAGCACGCCCCCAATACCCGTGTTGCTCGCATCGGTGTCGAGCAAAAATGGTTCCGAAAAATCGGGGTAAATCAAGGGAGGAGCTTTTACCAGGGCGTCCCGAAGGGAGCAGAAAGCAGCCTCCTCCTCCTGACCCCAGTGGAACCGAACCCCTTTTGATGTTAAAGCGTGTAGGTGTTTGGCAATCGTCGCAAAATCAGCGACGAACCGTCGGTAATACGACGCGAAGCCAATGAAACTCCTGACCTCTCCCACCGAGGTGGGAGTCGGCCAGGAGCTGACACACTGCGTTTTGGCGGGATCGGTAGCAATACCTGAGCGCCCCACGATGTGCCCCAAATAACGCACCGAATCGCGTAACAAATGACATTTTTGGGGTTTGAATTTCAAATTAGCAGCCCGCATCTTTAGGAAAACCACCCGCAACCTCTGGAGATGTTCGTCAAAAGTTTTACTAAAGACGATAACGTCATCCAAATAAATCAGGCATGACTCCCATTGCAATCCAGCCAAAACCAATTCCATCAAACGCTGGAAAGTTGCCGGCGCTGAGTGTAAGCCCATCGGCAACCGGTTGAATTGGAACAGGCCGTGCGGTGTACGGAAAGCAGTTTTAGGCTTTGAATCATCGTCCAGAGGAAGCTGCCAGAATCCCGAAAGTAAATCCAGTGTGGAGAAGAATCGCGCTCCCGCCAAGGCGTCCAGCGATTCATCCATCTGTGGGAGCGGGTATGCGTCGGCAACCGAAATTTTGTTAAGGCGACGAAAATCAACGCAAAACCACAACGAGCCGTCCTGCTTTTTAACCAGGACGATCGGCGCTCCCCAAGGGCTGGTGGAAGGAGAAATGATGTCGGCGGCTAACATGTCATCAATAGCCGATTTGACATGGTCCTTTTCGGCGGGACTTAACCGAAACGGATTCTGGCGTATTGGCGCGCTGTCACCCGTGTCAATATGGTGACGCAGCAGATGAGTGCAACCCAAATCGTATTTGTCCCGACTGAAAACGTCGGAAAATTCCCGCAGTAGCGTTCTAAGCTGTTGGCGCTCTGAATTTGACAGGTCCGTCGATCCCGCACAAAGCGCATCGAGCCACCCTCCATCGCTGTCCGAATGTGAGTGCGGCCGGGGAGCAGTGCCGACGTGATTCGCAACAGGTTCCTCGCAGGGCACCGGCGTCGCGTGAGCAAGCACCGTCCCTTGAGGAACTACCACTGTCTGCGACCCCACATTGAGGACCGCGATGAAAGGGTCCCCGTCCCCTCTTACGACGGTCTGGGCCGGAATCAAATGAGGTCCACTAACCCCGGCCCTAGATGGTCCCAGCAGAATTCCCTGGTCCCCAATGCCCTCAGCGAAGGGCCGACGAAGTTTTAGAGGCACCAACATTTGAGCTCCCGGCGGCACACGAACTGTTTTAACGACGAACGCTGGTACTGTTACGAACGCCGTCCGAGCCGCAGTAGGGGAAGGCAGGAACGCCATGCGTCGTCCCGACGGGAGCTCAATGCATCCCTGGTCTATTAAAATAAGAAATCGGCATTTTGCCCAAGAAGTCCGTCCCCAGCAGGCACGGAACCGCCAGCGAGGAGGAAACAAAAATCGGGCCCGACAATTTGATATCCCCGATACAAATTTGCGCTCGAATCTGTCCAATGATGCCAAGAGAGCCCCCGTTAGCAGCATAGAATGGGACGTTAACCAGCAGTAAAGGATGGCTCTGGACAGGTAGAATATTGTAAATGAGTTCGGAAATGATGGTCGCCGATGCCCCCGTATAGACCAGGATGCGTACCTCCACCCCGTCAATGTGTCCCACCACGGCCGACGACCCCGACGACGCGGCCACAACGTGATGGGCCAACATGGACCACTGCCTGGGTTCGATTTGAGTCCCCATAGTGGTGCGTGTTGGCCCGTCGCAGCGCAATGTCGGCCCCCCGTTCGTTGCGGTGTGCGAGTGTGTGACGAGTGTGTGCTTGGGCCAAACATGAGGGGTGCCGCGACTCGCCGGATTATGTTGATGGAGCTTGGGAGGAGGAGGGCCGGCGTCCTGTCGAGGCGTCGTCCCGCGCTGCCGAGGAGAGCGGCACCCCGAGGCGACATGGCCCCGGACGCCGCAGTTGAAGCAACGCGGGAGCGCCGGCGGCGATGACGGACGGTCGAAGCAGCTCGACCCATCCCGGCCCGACCGTGCTCCCGTCCCCTGCTGCCGTCGACGGTCGACGGCGTAAACCTCCTCCGCCGGGAGGGTGGCTGCAGCCACCGCACGCCCGGCCGCTGCCCTGCTGGCTTTCCGACGCTGTGACAGCAGGTTGGCGTGGAGGAGCCGCGCAGCCTGGAGGGAACTCATCTCCGTGTCCTCCTGTGCAACGACGGCGATGTCCAGGTCGTCTGCCAGCAGGAGGATTTTTTCTGTGACCATGGCGTCCACGCCGTCGTCGTCCATTCGAGGGAAGGCCGTCTTCGCCAGTGCCAGGAGACTCGTCCTGTACGCCAGGGGCAACTCCTTTGCACCCCGCTGGCGATCGTAAAACTGCTGCCTGCATTCCGCTGAAGGTCCGTAGACCCCGGCCAGCAACTGCAGCGCCATCTGTAGCGTGGAGCGCTTCTCCCTCGGCGCCGATGTAAGGGCGGCGAGTGCGTCGCTGTCGAGGAGCGCCGGCAGCGCGCAGAGAGCCTCAGCATCCGACTACCGTGCCATTTCTTGGTGGGCGAGGAAGCGTCGCTGGAAGCCGCCCCAGTCGCCCTCCGCGCCAACAAACTCTTTGAGCGGAGGCAGCCGTTGGTGCAGCGCAGCGGTCGCCATGGAAGCTCGCAGGCTGCTGTCCCTGTAACTCGGCTGCGCTTCGGCGCGAACGGCAGATGGTATCGCCTGTCGCAGCCGTGATGACGCTCCCTCCGCTGGCGGTGACGCGGCAGCCCCAGCGAGAGCGATGTTGGACCCGAGGTTCAGGCCGGCCACGCCCTCAGCAGCTGCTGCGGCGATGGCGGGAGATTCAAAGTTTGAATCCGTTGAGATGGCGGGAAGGCGCATCGGACGTCGGTTCTCCTCGCCCCGTGGTGGTCCACCAGCCCCCAGCCGCGTGATGTGTTCGAGTGTGGCGGCAGCGGCGTAAAGCAGCTCCGCCAGCCTCGCGTGAGCCAGCCTCAGCCCTTCTGATGGCGGCTCCTCTTCATCCTGATGCCCCGGTAAGAATGTGTCCGGCCCTGGCTGCACGATGTCTTGTTGAGCCGTCTCGGGCTCGACAATTTCAGCGGTGTCCTCCACCTGTGGTACTCCGGCTCGAGCTGTCCGGCGCGTGTCCATGTTCGTAGTTGTTCTGACACCAGATGAAGTACCGTTGATGACTCTTGGACACCGTTGGTGAGGCACACGTATTTATTCCGTACAAGTAGTCACAACTGTGGACATACAATACTAGAGGGGGTATCGGCCCCCTCACCCGGCTAGCTGGGAATACACTGCTAGCTATCTCTGACCTACCTCCTAGTCCTCCACTAACGGGCTAGGGGAGGCTGTCTGGCCCGACACTGGTAAGTCGGGCTATGGTCCTGCGCGGCCCTGACAAGGGCGGCGTCCCAGGGGAGTCCAGGGCTCTAGCTAGACGATCTTCGGTCTTCACTGGTTTAGCTTTAACATTCTGCCCCGAGCCCTCTGACACATCCCCCTTTATACTCCACCCCCGCTGAGGGGTGGGGCCCCGGGCTGCCTGGTGCGGACGTCGTTGAGAGCACCCCCCTGTGCACTCACGTAGCCCCGCCCACTGTGTTTGTTTCCCATAAGCTGCCATGCATAACGGCTCTCTCTCTAACACCCCTACACTTGCTTGCTTACGACCGTGTAAATCTTTTGGTCGTTTTTTAACCCACTTCCCGTGATCCAATCGAGTTGACATTTTCCACACAGACTCGTTGTGCGTGACAATTAATGTTCGTGAAAAAAATTCCCAAAATGTTACACTTTTTGGCAAAAAAATTGTATTTTACATATATTCAAATAGAACTCATTCGTGGCTTTCGCTGAACGTCACAGTGTAAGAGCCCAGAACGTAACCCCTCCACAGGCCGTGGCGGAGTAGCGCAGTTGGTAGCGCCCTCACTTCCTATGCCAAAGGTCGCGGGATCGATCCCCGCGTCCTCGACAGGCGAATATATTTTTAAATCCTTTATATTAAGTTCGCTTGCTTGCTTAGGACCGTGCAAATCTTTCGCTCGTTTTTTAACCCACTTCCCGTGATCCAATCGAGCTGACATTTTCCACACAGACTCGTTGTGTGTGACAATAAATTTTCGTGAAATTTTTTCCAAAATTTTACACTGTTTAGGGAAAACTAATTAAATATTTAATTACCAATTGCTTAATACTGGCAGACAATCATCTGACCCATAGATTGCAGCCATCTCAAGCCAGAGGACGAGAGGACTCTAGCCGCCACGCATATAAAGGATTTAGAGTGAAAAACTTTGTTTTTACGGGTTTACTTGTTACTAACTCCGGAAGGATGATCGTTTGAGTCAACCCCCAACCAGAAGTTGAACTCGCAACCTTCCAATTGCGAGTCACTCGCTCTACCATGGAGCTACTTGGCCAGTAGTCATACAGATTATGAACAAAATAATTTGGGCATGTTATAAAAATAGCCGCAGATGTAATCATTTTGTGTGAGCCTGAGATCATCAAACGCCTGTGTCTGTGGGCCGTCTCTGCAATGGTAGAATGTTGCACAGAATAAAAACTCCTGTTCAGACCTCGAAGTACCAGCTGCTATTCTTGACAGTGTCCGAGCAGCTTTGAGCCTCAGCACTGATTGAAGATGGCATGGTTTTACATAATTTTGTACAACATGGTACCCTGCAACATCTGAATTCTAGAGTATCTCAAGGTACTTTATTTGCTAAGTTTTCACAGGAGGAATAATTTTTGGAAAATTTGGACCGTGATGCTGGCACACAATGGCCGACTCTTCTTCGAATTACATCACAGAATGACATCACAGGATCTGTCACGTTGCACTGTGACGCAGATTTTATGGTTAACACACCTCCGGTATTACTTCGGGTGACCTGCCAGATTCAAACCTAAAACCTCGACAAAACAAGTGGCGAACGTGCTACGGCTGTGTTTATGTGATCACCCCAGACTGGCATTGACATCAAAGTAGAACCACTCACGGTCATGACATCGTCAGATTGGCATATTGTTCTGCTGTATAAAATAATAATGCATTTAATATAGATCAGTGGGAACTGGTAGCTTTCCAATGACCCATTATTGTGTTATTAGATGTGTGAGCACAGCCCTATCTCTGCTCCTCTCGATAGACTCCCCCCACGCACATTTTAACATTTACTCTCAAAGCAACATCTTCAAACGAGAATGGCGATGGGACATCCCCATTGAACCTCGCCAACTGCTCACCGGTAGTGCGCGTGAGCGGGAAAAAAGCTGCACGAGCCGGAATGTTGCACACGCTGCCCACAGACACGACACACGTGTAGTTGGCGTAGTCCTGTGCACGCAGATTCTTCAGCTTGAGGATGTTCGTGTCTGCCTGTTGGGGAGACGCCGTTCTGGTCACTACTAACCTTGCGTTACCGTTCCCGTGAACTTCACCCATTGGATTTCTCCCCCACCCCTGCAGAAGACTCTTAATGCCAGACTGACTATTTTTCGTCTCATCCACATTATGTTCAACCACTACCCTGCAGGTCACAATAACACACCCACCCACTCACCCAATAACTCACCTACCCACTCACTCACCACCCTGCAGGTCACGACAACATACCTACTCACTCACTCAATCACTCACCTACCCACTCACCACCATACAGGCCACAACAACACACCCACTCACCCAATCACTCACCTACCCACTCACCACAAGGCAGATCGCGACAACACACCCACCCACTCACTTACCCACTCACTCACCACACTGCAGGTCACAACAACACACCCAATCACTCAATCATTTACCTAGCCACTCACTTACCACCCTGGAGGTCACAACAATATCCCCACCCAATCACTCACCTACCCACTCACACACCGCACTGCAGGCCACCTCACTTGTCTTTCTGCGTATTTCCTCACATTGCTTCACTCTGGAATTCCATCCGATCGTCTCTTTCCAAGCTTTTATGATCTCGCCCAATTTGAGAAGCGTGTTAACTTGAATCTTCTGCAAGTTCTGACAGTGCTTGGTGTGTTGTTGTCCGCTTGACATGTCCGGCCTTTGCCCAGCAACTGTGTTTAACATATATTTTTTACACTACCACGGTGGCAGCAAGCGGCGGTGGCGAATGACGCATGCGCGCATCTGCGAGTGTGTGGTGGTCCCTACGTGCGTGAACAGCGGCTCGTAGATGTCCACACCGCTGTCGGCGCCCTGCTGCAGAGGCTGCGCCCCGCGATACCAGGTGTGCCGCGCCGCCGGGCTGGAGCGCGCCTCGCAGCGCAGGAACACGGTGCGTTCCGCATAGAAGTACTGGCGCGTGGCGGCCGCGTACTGGTGCACCGTGAGCCGGGGCTCCTCCAAGTCTGTGGGGAAAAAACGCGGGGGAGCGGAGGTCGAGAAGTCAGAAGGGGGGATTTGCTGCTCAAATGCTCGTCTCCCGTTTACAGTGCTTGCAGAGCGAGTGGTGGAAAATATACATTCCTATGTCGGGGGTCATGTATAATAGAGGTTTTTGGGTTAGATCGCGTAAATATATAAATATGTCGTTAAAACCCGCCATCATCTGACACATCCAACTAGTAAGGGTTCTCACATAAACAGAACATGCCAATTCGTCACTAGTGTAATATCGTTGAGGACTCTTGGACGCCGGGGTTGAGGCACACGTATTTATTCCGCAACAGTTGTCACAACCGCGGACATACAACACTGGAGGGGGTATCGGCCCCCTCACCCGGCTAGCTGGGAATACACTGCTAGCTATCTCTGACCTACCTCCTAGTCCTCCACTAACGGGCTAGGGGAGGCTGTCTGGCCCGACACTGGTAAGTCGGGCTACGGTACCCGGAGTCCCAGAGCACTAGCTCTGGTTCTCGGGACCACGCCGCTGGCTCGGTCCTGCGCGGCCCTGACAAGGGCGGCGACCCAGGGGAGTCCAGGGCTCTAGCTAGACGATCTTCGGTCTTCACTGGTTTAGCTTTAACATTGTACCCCGAGCTCTCCGGCTCATCCCCTTTTATACCAAAACCCCCCGCTGAGGGGTGGGGCCCCCGGGGGATCACAACTCCGGGCCAGCCCCCCAGGCTGCCCGGTGCGGACGTCGTTGAGAGCACCTCCCCGTGCACTCACAAAGCCCTGCCCACTGTGTTTGTTTCCCGTGTGATCCTATGTATACAGCCCCTCCGTAACACCCCTACATCACCCCCCCCCTGTACAGCTCGCAGCCGTCCCGGCTGCAACAAACGACAATAAAAATGTATTTACCCCTCGACCCCGCGTGTGCCTCACAATTTTTTTCAACCATAACGCGAACGAGAACAACAACAAGAACCAGAAAAGCAAGAAGGGAAAATAACCCGACGCACCCCACCCCCGAATATATACGAATTCCGTAAAACCAACCTATATACAATTTGCAGGGAACCCCAGCACACACACAACACACAGTGAACACAACATACGTACAATCCAACGTGCCAGGAACACACCACCGACGCAGCACACAGTGAACATAACATGTGAAAAATAAATTAGTTTTTCTTCTTTTTGTGCATCACAAGAGTCTGCGCATTCTTGCGCGCGTCCTTGCAGCAGGCCCGTCACACGGGGCAACCCCGGATGGCGGGCCGTCGGGTGGCAACTGTCCATTTCCGAGTGAGTCTCCTCTCGATGTCGCGAGACCCTCGGCATCCCCCGTAGGGGTTGTCGGGCGTGAGCCCGTCATTCCTGGTGCACCTGGGGGCGGGACAGCCGGCAACACGTCAGGCGAGAGCAGCGGAGACGGACCCTTTGAGTCGGTCGACCCCCCACATGTTTGGCCACGCGTGTGTGGAGTGGGACTTCGCACCGCAACGAAGGGTTTCAATCTGGAGGGGTGCACAAACCACCGGCGCTTCCCCCATTTGATGCGTACGCACTGAGGCCGCAAAACCTCAACCACCTCGACAGGGCCCCGCCACGGCCGCACCAGTTTTGAGGAGGTCGCGAGTGGTACCTGGAGACAGTGCAGCCATGCCTTGTCCCCCGGCTTCCACTGTAGCACGTGCGCGCGACCCAGTCTGAGCCGCTCATTAGCTTTCTGACGTAGGTCGGAATTTAGCATGGCAGCATCCCGTGCCTCCGTTAATTTCGCAAGGTTAAATTTAACATGGTCGGCCAATTTAGTTTTACCCTGCGGCGCGGGGATCTGCAGCTGGGCCCGAACAGGTGGGTCAGGTTCGCGGCCATACATGAGGAAGAAGGGGGAAAATCCCGTTGCCGCATGGGGGGCCAATCTGTATGCTGCCAGGACCCCTTGAATTTGCAGGTCCCAATCGGTCTGTGAGTCTGAAACCTGCTGTGACAACATGGACGTGATGGTTCGGTGCAGACGCTCGACCATCCCGTCAGTTTGCGGGTGATAGGGAGAGGTACGAATTTTTTTCGTGCCCAGGAGCTCACAGACTTGTTGGAGCAGTTTGCCGGAAAAATTTTTGCCCTGGTCGGTCAGCAGCCGCTCCGGAGCACCTTTGTCCAGGACGTATCCCTGGACAAAGGCCTCCACGATGGCTGCTGCCGACTGGTTGGCCAGGGGCCAGGCCATAGGCCAGCGCGTAAAGTACTCCACCCCGGTCAACAAATATCTATTGCCCCTGGGGGTGGCGGGGAATGGGCCCAGAATATCCAGCGCGACAAGTTCGTTGACTCTGGAGACTATGATAGACTGCAAAGGCGGGTTAGACTCCCGTGCTGGTGGTTTCCGTTGCGCACACCGAGGGCATGACCCCAACAGATCTGCAACATCCCTTGTCATGCCCGGCCAAAAAAAATCAAGCTGGAGCAAGGCGAGGGTCTTTTGGGTCCCCAGGTGGAGGAGGCGCTCATGAGCGGCCCACACCACCTTACCCCGTAACCCAGAAGGGACCACCAGCCGGTGTCGATGGGATTTCCCGTCCCAATGCATCAGCAGACCCGTGACCATTTCCCATGCGTCGGCATCACCCCTCCCCCGCCCAGCATCCCCGACGCGACGACGCAACGCGAGGAGGGAGGTATCCTCCATCTGTAGGCGCCCCCATTCAGTGACAGGCAACCCCAACAGGGAATCTGATCCCTGTTGTGCGATCGAATTCGTCATTGACGCTGCGTCGTCTGCGGCCGCCAAGACCGGAACAGATATTTCACCCGGATGCCTGCAACGACCCGACCCCAGGAGGCATGCGCATTCGGGGGTGGTTGGCATGCGCGACAGAGCGTCCGCATTGGTGTGGCGAACCCCCTTACGGTACGTGGTTTCAAAATCAAAGTCCTGGAGAACCTCCAACCATCGAGACAATTGTCCCGATGGTTGTTGAACTCGCAGGGCGTACTGTAGTGCCGCATGATCTGTACGGACGGTGAAACGCTGACCGTACAGATATGGGCGGTACTGTTGGATGAAATAGACAATTGCCAACAGTTCCCGACGGGTGACACAATATCTTTTCTCCGCTGGAGACAACACCCGACTACCGTACGTGACTACCCGTTCCACGCCGTCAACCACCTGGGAAAGCACGCCCCCAATACCTGTGTTGCTCGCATCGGTGTCGAGCACAAAGGGTTTAGAAAAATCGGGGTAAACCAAGGGAGGAGCTTTAACCAGAGCGTCCCGAAGGGAGCGGAAAGCAGCCTCCTCCTCCTGTCCCCAATGAAAGCGGAACCCCTTTGACGTCAAAGCGTGTAGGGGCTTTGCAATTGTCGCAAAATCCGCGACAAAGCGTCGGTAATACGACGCGAATCCAATGAAACTCCTGACCTCTCCCACAGAGGTGGGAGTCGGCCAGGAGCTGACGCACTGCGTTTTGGCGGGATCGGTAGCAATACCTGAGCGTCCAACGATGTGTCCCAAATAACGCACAGATTCGCGTAACAGATGACATTTTTGGGGTTTAAATTTCAAATTAGCAGCCCGCATTTTGAGGAAAACCGCCCGCAACCTCTGGAGATGCTCGTCAAATGTTCTGCTAAAGACGATAACGTCATCCAAATAAATTAAGCACGAGTCCCATTGCAATCCAGCCAAAACCAATTCCATCAATTGCTGGAAAGTCGCCGGCGCCGAGTGGAGTCCCATCGGCAACCGGTTGAATTGGAAGAGACCGTGTGGTGTACGGAATGCAGTTTTAGGCTTAGAATCATCATCCAGAGGAAGCTGCCAGAATCCCGAAAGCAAATCCAATGTGGAGAAGAATCGCGCTCCCGCCAAGGCGTCCAGCGATTCGTCAATCCGTGGGAGCGGGTATGCGTCGGCAACAGAAATTTTGTTGAGGCGGCGAAAATCGACGCAAAACCGCAGCGAGCCATCCTGTTTCTTAACCAGGACGATCGGCGCTCCCCACGGGCTGGTAGAGGGAGAAATGATGTCGGTGGCTAACATGTCATCAATAGCCGATTTGACATGGTCCTTTTCGGCGGGACTTAACCGAAAAGGATTTTGGCGTATTGGCGCGCTGTCACCTGTATCAATATGGTGACGCAGCAGATGGGTACAGCCGAAATCGAATTTGTTCTGACTGAAAACGTCGGAAAATTCACGCAGCAGTGTCCTAAGCATTTGACGCTCTAAATCCGACAGGTCCGTCGATCCCGCACAAAGCGCCTCGAGCCACCCTTCATCGGTGTCCGAATGTGGATGCGGCAGAGGGACAGTGCCTACGTGATTCGCGACAGGTTCCTCACAGGGCACCGGCGTTGCGTGAGCAAGCACGGTCCCTTGAGGAACCACCACTGTCTGCGACCCCACATTGAGGACCGCGATGAAAGGGTCCCCGTCCCCTTTTACGATGGTCTGGGCCGGAATTAAATGAGGTCCGCTAACCCCGGCCCTAGATGGCCCCAGCAGAATTCCCTGGTCCCCAATGCCTTTAGCAAAGGGCCGACGAAGTTTGAGAGGCACCAACATTTGTGCCCCCGGCGGTACGCGAACCGTTTTAACGAGGAACGCCGGTACCGTCGCGAACGCCGTCCGAGCCGCAGTAGGGGATGGCAGAAACGCCATGCGTCATCCCGACGAGAGCTCAATGCAGCCCTGGTCTATTAAAATACGAATCGGCATTTTGCCCAAGAAGTCCGTCCCCAGCAGGCACGGAACCGCCAGCGAGGAGGAAACAAAAATCGGGCCGGACAATTTGATATCACCGATACAAATTTGTGCTCGAATCTGTCCAATGATGCCAAGTGAGCCCCCGTTAGCAGCATAGAATGGGACGTTAACCGGCAGTAAAGGACGGCTCTGGACAGGGAGAATATTGTAAATTAGTTCCGAAATGATGGTCGCTGATGCTCCTGTATCGACCAGGATGCGCACCTCAACCCCGTCAATGTGCCCCACCACGGCTGACGACCCCGACGATGCAGCCACAACGCGATGGGCCAACACGGACCACTGCCTGGGTTCGATCTGAGTCCCCATAATGGTGCGTGTTGGCGCGACGGTGCGCAATGTCGGCCCCCCGTTCGTTGCGGTGTGCGAGTGTGTGACGGGTGTGTGCGTGGGCCAAACATGAGGGGTGCCGCGACTCGCCGGGTTATGTTGATGGAGCTTGGGAGGAGGGCCGACGTCCTGTCGAGGCGTCGTCCCGCGCTGCCGAGGAGAGCGGCACCCCGAGGCGACATGGCCCCGGATGCCGCAGTTGTAACAGCGCGGGAGCGCAGGCGGCGATGACGGATGGTCGGAGCGGCTCGATCCATCCCGGGCCGCCCGAACTCCCACCCTCTGCTGCAGTCGATGGTCGATGGCGCAAACTTCCTCCGCCAGGAGGGTGGCTGCAGCCACCGTACGCCCGGCCGCTGCCCTGCTGGCCTTCCGTCGCTGCGACAGCAGGTTGGCGTGGAGGAGCCGCGCAGCCTGGAGGGAACCCACTTCTGTGTCCTCCTGTGCAACGACGGCGATGTCCAGGTCGTCCGCCAGCAGGAGGATCTTTTCCGTTACCATCGCGTCCACGCCTTCGTCGTCCATTCGTGGGAAGGCCGTCTTCGCCAGCGCCAGGAGACTCGTACGGTACGCCAGGGGCGACTCCTTTGCACCCCGCTGGCGATCATAAAAGAGCTGCCTGCATTCCGACGATGGTCCGTAGACCGCAGCCAGCAACTGCAGCGCCATCTGTAGCGTGGAGCGTTTGTCCTTCGGCGCCGATGTAAGAGCGGCGAGGGCGTCGCTGTTGAGGAGCGCCGGCAGCGCGCAGAGAGCCTCGGCATCCGAGGAAGCGCCACTGGAAGCCGCCCCAGTCACCCTCCTCGCCCACAAACTCTTTGAGTGGAGGTAGCCGTTGGTGCAGCGCAGCGGCCGCCGTGGAAGCTCGCACTCCGCTGTCCCCGTTACTCGGCTGGGCTTCGGCGCGAACGACGGATGGCATCGCCGGTCGCACCAGTGGTGACGCTCTGTCCGCTGGTGATGACGCGGCAGCCCCTGTGAGGCCGATGTCGGACCCGAGGTTCAGGCCGGCCACGCCCTCAGCAGCTGCTGCGGCGATGGCGGGAGATTCAAAGTTGGACTCCGTTGAAATGGCGGGAAGGCACACCGGTCGTCGGCTGTCCTCGCCCCGTGGTGGTCCACCAGCCCCCAGCCGTGTGATGTGTTCGAGCGTGGCGGCAGCAGCGTACAGCAGCTCCGCCAGTCTCGCGTGAGCCAGCCTCAGTCCTTCTGTTGACGGCTCCCCTTCATCCCGATGCTGCGGTAAGGGTGCGTCCGACCCCGGCTGCTCGATGCCTTCTTCAGCCGTCTCGGGCTCCACAATTTCAGCGGTGTCCTCCGCCTCCGGTACCCCGGCTCGAGCTGTCCGGCGCGTGTCCATGTTCGTGGTCGTTCACTTCTGTCACCAGATGTAATATCGTTGAGGACTCTTGGACGCCGGGGTTGAGGCACACGTATTTATTCCGCAACAGTTGTCACAACCGCGGACATACAACACTGGAGGGGGTATCGGCCCCCTCACCCGGCTAGCTGGGAATACACTGCTAGCTATCTCTTACCTACCTCCTAGTCCTCCACTAACGGGCTAGGGGAGGCTGTCTGGCCCGACACTGGTAAGTCGGGCTACGGTACCCGGAGTCCCAGAGCACTAGCTCTGGTTCTCGGGACCACGCCGCTGGCTCGGTCCTGCGCGGCCCTGACAAGGGCGGCGACCCAGGGGAGTCCAGGGCTCTAGCTAGACGATCTTCGGTCTTCACTGGTTTAGCTTTAACATTGTAACCCGAGCTCTCCGGCTCATCCCCTTTTATACCAAAACCCCCCGCTGAGGGGTGGGGCCCCCGGGGGATCACAACTCCGGGCCAGCCCCCCAGGCTGCCCGGTGCGGACGTCGTTGAGAGCACCTCCCCCTGCACTCACGAAGCCCCACCCACTGTGTTTGTTTCCCGTGTGATCCTATGTATACAGCCCCTCCGTAACACCCCTACACTAGTACAGCACACCGGTGTGTTGGAGAGCCAAGCCACAGTAACTCGTTGAATATCCGAACAGTAGCGAGAGAAACGTCCCAAACCGACGTGCGCAGCTGCCTTGATTTTATTTCAGTAAATTTCTTGTCAAAGAATGTGTCACACTGTGCACTAATGTCGGAAGTTCATCGCTGCGCATTGCATATTATATATCGACTATTTTAATTCAAGCAGCCATTATCTATATCTATTGAGTATGTGTGTGTGTATATAATAGGTCGGGCGTAGTGCTGACCACCCACCCCCTCGTATACTGTGCTGGCTTTGCGTGTATGTTGAACCTCTTTTGCTCCGTACGTAGCCAACCTGCTTCATAGGTGCTCGCACACAGCAATTGCTCCAAACGTCTGTTTCGGTCATACAGGGGATTTTTTGTCTTTTTTCGTAAAGAGTGATGGCAGAGTGATGGCGGAGTGGTTAGCTCACAACGCGATGACCCCTAGAAACCTGGGTTCGATTATTGCCATGCACAACTTGCGTTGAAAGTCGATGCCTGACTCTGGGCTTCAGTTAGACCAACCCCGTCAGTTGTTGAGCACCGAGTGCAGTGTGGAGCATCGGCACTCGAGAGAAGAACGCGGCCGTTGCAAACTTCTGGCCAAATCCCCCCTTAGATTGGCACGGCAGCCTTAATAGGTGCTCGTTGAACAGAACTCATTCCAGCAGACGGCGGCGCAGCCGCGTCCACAGTTGAGCAATCGGTTACGCGAGCACATCGTCCTCGACAATTGCGTAACTTAATTGCACGCAACTGATTTTGTTCCACGTCGGAGCGATTTGCAATGTGGAGGTTGCCGGTTCAATCTCCCAACACGGAAGTTGAAACAACGGTGCAACTTTCTTAACTTTCTCAACTGTGCAACTTTCTTAACAGCCCCCCCCCACCCTGGCTTTAAAAAAAATGTAAGTGTGACATTTGATTTAATTAATTTTCTTTCTACGTGACTTTACCAAAAGAACCAAAAAGTAATTCCTGCAGTCACGAAAGCTCCAAATCAAGTTTAAACCACCTCTACGGGGAGGATTTAAGTTAGTTTTCTCTCTCTCCATGTCTCTGCGTTGTCTCTCTCTGCTTGTGTTTGTCTTTGTGTCTCCGTGTCTGTGTCTTGTCTCTCTCTCAAATGTCACACTTAACTTCTCATTGAGCAATCTTTGGAAGAACATAATCAACCAGGCTATGCATAGTATTTGTGTTGCTATGAACAATAATTGTATTGTTTTTCATGTTGATGTGTCATTCGTGTTGGTGTTGTTATTGTTATGCCAAATCGTTATTGGTGTTGATATATCACGTTACAGTTGATAGAAAGTAGGCCAGCGCGTATCATTTGGGAAATGAAGAGCAATAAATCCACGTTCCTTTGCAACTCAGTTAAGTCACATCCTGCGCAAATGCGTGGGCAGTGCTAGTCTTCAAGATCCGTCTTGGATTCTCCCCTGGCCACCTCTATCCTGTCATCTGACTCAGACTTCTTCACTCCATGCTTGCTGCTAAAACCTACAGGCACCCTTCCTCCCCCAGTAACCTGTACTTTCAACTCCCTTTCTAAGTCCAGTCTCCAGACATTCATTTTTACTCTGCTTACGTCTGCCTCTTTCTTTCCTTGATATAAATGCTCAGCTGTTCTGTGCAGTGTCGGGAAAAGTGGTTCCATTTAGATGCCGCTATACATATCCAATTTGTATTTTTTACATGTGCAGTGACATATAATGTGTCACTACGGCACCTAGCGCCAGTTCCTGATAAAGAGAGGAACTGGGCGTGTAGTGGCCCTCTCTGCCAGCAGGGTATGCTATGTCATGGAAAGGGTCCCTAGGGGAGCATGGTTCTGGTGGCTAGCAAAGAGGGGGCATTTGAGGACGTAGCAGCCTGGTTGGCTGGCAAGGGCACATAGCAGGACAGGGTAAGGATGTGGGCCAAAGGTGACAGAAGGTACATGTGGTGTAGGGCCTAGAACCTTCTGGTGAGTTTCAGAAGAGGGCGTGGCCGAGGGTGGAGCCAGGCCACGCTGAGGGGCATAAAAGGGAGGTCCCGGGGCCACATTGGGGCTGTCTGCTAGAATAGAACCCGCCGTGCTACGTCTTCTCCTGGGTCTCTGGTCTTCGTGCTCGGCATCTTGGGTCAGGCAGTGTGCCGACGTACCTGATCCGTTTATATAGTTACCCCGTGGTGGTTACCGGTTATGTAGTTATCCCGTTGTGGTTACTGTTTATATAATTACCCCGTTGTGGTTGTAGAATAAACGTGTTGCCTCCTGAATTAGTGTGTCTCTCAAGTGAACCCACTACACATGTAAGTTGAATTTTCGCACCATAAGTAGCCAACCGTGCTAATCAGAGGTGCAAAGAAAAATTAGATTTAGAAACATGGTTTGGTCAAAGGTCATATGTTGAAGAGAAGGATATACCCCGGAGACGTAGGAGAGAGGCCATACTGTTGCACTTTTGTTTAAATAATTAGCACTCAAATTTGTCTGAATCAGGACATATATTATCGGATTTCATGTTTGTTCAACCAGGTAAGAGCTCAAGAAACCAGGATGAGAGTTTCATTTGAAAGAGTGACCTGGGTCACAAATATGATGAAAGCCATACACTAAAAACAAGTGCAGCAATGAAGCAAAAACCAAAGAGAAATCAGAGCAAAAATAACCAAATTGAAATCAGAGCAAAAATAACCAAATAGATATCAAAGTAAAAATAACCAAATAGAAATCACAGCAAAATAACCAAATAGAAATCAGCAAAATAACCAGATAGAGATTATAGGAAAAATTATCAAATAGAGATCAGAGAAAAATAACCAAATCGAGATCAGAGAAAAATAACGAATTCGAGATCAGAGCAAAAATAACCGGGTTACAAATGAAATCGAAAAGAGCTGCGCAAGCCCAGCTTGTGTAAAAACCCAGCGCGCGAGTGAATGAATGCTGACGGTGGTGACGAGCCCCGTGGGTGGAGGCGTCTCCACTCTGGGCACTCACAGTAGACCTCGACACGGACGGAGCGCAGCGCCGGCACGCCCACCCCATTATCCGCCTTGCAGTAGTAGCGGCCTCCCTGCATGCGCCCGATGTCGTTGATCCGCATCGTCTCGTTGTAGACCGTCATCTCCTGGGACCTCTCCAAAAAGGTGCCCGCCGTCTTGGTCCACCTCACCTATATGGAGCGAAGAAGGAGAGAAAGATGGCTGGTTGGAGACGCTCTCTCGCCGTGCACGCCAATCGTTGGGATCGCGCGCTTGTGGCAGTGACGGCAGCCAGCACGCGCCGTTGAGTACGTGCCAACACACAGAGGGCATAGATACTGTATTTCCCTGTGCGCGTGAGTACCGTTTACGAATGCGGTAAAAAGCTCGCTTGGTGCTCAAGATGCGATCCTAGAAAAGTGAGCGCTAATGGAATCAGCGCTAAACGAGGATCATTACACCGCTGTGTATGTGGGAATGCGTTCCCGACACCATCATTTTTTATGAGCAATATATCTACTAATATTAGTAAGTATTATGTATGTACTCACGAGCGCATTCTACTGTACTCCTACAAGGCAGAGCTGGGAGCTGCTGTGCTCCCAGGATGGTACTTAGTGATGCGCTCAGTCACAATGTCTGTGGTGAAGTTTCTTTTAGGTGGAGCCTGAGACTATCTCCTCTGGTCTTGTGAGTTCTCACCTGACTTAACCTACTGTTATAAGGTTGAGAGAAGAAGAAAAAACTATAAATATAAATTTCTAATATAACGGTGACTATGAATACAGTCTCCTCTCCTTACAAATGTAATGAGAGAGTGCCATTTAATGGGCGGAAAGGGGTAACCGCATGGCCACCACCGGTTAGCGGGTATCCAATCCCAAGCAAGGATATATCTGGGCCAAAGGTAATGGGCGGAGTCAAAGGGGAACGTGCGGGAACCATCGGGAAGGTTCCATGAGGGGGCGTGGCTAGAGCCTTGCCCTGCTGATTCCGACTGATTCGGGAAATAGTGACTCGCAGACACGCTGGGAATAAATCGTTAGTAATCGATAACAGCCTCGTGTGGTTTCTACGAGTGTGAATAAAGTGCATGGTGGTGTGTGTGTGTGCTCGCCGTAACGTGTGTGGCTGGGTGCGCAGCGTCCCGGTGGAAGAAACGCTGCACCCACAGGACTCCGCGAGTGCGCGTTTCGTCCTGTGGCCCCTGACTCCCGCGCTGCGTGTGTGGGCATGGGTGTGAACGACGGGTTAATGCGCGGATCTTACCCTCTATTCGGTTATCGTTACGCTTGCGCTGCGCTAACTGTTTAGCGTGTGCCCATGATGAGCAACGGTAGACTCGCAAGGGTACATTCATACGGCTTTTGTTTTCATACGGCTTTTGTTTAGCGGGTGCCCATGGGGAGCAATGGTAGACTCGCACGGGTATACGTGGGATTATTCATACGGCTATTGTTTAGATTGTGCACGAGCATAGTGCGTGAATCCTGTCACCAGTTGCTCATCACTGCGCAGAGGGGCTGGAGAACGATTAAAGCCTTTTCTTTAATTCCCCAATACACAGCAACACTTGTTCTAAAATCATTCCCGAATACCCGCCCCACAGCCCTGTAAATCATCTCCAATACAACCCCCCAACCGGCTACGCCGGTACGAGTGACATTGCCCTTTGACCCCTGACCCCCCATCGCGCGTGTGATTGGTGCGCGGGGTTATGAGAGCGGAGACGTCACATTTGAGTGGCTGTGCGTATCCGAGTGTGGGCAGTGGTGTGCAGGGAGTCTCCTACTAATGTTTGAGGGAATGCACGGGGAGAGTGGGTGTGAGTGACCCGAGGTGGCCAAGGGCCAGCCAAGAGTTATGTTTCACAGAGGGGAAGTGGCAGCAGGGGGGAGTGAAGAAGAGGAGGAAGGGGGAGAGGAATCGGGGGGCAGCAGCCTCAACATCTATAATGTAGACTTATTTTTGGTTCTTTCAGTAATACAAATAAAATAAAAACAAAAACCACGACGTTTCAATCACAACACAAGCGGTCGTCATCAGGAAAAGGGGGGTTAGCCTCTAAAGCCAAACTGTTTATAAAGGTTTAGAGATGGGCATAGCCCAAGTGTGTCAGCAGCATGGGCGGGGCAGCTAATGTTAATGTAGGAGAAAACAACGACACCAGCAGTAGGTCTACAACAATCAAAGGGCCGCCAGGCAATTATTGCACCTCGCTCCACACACCCACACTACTGACGGTGGAGGTTGACAAGAAAACACAAATCAAGTCATGCCCCAAAGTGGTTGATGACATCTTTCCAATGATTGCTGAGCTTATAATCATTCCCTCGGTTTAAATTGTGTCTGTGTCTGTATATATGGATGGCTTCATGAACGAATATTTGTTGATAGCCAGTAGGCTTGCAAAGTACCATCATCTTAGAGAAATCAACTTGGTGTGAGCCAGCCGCATTAAAAGAATGATCAGCCATGTTAGAAGTATTGGTCCTACCGTGTTTCAAAATCAGCCTTATGCTCATGAACACGGTCCGAGACATGTCGCTTAGTTTCCCCAATGTAACTGCTGCCGCAGATACAGCTTTGTTTGTAGACGCCGGGATATTGCATGTCAGGAATCTTGTCCTTCACAGATGGGATCAGATCACGAATTTTATGTACTGTGTTAAATCGGACCTGGATCTTGTGTTTGTTCATGATTTTGGAAATCTTTTTGGCTACCCCTGCTATCAAAACCATCGCCTTGCCATACATAGCAGGGGTAACCAAAAATGTTTTCTTTTTTTTTATTCCCCTTATTTTTTCTTATTTTTCTATCTACGTGATTTTACCAAATGAACCGAGGAATATGTCAGGTATGAGGTTTAACCTCTAGATCTCTAATGTCACGTCAGAGGTTTTACCTCTAGATATTTTGTGTGGTCAAAGATTTTACCTCTAAATTTACCAGAGGGTTTACCTCTAGAGTCAGGTCAGAGGTTTAGCCTCTAAATCTGTAATGTCAGGTCAGAAGTTTAACATCTTGATCTCCAATGGCAGGTCAGAGGTTTTACCTCTAGATCTCAAAAGCCAGGTCAGAGGTTTTACCCATCAATCTCTGCTTTTTATTATTACACGCTTTTATTTAACTCACTCTGTTGTTGTTGTCGTATCCTCTAATCTTGTAACTCAATTTTAACCCACTTCCCAATATGGTATCGACTGCAAACTTGGTATACTTATGTCTAACGGATGACAATACTATATTCTATCTTAGTTTGTATATTTTTTTAAACCATCTTTTTTATATGTTATGTTTCGGCTTGGGTCTAATTGTCCACGCTCAATTGACGTTGACTGTAAATCACCACGGCCCCTACGTTATGGCCAGCTTCGGGGCCACTTCCTGGAGTCGTGGAGTTTTGCCATTACGAGTACGGTACATTTCATTAAAGCATGTTTTAAAAAAAGTATTTTTCAAATATTACTTATTTGTGTTTAGTTTGTTGTCCGCCCCTTCCCCGCACCTCAGATTATCCACGGTTGGCTACATACGGTGGTGCGAAAGGAGTTCATTTTGTACCACATGCGAGTACCCGCGCTTTAGTGAATTTCGCGTGCGGCGGTCAGTGCCCGTGCCAGGAGCGAGTCCCCCCCACCCGTTGTCTGGCGCGAGTACCTGTGGCCGTGGGTGCCCCGAGACGACGCAGGTGAGCTGCAGGGAGTGCCCCTCTCTGATGACGTAGGCGTACTCGCTGAAGCCGTCGTCACGGAGGAGGCAAGCGTGACCCCCCGCGAGGATCCGCGCGCTGGGGGGAGCTGCACGCGCGCGCACCGACGTCGAGACCTGCTCATCCTCCGTTCCCCTCCCCCCTCCCCCAAGTCAGCTCTCTTGATAAAACGATCGTCTAAGCAAATCCAGTCCCAATTAATCTTAACACACACACGGCGGCAGAGTTCGCCAAGGGGCATCTTGGTGAGAGCGGAGCAAAATCTCTGGGCTACTTTAACTCTTCACATGTGCAAATATTATTACATCACTTCCTACTCCCCATCCACCAGAATGACAACCGCCTTATGCGCATTTCTCGGTCGCAGGAGACTTTTGATTGAATACCTTTCAATAAACTGGGGACGACACTCACCGAACACCAAATACCACTCACCAGACACAACTCACTAGACACCAAGTACTTACCTGCCAACATACACGACTCTTAAGACATTCACGTGAACATCACCACTCACCAGACATTTGCCAGAATCTACTCATCAGACATTGTATTGCAGTCACTCAGCAGATATTAGTCAGAATCCACTCACCATAAATTGACCAAAATCGACTCATCAGACACTGGTCATAATCCACGCACCACTCACCAGCAATTGGCTTGAATCCACTCAACAGACATTGTCCAGAATCCACTCACTACTCACCAGACATTGTCCATTGTCCACTCACCACTCACCAGACATTGTCCAGAATCCCCTCACCACTCACCAGACATTGTTCAGAACCCACTCACCACTCACCAGACATTGTCCAGAATCCACTCACCACTCACCAGACATTGTTCAGAATCCCCTCACCACTCACCAGACATTGTCCAGAATCCACTCACCACTCACCAGACATTGTCCATTGTCCACTCACCAGACATTGGCTAGAATCCACGTACCACTTACCAGACATTGTTCAGAATCAACTCACCATTCACCAGACATTGTTCAGAACCCACTCACCAGACACTGTACAGAGTCCACTCACCGTACACGCCTTGGGACGAGCCGGGTTTGCTTCCCGTCAGTCCGAGCAGCAGCGGCAGCAGTGCGAGTGGCGCCATCAAAGCGCGGCTCGCGATGCCGCGCGGCTCAACGCGCGCGGGGGCGGCTCGAGGAGCGAAGAGGCCGGCTACGTGAAACAGCTGCGAGAAGACTGAATAGCGGGGGGGGGGGGTGCAGAGGAACCCCCCCCCTCACTTACAGCTTCCTCGGGCCGCCACCGTCGTGCCCCCACCTCGTACCCCTTCCTCGTTCTCCCTCCTTGCCCCGTTCCTCAGTGCAGCACCCCTCCCTCCACACCTCTCGTGTCCTGTGGCCCCACTCTCTGGCCCGGGACCTGCGCACTCCGCACACCGAGTCCACAGTGGCGCGCGCTTCGATGTGCGCCGCTCGCCGCTCCGTCTCCACACCGCTCCCCAAAACCACGCCTCTCACCCCTTATCCCTCTCCTCTCGCCCGTTCTCTCCCCCCCTTCCCTATCTCCCTCCCCGTTCACTCTCTCCGCATCTCCACCGTTTCTCCGCCTGTCCCTTTCGTCTCGGCGTGTAACGCTGCCACCGCCGGCACTGCTACTGCGGCGTTGATCTCCGCGTGTTCATCTCGGCTGCGTTTTGCGGCTTGCCGGGATTTGCTTTGATTGAGCCCCGAGTGGAGCAAGCCAGACCCAGTGGGGTCTATCAGCAACTACATGTAGCCTTCGTTAGGGATATGTCAACTAGCTCCCCCAAATACTTTGAATAATAAAAACAAATGTTTGGCTCGTTGGTACTGCCTTGTTTGTAGTGTCCGTCTCTTACGCTTGGTCTAGTTTCGGCTATACACTTAACTGTTACATGCGCATATAAGTAAGTGATGGATTTCTGCACGCACAACATGCGACTCGATTGTAATGTCTCGTGTATTGCCTTGCGAGCGTCATTATTCGGCCGAGCTCACCGTGTAACAGCGTGAAATGAAAACCGTCACACGTGCAAACAAGGTAAACATTGAAATACATTATGCAAATCGATAAAATAATCAGAGGTGGGGACTGTCAGCGAACGTGGGTCTATTAGGGGCGATGGTGATCCCCGGGGATCTGTGCGAATGTAGACCATATCGCTCGGTAAGGGGAGAATCGAGGCAGGATGAGTGTTGTTTGTCCCAGATGCGCCAAAACAGACTTCATCTCATCGTCCACCTCCAATTCCCCACAGTAGCAACCTTTATTGCCATCTTTTTTTCTCACACACACACACGGTATTGTGTGCAATAACCGTATGGGCAACACATATGGGCCACAATTGTATTTATAGGGCTGCGCCCTCGCCTATAAACATCTGGCAGATCGGTATAATTGGTACAAGATAGCCTGAATACTGACGAGACACACCGAATGTCAACACGGGCTCTAGAGTTTGCCTGTATAAAGCAATGCTGTGGAATCACTCCGAGAAGGTAATGTTGGCGATGCGATGTGTAACAAAAAAATATGTTTTATGAACGTGGACATACAGATATGGGAAGGAGGCGTTACCGCCAGCTTATTTCATGTGTAAAATATGACTGCGGCGTGTGCACTGTTGGGGCATAGCCACTCGGCGTCGCCGCTCGAGGCAGGAGTAAACACGTCCGAGTGATGGTGAACTCCGGAAATCCGCTCGAAACGTCGTGGCTGAGAATGGAGTGTGGGAGTCGAATGGGAAGACACCGCAGTGTCTGCGCGAAGCTCCTACGACTGGGGGCAATGCCAGTGGCGGCTCCTGCAAAATCTCTCAGGGGGGGCAAATGTCTGGATGATTGATAAGGTCCACCCATGCAATGAATAAATTAACAGCTTAAGCATGTAAAGGCAACTTCACTTCTTTAATATTAATGAAAAATAAAGTGACTCTTACAATACATCTTGTTTGTTTATATACTCACTATTAAAACAAACCACTCAAGTTTATTTTATTAAAGATTCCACTAGGTGGCGATAAATTATATTGTTGGATGAAACGTGCTTACGTATGATGACGTTAGCACGTATGATGACGTAAGCACGTTAGTGCATGCCCTCCCGGAAGCCATAGAGAATGCATTGCAGCGCCCCCGTTCGAAAAAAAACATCTTTGAATGTAAGTCTATGGGGCCACTCGGGGCGATTCTCAGCCGTAGTGAAATCGCCCAAAAAGAGGCGGTACTCCACAGAACGTAACATGACGCTGATTGGACTATATCCAGAGACTGACAGTGACGGCTAGCGTGACTCTGTGGTTGAATGACATTGGTGGTGCGTCGCCCAATCGCCCTAATGAAGAAACCGCCCCTGGGCAATGCGGTGAATGGGCTTGAACTACCCAATGGTCCACGTGTGCGCCCGTACTGTGCAGCCCTTTGTGAATCCACTGCTGGTCGAGGGCCTCGCCGTACCGTGCGGGTTATTTTGTCCACACTAAATGCCCGTTAACTGGCCGGGCGATGCAGTCGAGCAGCGTGTATAGTACGTGGTGCACTGTGTAATACAGTACGACAATAGATACGGCTGCACTGCCCTCTGCTGACAGCAGCAGCACCTATAGCATCCGTTACACGCGCGGTTCTCGGCCATCCAAGCACATTTTTCAGGCTCAACCCTTACTTATAACTCGAGTCGATTGTATGTGATTGATTTTGTATGCGAAATGAAAAGTGATGTGTTCCTGGTGTGTATATTCATGCGGGACGCTCGCATTGAATTCCTCGTATTTTCATCAAATTGGGTTATTCGCCACATAATCTCACAGTTTAACCTGCACGCGTGCCTTTGCTAGGTAATGCAAGTGCAGACAAGTAAATATCACCCAAGTCTTACATAAAGCGTGATCTGGATTGTGTTTGTGCGACAGGGGTATGGTAAGCATGCACGCCTCTGTCCGGCTTCGTCTGTTTTCATTAACCACGTGTTTGTACGTGATTTATCCCTCTCTGCGTGTCTGCCAAACCCCGCCTCTGTGTATCTGCTTAACTCCGTCTCTGTGTGTCTCTTTAACCCTGCCTCTGTTTAACCCTGTCTCTATGTCTGTTTAACCCCAACTCTGTGTCTGTTTAACCCCACCTGTGTGTCTCGGTTTAACCCCGTATCTGTGTTTCTATTTAACCCCGTCTCTGTGTATCTCTTTAACCCTGTCCGTCTCTGTGTGTCGGTTTAACCCCGTCCGTTTGTGTGTGTCGGGTTAACATCCGTGAAGCATTTGGTAACGCTGTTCGCATTTTCTGCGTGCGTGTAGGATGGGGACGGCTCAACACATTTCCGAGTCTCTATCCAAAGAAAAGACAGCTGCTGCTGCTTCTGCTGTTGCCGCATGCCATGACCCTCAACCCTATTGAATCGAGTCGATATCCCACCACCCTCACAGCGAGACCTGCGGACAGCACCAGTGAATGGGGAGACCGCCTGCCGGCACGAGCACGCGGGGCTTTGCGACCACGTGCCTCATCCCGTCCGCCGCCAGTGTTCCTTGGCCCCGGTCCCAACATTGAATGCGGTAGACAGACGGACTCTGCTGGAAGTCGCTCGTGCTCTAGCAAAGGGCCACGGTGGTGTTTCACTCGACAGCAGTTGCCTCCCCCCATCCCTAGCCTGCCTCCCCCGCTCCATTCCTCCAACACGGCGCCTGTCTCTGCGCGCCCCCCACCCATCAGCCCCGACTGAACCGACTCCTACCACCACAACCTCACGGAGATCACGCAGGCGGCACCGTGAGCCGCCCCCAGCAGAACTCGGTGGTGATGGCCCCAGAGTGGACGGGCTGGATGGAAAGGACGAGGAGGGGGGGGAGGGATCGATGATTTAGGGCTCGGGACCCAGCAGGACGCCTGAGTGGGTACGCGATGGATGAAGGCGGCCTGCTGCCCAGCTGACGCGAGCACAGGCGCCGCGAGTCCGCCTGGGTTGGAGGACCCCATTCACGTCTTTTTTCGTACGGTGAATGAAGAGTAACTGTTGGAGATTCAGTTGAAAGTGAATGAGCCACGCGGTTTCTTTGTCTGAGACTTGGTGAATTGTACATGTACAGACGAAGATGCAGAGTTTAGCCTCAATAGACTGTTTGGCAACAAGCGGTTTTCGCAAGCACCCACGAAGGCTGGCACAGCACACGAGGGGGTGAATGGCCAGCACCACGCCCGGCCACCTTTATATCTCTCGTGGCAATGTTTACACATTGCATCAAGTACTCATTCGAGGCTGAGTCGACCTAGGGGATGCCCAGGGCCGGTTCAGATCATCTTCAATCGTGTTTGCCAGATACTCACCCACCCATCCACTCATCCATCCACCCACCCAATTACCTACCCACCCAATCACCTTCCTACCCACTCACAAACCCATCCACTCACACACTCACACACTCATTAACCTACTCACCCAACCACTCACCCACCCCCTCACCCAACCACTCACACACTCACCCACCCACACACTGCCTTCACATATGTATTTGGGGCAGTGTGTAGATCAATGGTCCACAGTTTGGAGCACGTCGCCACTGTCGTATACAGGAGTTTTATTTCTACTTTTGTGAACTGATTTACTGGGGGCCTCGACTCCTCCTGATGAGACTCGGCCGCGTGGGGTGGGAGCTTGGGATCGTGGTTAGAGGAGGTCGTTTGGAGGGGATGAAGCACGTGGCACATCGAGTCGCCTTTATTGAGTATTGTATCCAGTAGCCACGAGTTCGGCGACCAAGGGTAAGATAAGACCTAAGGCCAGATGGTAGGAGAACTATTAGGGCAGATTTTGGAGATCGCGTGTTGACTGTGCAGCAGCTGCGGGATCTGGCGTAGGGGAGGCGTTGGAAATGAGGTGTTGTGGTGGTGGTGGCATCAACCGCCTATGCCATGGTGATGACGTCTCGATCTTGAACTCTTGAATGGCGAAAGCTCGGCGTAGACTCCGGATTTGTTGACCAAATCCCGAGGAGACATCGTCACGGAATGAGGACGCGTGCGCGATGGGGATTCGTAGGAGACCTGGTCGTGGTGGTAGTCGCTGAGGCTTAGACTGAGAAGGCCTCTTTCAGGTTTACAATGTCTCCCTGCTACGGTGTAGCGCGTACGGCGGAGTGAGCCGTCATGTCAGTCGGGGTCGACCCAGACCATCATCTTTACGGAGGAATAAAACCAATTTTTTTTTTAACTGTATTTTTATTCCCGACTCCTGGACATCACCACACAAAGAAGAGCACCGTTCACACACCGCGTGGCCATCACGCGGACTCCTTCGCGAGAACCCCGGTGGTCATCCTCGCAGCAGCAGCGGCAGCTTTTGGCTCGCCATCGGACAGACGGGCACCGCATCACGCGCTTTCGGATGCGCTTCTGCGACCGTCTGGAACGCTCTTCCTTCCGATATTAGGAAGCCACTGGAGCTATGCACTTTTAAATCCAGAATGAAAACCCATTTCTTTAAAACTGATTTTTGTCTTCAGTTTGTTGTTCTTCCCCCCGCACCTCCGATTAGCACGGTTGGATACGTACGGTGCGATATAAGTTCAGCATACATGCACATACATTCCAAGGTGCACCTTCGGTATCATCAAAACCGTCATAGCACTTGCTCTGTTTAGTTTTTGAGGGGAGTGAAGAGTCGCATTCCACGTTCCTCTGGCGGGTACAAGTCAAGCGATGGGACAACATGCTGGTACGCGAGGGCGAGCAGCTTTGTCCGGCAAGAGCGCTCCGTGTGGAAGGATGCGGGTTGGGGTGGGGAGGGGGGAGCGGCGAGGATTCGCGGCTCAGGGGCGCCGCGCTGCCATCACTTCCCCTCCGATGGAGAATAATGGAAATGAGAAGCGCGCAGCCCCGGGGCGCTGAGCGAGCGAGAGCCGCGCTCCCTCGTCCTCAGAGCCGCGTCGCCACGTAGACGCGCCTCGTAATGAGATCCGCCCCCCGCATGCTGATGAAGCGGTGCCGGGCTACGAGGGGGGGGGGCGGTAATTGGCTTTCACGATCCGGAGAGCGTCTTCCCCCTCGCCTTCCCGTCTCTCTTCGCTCGCTGCCCGCATTCCCCGGGCCATCCATTATAATTACCGGCGTTTTGTG
The DNA here is from genome assembly GCF_964198595.1 of Lampetra fluviatilis. NCBI lineage: Eukaryota > Metazoa > Chordata > Hyperoartia > Petromyzontiformes > Petromyzontidae > Lampetra > Lampetra fluviatilis. Next base: position 12,404,449 of record NC_136307.1, on the reverse strand, counting down.
ATTCCAGATGTGATCAATGTAATTAAACCGCAACACCTGGGACCTCGCGCCGTGGCCGCACGGATCGCCCCGACGCGTCCGCGCGGCCCCGTCGGCCGCCCTGGCAGCGCTAAGTGTGATGAACGCGAGTGAGTCCGCGTTGCCCCGGGGCGACTGTGCCCTGGGAATAAGAGGACGACCAGGCGGGCGCCCTCCACCTCCCCCCTGCCTCGATAAGATTTCCACAAGATCTACGAGCGGCCCGATCTCCATAAAGAACGCGCGCCTGCGATGGCTGCAGGGGGCACTTCGGCCGGAAAATGTCATAAATTTCAAGTTGGAATTGCTGTTCTTAAGAAAATGGAAAAGTCAAGCTGAAAAATGGAAAGGAGCGCGGTGCTGTGGGTATAATAACCCTCGTCACGTGCCCGGTATCGACAGCAGAAACAGCAGCGCCTCTTAGTGGGCCGCGATAAAGACCTCAGGGCCCGTCTCCCCGCCACTCTGACCGCTCACCACCCACCCTGACCGCTCACCACCCACCGTGACCGCTCACCACCCACCCTGACTGCTCACCGCTCACCACCCACCCTGACCGCTCACCACCCACCCTGACTGCTCACCGCTCACCACCCACCCTGACCTCACACCACCCACCCTGACCGCTCACCACCCACCCTGACCGCTCACCACCCACCCTGACCGCTCACCACCCACCCTAACCTCACACCACCCACCCTGACCGCTCACCACCCACTCTGACCGCTCACCACCCACCCTGACCGCTCACCACCCACCCTGACCGCTCACCACCCACCCTAACCTCACACCACCCACCCTGACCGCTCACCACCCACCCTGACCGCTCACCACCCACCCTGACCTCACACCACCCACCCTGACCGCTCACCACCCACCGTGACCGCTCACCACCCACCCTGACTGCTCACCGCTCACCACCGACCCTGACCGCTCACCACCCACCCTGACCGCTCACCACCCACCCTGACTGCTCACCGCTCACCACCCACCCTGACCTCACACCACCCACCCTGACCGCTCACCACCCACCCTGACCGCTCACCACCCACCCTGACCGCTCACCACCCACCGTGACCGCTCACCACCCACCCTGACTGCTCACCGCTCACCACCCACCCTGACCGCTCACCACCCACCCTGACTGCTCACCGCTCACCACCCACCCTGACCTCACACCACCCACCCTGACCGCTCACCACCCACCCTGACCGCTCACCACCCACCCTGACCGCTCACCACCCACCCTAACCTCACACCACCCATCCTGACCGCTCACCACCCACCCTGACCGCTCACCACCCACCCTGACCGCTCACCACCCACCCTGACCGCTCACCACCCACCCTAACCTCACACCACCCACCCTGACCGCTCACCACCCACCCTGACCGCTCACCACCCACCCTGACCTCACACCACCCACCCTGACCGCTCACCACCCACCGTGACCGCTCACCACCCACCCTGACTGCTCACCGCTCACCACCCACCCTGACCGCTCACCACCCACCCTGACCGCTCACCACCAACCCTGACTGCTCACCGCTCACCACCCACCCTGACCTCACACCACCCACCCTGACCGCTCACCACCCACCCTGACCGCTCACCACCCACCCTGACCGCTCACCACCCACCCTGACCGCTCACCACCCACCCTGGCCTCACACCACCCCCCCCTGACCGCTCACCACCCACCCTGACCGCTCACCATCCACCCTGACCGCACACCACCGACCATGACCGGTCACCACCCACGCTGACCTCTCACCTGGTCCTTGGATTAAGCAACAATTGTATATCGATGCTGTTGAGGAAGCCCGTTGCGATGCCTTTGACTGATGGATGGAGAGGAGGAGGAGGGCTGGAGCATGAGGCAGTAATTAATATGCCGCAGAGTCGGCTCGGATTTCACGCTTCGCATTCAGCGCAGATTCAAATGGCGCAATTCTGAATGCACACGTGAACGCTCAGGTGAGGACACGAGGAGAGTTTCTCACAGCGCCCGCGCATTTCATTCCACAACAGTAACGAGGGACAGAGATGCAAAGTAGCAGAGCAACGCGCCTAAAAAGAACATTGTTTAATCAATGTGCACTACCCGCTGTGACATATGCATTAGAAACAAGGTCTGTAGAACAAAAAAAATAAAAGTATAGGGAGGTGGGGAAGCACGTAGAGATGCACGCTTGGAATGACACCGACAAAGAGGAACACGTGGATCAGAGAGCATGCGCAGTTTAAAGACATAATCCAAACTGTTAAGAAAATGAACGATGGTCCAGATTAACGACCAAGTGGCAGCCATGGAATGGAACGCGTCGGAGAGAACGTGCGCAGCGGAGACGGAGCGATGAAATACGTTCACATGGAGGCGCTGGGTAGATTGTTGCATCGTAACTGGCGGTGTCTTGGGAAGGCCTTCATCCAGCAGTAGACTGATCATAGCTGACGTTGAATTGGCAGCAGCAAGGGACAATGCAGGATTGCGTGTGGACGTTTGGGGCCACGAGGCTCGGGCCTCCACACACTTAGGACCCCACTGGGTCTCCACTGGGCCCCAACTGAGCCCTCGCGATCCCCACCGGTCTCATATGAGCCCTCACGATCCCCGTGCTCTAAATGATTCAGAGATGGAGCGGGATGCGCGCGTCGCCGTGGGCGCTGCAGCAGATGGGGCAGATGGAGCGAGCAGCGACGCCGGAGCTCGGGGGTAGAGTTCCTAGAAGAGAGAGAGAGCGCGAGAGAGGGAGGTAGGGGAAGGAGTGAGAGGAGAATACATGATTTAATGCGTGAGAATATAAGAATGAGGAAGAAAAAGAGGGTGATGAGTTGGGAGAGAACGACAAAGAGAGAGATGGACGGATGAGGAATGAGAGAAAGAGTAGGAAGGGCGTAGTGAAAAGTCGAGGGGAGGAGGGAAAAAGTGAGAAGAGCAATGGAGCGATAGGGTAGGGGAGGGAAACCATGTGAGGGGGGGGGGGGGTATTGAGATGATGAGAGCCATTAGGATGACGAGAGCATTTAGCGTGACGAAGGTAGAGAGAAAAACGAGCGTAATTAACGAGACTGTGATAATTAGCGGAAACGCGGATGAAGGAGACGAGAGCGAGGCAGTGCGGTGAGAGAGGAAACACCGCGCTGACAAACCGCATCGTGGTTAAATGTCGCAGTTAATGAGGGGGCGTTAATGAGGATCGCAGTGAGGGGGTCATTGTGAGTGGATGGTGAGGAGTAGATGGTGAGTCGGATGTTAAGGAGTGGATGGTGAGTTAGATGTTAAGGAGTGGATGTAACGGAGTGGTGCTTGAGTCGGATGTTAAGGAGCGCGTGTGAATGATGTTCATGGCGGAATGGTAATTGTGGAATTTTAACCAGAGGGGTTAATGAGAGATTGTTAATATGGATACGTTAACAGGATAACATCGATGAGGTCACATTTATGAAGAAACGTTAGAGGTTTATAAAGCTTAGTTAATTAGACTGTGTTAATCATCGGTTAATAAGGTAGTGCCACTGTCATACATATGCTTCCACGGCTAATGTGATTCATAATTAGTTGTTTTTGGTTAGATCGTGTAGTTGTGATCTAAACATTTTTACGATAACCCTCCACCACCTGACAGTCAACAACATTTCTCGGTGATTCCTGCTGTAGACTGGAGGAGGAGGAATGTTGAAAAGTCGATCTTTTTTTGGACAAATGACTTTTCGGTGGAGATTACATCCGGCATTACCATCATCATCACTATCATCATAATCATCACCACCATCATCACCACCATCAATACCAATACCCGTCATTCGCCACTGACGGTGACGTCACCACGGCGCCTGTGCCAGGCCAATTGCACTTTGAGGCCACGTGAAGTGTCGAAGGCTCGCTGACAGGAGGTCACGGGACAGACCCTAATGCCATGGGTTCACTGATTGAGATGACTGGTAGATGCACCACATGTGCCCCCTACTGTGCCAACTTGCTGCACTTTTGTCGCCAGGCGCTCCGCTCGTTGTTGTGAGCGTCGCTCCTCTGCCCTCCCTTGTTGCTGGAGCGCGACTGCCTCCAACTGCCCAGTAGCTGCGTCTTTCACGAGCCTCCACAGAGGCCAATCTTGACACCGCTGCTACCACCGTCATCATCACCACCATCATGACCATCCCGCGTCCTCAGAGCCACGAAGCTCGGCTTTCCTCGCATGACAGCTGCTCGGGTCGGGTCCTTAGAGTTGAACACGCAGCACGCTTTCGCGACCAATATTATTTATAATAAAGGTTTTTTGGGTTAGACCGCGTAAGTATAAATGTGTCGTAACCCTTTACCACCCAACACAGCCTATTAGTAAGTGATTTGTCACGGAAACAAAACGCCAATTAGTAACTACTTCAGCCCACCGGTGTGTTGGGTCCTTAAAGTCGGGGTGCGGGTGAGCCGGGGTTGAGCGTCAGTGTTGGCTTGGCACTTCCTACTCTGAGACACAGGGGCGACCAACAGTGCCGGATTATCCTAGTAGAAAATGTAGCATATGCTATGGGCCCCGCACTAAATGCTTTCAAGCTATCAGTTTCGGTACAGTGATTCTGCACTATTACTATAGTACTATACTGCCTTCAACTTTTATAAACGACTGGGTGTTTAAGGTTAGCGATTTGTCGTATTATCTGGCTGTATAGCAAATGAAAAAATACAATTACTTTACTATGCAAGTTAAACATTTGTGTTTTAAGATTTTTTTCTTTAGGGCCCCTTTATAACAACATTTGCTACAGGTCCCACACTCGCTTAATCCGGCACTGGCGACCAACCCCCAGGGAGGAATGGGCCGTTTGTCCACCGATCGACTCTAGTCGCTTAGATTACACCAATTGGCAATTTAATATCGTGGCGTTACGCCAACAATCGCTTCAATCAATCTGTATCACTCGTTGGTCATCGTGCAAATCCCCATAATGCTAATCTAACAACCCTTATTAACCAATAAACGCCTAACTAGAAGAACGATTGCTAAAAACTTCGCCTTCATTACGAACACGTGCAATACGCATCATTATAATTAAGTGAAGCCTATTTTCAGCAACATTACATAGATTCACCTTATACTGGTAGGAACGAAGTGGACCAGACCACCAATAGATTAATGTGTCCGTCCGTCCGTCCGCGTTTGTCTGTCCGTCCGTCCGCGTTTGTCCGTCCGTCCGTCCGTGTATCAACATCGCCTCCTACTGCAAACACTTGGCATGACCCTGTCCGACAAGATGGCCGCCCGCTCCCCCTGCGATATGTGAATTAAACAAGATGGCCGTCGCTTCCGGCGCATCACGGCAAAACTTTAAACTTCGCTTCAAAATTACTTTACTGAAACGCAGCACGTTTATTTAAAAAATTACGTTACTGAAACACTGCACGCTTTTTTAACACAGAGACAAGAAACATTTATTAACACAGAGACGAGATACATTTAATCGCCTTATTTGTGCACGAAAAGCACGGCACGAGGCCTAGTGCGGCAGGCTTCGTGAGGCCTAGTGCGGCAGGCTTATTAACACAGAGATGAAACGCAGCACGTTTATTTAAAAAAAATTACTTTACTGAAACGCAGCACGTTTTTTTAACACAGAGACAAGAAACATTTATTAACACAGAGACGAGATACATTTAATCGCCTTATTTGTGCACGAAAAGCACGGCACGAGGCCTAGTGCGGCAGGCTTCGTGAGGCCTAGTGCGGCAGGCTTATTAACACAGAGATGAAACGCAGCACGTTTATTTAAAAACAATTATTTTACTGAAACGCAGCACGTTTTTATAACACAGAGACAAGAAACATTTATTAACACAGAGACGAGATACATTTAATCGCCTTATTTGTGCACGAAAAGCACGGCACGAGGCCTAGTGCGGCAGGCTTCGCGAGGCCTAGTGCGGCAGGCTTATTAACACAGAGATGAAACGCAGCACGTTTATTTAAAAACAATTATTTTACTGAAACGCAGCACGTTTTTTTAACACAGAGACAAGAAACAATTATTAACACAGAGACGAGATACATTTAATCGCCTTATTTGTGCACGAAAAGCACGGCACGAGGCCTAGTGCGGCAGGCTTCGTGAGGCCTAGTGCGGCAGGCTTATTAACACAGAGATGAAACGCAGCACGTTTATTTAAAAACAATTATTTTACTAAAACGCAGCACGTTTTTATAACACAGAGACAAGAAACATTTATTAACACAGAGACGAGATACATTTAATCGCCTTATTTGTGCACGAAAAGCACGGCACGAGGCCTAGTGCGGCAGGCTTCGTGAGGCCTAGTGCAGCAGGCTTATTAACACAGAGATGAAACGCAGCACGTTTATTGTTGTTGTTGTGCATATTGGCAGTGGTACCTGACTCGGCTGAATCTGCAGCCCGGCAGCGGCAGAGCAGAGGCAGCGAGAGGCCTCGTCGCTACTGATATTCACTCGCTTATAGTTCTACCGTGTTCACTACATCTGTCGTGTTCACTACATCTGCTGTGTTCACTACATCTCTGCCGTGTTCACTATCATCTCTACATCTCTGTCGTGTTCACTATCATCTCTACATCTCTGTCGTGTTCACTACATCTCTGTCGTGTTCACTATCATCTCTACATCTCTGTCGTGTTCACTATATCTCTGTCGTGTTCACTATCATCTCTACATCTCTGTCGTGTTCACTATATCTCTGTCGTGTTCACTATCATCTCTACATCTCTGTCGTGTTCACTACATCTCTGCCGTGTTCACCACATCTCTGCCGTGTTCACCACATCTCTGTCGTGTTCACCACATCTCTGCCGTGTTCACCACATCTCTGCCGTGTTCACCACATTTCTGCCGTGTTCACTACATCTGCTGTGTTCACTACATCTCTGCCGTGTTCACTATCATCTCTACATCTCTGTCGTGTTCACTATATCTCTGTCGTGTTCACTATTATCTCTACATCTCTGCCGTGTTCACCACATCTCTGCCGTGTTCACCACATCTCTGCCGTGTTCACCACATCTCTGCCGTGTTCACCACATCTCTGTCGTGTTCACTACATCGTATTCACACGCAAGTATTTCTACTTGTGCTGCAATCTTTGATTATTTAGCTGCTGGCTGCATGTTTGGTGGCGATGCTACCGTTATAGCAGCACCAACTGCGGTTGGTTCTGGGTCCATGGAAACGACGCTTTTCACTGCGAGTTTGTAAAGGGTTCCAGCAGCAAATGCGGTCTCTGTTTCAGCAAGCATCTTTTCAACGTGGGCGTCCAGACAACCATTGGGGTCTTCAAAGTCGTGGTTGTTTTCGGTATCCATGTCGTGCGCGCGAATACAAACTCGAAGTGCCAAACAAACACTGCTCAATGTAGTACTGTTATATGAATATGCCAAACGCCCGTTTATTCAACTCTATGTAGACGACATAAAATTCACCAAGGTGCCGTTTATTCCCTCTATTTTATTTCACCTTTATACTAGTAAATGCATTAGAGTTTCCCCATCTAATGTAAATTAATCTCAGATGTGATCGTTTGGAAATGAAAGACTACGAGTCTTTAAATCTCACAGCGTTTCTTGTCAAAACAAACACTTTTAATTAACGTTACACTAGAATACAGTATTTTTTTCTTTAACTCCTCTATACCCGGTCGATATCCCTGTACCGGTACTAAGTATTATGCCTACCAGCCCACCCCGCAGGGTCCTGTTTAAACTATAATCGAACCTGCCAATCGACTGTCATTGTTATTGGGACACGTTCATGACTATGCCGATGACGTCACGGCACCTACTTCAGGACCGGGCCCCAGCTGTTTCATGCGAGGAGAGCCGACCGTCGTCAACATGCGACGATAATGGTGATGACGATGACGACGATTATGACAATGACGATTATGACAATGACGACAACGATGATGATGATGACGACGACGAAGGTGATGACGACGGCGATGATGATGGTGACGGTGATGATGACGACGACGATGACAATGACGACGACGATGATGACAATGACGGCGACGACGATGATGATGGTGACGACGAAGATGATGACGACTACGTCAATGATGATATAGTCTCCAGCTAAACGTATTCGTACAAGATTGTCAAAAGTCTGCTCGCTTTTCAACATCCCTCCTCCGGCTTGCTGAAAAACAAAGACGAAATAATTTGGCACATTTTCTCCACGTGACGGGTCGTTTTGATTGTGCACTGTTGTTCCATGATCTCTGTCAGTGTACGTGTTTGAATTGTCATTAAACCATTTCTCTTGAGGAAACAGTGGCGCAGTGCTCTTCATTACAAAAAGCACTCCTTACCTGGCTCTCGTTCGCCTACTCTTAGGTTTTTTCGGTAAAGTCACGTAGGTAAAAATAAATAATAAAATAATAGAAGTGTAGTGGTGGTGTTGACGTGCGCCGACTGTGACAGTGATGGATCACGGGGCGGCGCGGGGTGCGGGGTTGGGCACGCATTGTGGGCGTGGTGTGGACGCGCGCGCCGGGAGTGACAGATGACGGGGCGGCGCGGCGTGGGTGGTGAGGCACGCTGAGATGTGGGAAAACAGGATCGTAGCCAGCGCCCAGTGATTGGTCGAATAGGATGGGTGCTCGCAGCGACGTCCGCAGGTGGGGTATAAAGGGGGACGCGCGAGAGCACTCGGGGAGAAGTTACCCAGTTGAAGACCAGAAGACGGAGCTGAAGACCTAGTGCCCCGAGACCCCTAGTCCCGCCGTCCTTGTAGGGACCGGGGCCCTGTGTGGCTCGGAGGCGAGACTGTGGGACCCAGGGTCCGACGCCCACGTGGGTCGGGCTGGGGACCCACAGTCAAGACGGACACCCCGGGCAGGGAGTGTCCCGAGTAGCTCAGTGGGCGTTAGTCGCCAGGGTAGCTAAGTGGGTGTTGGTCACCCGAGTAGCTCAGGGGCGTTAGTCGCCAGGGTAGCTAAGTGGGTGTTGGTCACCCGAGTAGCTCAGTGGGCGTTAGTCGCCAGGGTAGCTAAGTGGGTGTTGGTCACCCGAGTAGCTCAGGGGCGTTAGTCGCCGAGTAGCTAAGTGGGTGTTGGTCACCCGAGTAGCTCAGTGGGCGTTAGTCGCCAGGGTAGCTAAGTGGGTGTTTGTCACCCGAGATACTAAGTGGGTGTTTGTCACCCGAGATACTAAGTGGGTGGTTGTCACCCGAGATACAAAGTAGGTGTTAGTCACCTGTGAACGAGTTTGGTAAAATAAAGAGTGTGTTACCCGTGAAGTCGTCTCCCGCCGAGTTACTACATTACAACTGGCGTCAGAAGTAAACCTGTCTTCAAGAAGTATGGACACGAGGAAGACTACCCGTACCCACGAGCGAGGTCGGGACGACGACGGCGTACCGGGGACACCAACCTCGGGAGGAGAGGACGAGGAGTTGCCGCCGATGCAGCACTTCGCGGTGATGGCCGACGCTCCGCTCGCCTCCGACACCAGCCTCCAAGACGCACACTCCCGGTTGGCGGAGTTGCTACTCGCCGCCGCCGCTGTCTTGGCGGACATCTCCGTTCCGGCGAGCGGAAAAACGGCTGCGGGGTTGGTGGAGAAAGCGACGTTGGAGGGATCCCGCCAAAAGGCGCTTCGCGCCAAAAGTCTGGAAGTTGCCGCCGTTTTTGAGGGGCCGCCATCGATTGGCGGGAAACACGGACACCACGTGGCCGGAGACCTCCGCTCAGCGCAGCCCACGTCATCAGCGCGCGCCGGAGCTCTCCATTTTGCGCCTGACAACCGAGCCGACATTTTACACAACTACAGCGGAGCGCGGGAAAATCTCTCCGACGTCGACGACGATCGGGTCCTCCAGCAAAGATTGCCCGCGCTGTCGGCGTTCAAGGCGGATGGAGGCGACTGGGGAGCCTTCCAACGAAGGTTCCTCGCTCATCAGGAGATGTCGGGGTGGTCCGACACCACTGCCCTGCGTGCGTTGCCAGCGATGCTCGACGACGACACGCTTGCAGCCTTCACATCTGCTGCAAGGTCGTCCCGCTCTACGCTCCAGGCCGCACTACACCTGATGGCGAAGGTGTTCGGACCGCCCTCCACGTGTCGCCACCAGTTCTACGATCGGCGGAAGGTGGCTGGAGAAACGACGCTCGCCTATCGCACGGCACTGCTCGCCTTGGCGGACGCAGCTTTTCCCCGCATGGATAAGGAGGGGAAGGACGCCATGGTGACGGAGCAGCTGCTGGCGTTGGCCCACGAGTTGGGGGTCCCCATCAATGTGGCGGACGAAATGGATATCTGCTCCCTGGCGATCGCCACGAGCATTCACGCGTACGAGGTCCTCAAACGCAAGCCGGGGGTCGTCTGCAAATGGGCGGGGAACGCGGCACTGGCCGCCACAATCGCCGAACCTCAGCCAGCTGCGGATCAGGAGCAGGCCTTCGCTGCATCGCGTCCGGGGGAGTGGAGAACGGGAGGTCGTTCGCCCACACGTTCATCCCGAAAGCTGGAGCAACCGAAACCTACGACGTCCCTCGTCGTCTGCTACAACTGCGGCCTTCGGGGTCACGTCGCAGCCGGGTGCCGGGCCCCGCGTCAGCGCGCCGAAGGACCACGTCGGGACGACGACCAGGCCCACAAGTCATCCCAACAAAACCCGGCAAGTCGCGGCACCTCACACGTTCGGTCCACAAACACGGCACATTCGGGTCGCCGCTTGGCGGTGGGGGGTTCGCGGCTGGGTGCCGGGGGTTCACTTCGGCGAGGGGGGTCCGTACACGGCCCGCAAGCAGTCGAGTGGTCCGAATTGGCCCACAGGATAGTGGCTGCGTCGGCCGGGTCGTCCGTGGTGACAGGGTTTATTGACGGGGTTGAGGTCCGGGTGCTTGTGGACACGGGTGCGTCGGCCACTATCATCTCGGACCTTATTTATAACATTCTTCCCGTCCAAAGTAGACCCCTTCTGCCAGTAGACGTGCCATTTTATGCGGCGAATGGGGGATCCCTGGGGATCATCGGCCAGATTCGGGCGACTATTTGCATTGGTGACATCAAATTGGCGGGCCCTATTTTTGTATCATCATCGCTGGCCGTTCCCTGTTTGCTAGGTACGGACTTTTTGTCCAAAATGCCCATCAAAATTCTTATAGATCAGGCCTGCATTGAGCTTCCGTCAGGTCGGCGGGTTGCGTTCTTGACGAGCCCTACCAAAATACGCACGGTTTGTGCGACGGTGCAGGCGCTGGCAACTCACACTGTACGGGTGCCCCCGGGATCGCAAATGTTGGTACCCCTTCGGTTGAGGAAACCACTCGAGGTGGGTGCGGAGGCACAGGGGGTGCTGTTGGGGCCGTCTAACAGGGCCAGAAGGGGCCTCGACTTAGCGGTTGCTCAAACCATGGTGAGAGGGGACAGTGAGCCGTTCGTAATGGTCCTGAATACGGGGTCGCGGCCGGCCGTAATTGCGCAGGGAACGGTGCTGGCTCACGCCGCGCCGCTACCCGTTGAGGAACGGCTCGTGGCTCAAGCAGATTTCACTGTCGAGTCGCATCCTCCAAGTGATGAGGGGACTGAGTGGTTGGACTCGTTGTGTGCCGGTTCTGCTAACTTGTCCAAGGTGCAATTGGGAGCATTGAGGGGTTTGCTACTCGAGTTTGCTGACGTGTTCAGCAAACATAAGTACGATATCGGCTGCACTGACCTGTTGCGCCACCACATAGCTACAGGGGACGCGGCCCCTATTCGTCAGAATCCCTTCCGGCTCAGCCCAGCCGAGAAGGAGCATGTGCAATCGGCGGTTAATGATATGTTGGCGGCCGATATCATTTCGCCCTCTTCTAGTCCGTGGGGTGCTCCTATTGTCCTAGTAAAAAAACAGGACGGGTCCTTGCGGTTTTGTGTCGATTTCCGCCGCTTAAACAAAATCTCGATGGCGGATGCGTATCCGCTCCCCAGGATGGATGAGTCGCTGGATGCCTTGGCGGGAGCACAGTTTTTTTCCACACTCGATCTGCTTTCCGGATTTTGGCAATTGCCACTCGATAACGAGTCTAAACCTAAAACCGCTTTCCGGACACCTGGTGGCCTATTTGAATTCAACCGTTTGCCCATGGGCTTACATTCCGCTCCCGCCACGTTCCAGAGACTCATGGAATTGGTTTTGTCGGGCCTCCAATGGGATACCTGTTTGATTTATCTCGACGATATCATCGTCTTCAGTCGGACTTTTGAGGAGCACCTCCAGCGACTGAGAGCGGTGTTCCTCAGGATGCGTTCCGCTAAGCTTAAATTTAAACCGGCTAAATGCTTTCTGCTTCGGGAATCGGTCAGGTATTTGGGCCATATCGTGAGTCGTTCAGGGATCTCGACGGACCCTGCTAAGACGCACTGCGTCAGCTCATGGCCAACGCCAACCTCGGTCACGGAGGTTCGCAGTTTCATTGGTTTCGCCTCCTATTACCGTCGTTTTGTCAAGCAGTTTGCCACCATAGCCAGGCCCCTGCACGCTTTGACGGCTAAGGGTGTGCGGTTTCACTGGGGGGCGGAAGAGGAGGCTGCGTTCTGCTCCCTTCGTGACGCCTTGGTGCAGGCTCCCCCCTTGTGTTACCCCGATTTCACACAACCGTTTTTGCTTGACACAGATGCCAGCAACACGGGTATCGGGGGGGTGCTCTCACAGGTGGTCGGGGGGGTTGAACGGGTGGTCGCCTACGGTAGTAGAGTTCTTTCCCCCGCCGAACAACGCTATTGCGTAACTCGTCGTGAATTGTTAGCGATTGTGTTTTTTACACAGCAATTCAGGCCGTATCTTTACGGCCGTCATTTTACGGTCTGTACGGACCATGCGGCTCTACAATACGCTATGCGCGTGGCACAGCCATCGGGCCAATTGTCCCGATGGTTGGAGGTCCTTCAGGACTACCAATTCACGACGATTTACCGCAAGGGATTGCGACACTCAAATGCGGACGCCTTGTCGCGGTTGCCACCATGCACGGACTGCACATGTTTGTTGGGATCGGTGCGGTGCAAACCCCCGGTCGCCGGCACCCCGGGAGTTGCGCTCGCCGCCACTGACACCCCGGGAGTCGACGCCCCCACGGGGAGGGATTCGCTGTTGTCGTTGCCCCTCATTGAGTGGGGCCGTCTCCAAATGTCCGACAGCTCCCTACTTACGCTACTTCGAAAAGTTGGCGCTCCCGAGGTAGGGGATGCGCGGGTCGGTTCCTGGGTGTGCAGACAGGGCCTTTTGATGAAGTGGGACAACATGTCCCGGCGTCACGTGCTCGTTGTGCCTGTTGCTATGCGGGGTAGGGTCGTTCTGGCAGCTCATGAACGGCTCATGCATCTGGGTTTTCACAAAACGCTCGCCCTAATCCAGCGAGACTATTATTGGCCGGGGATGGGTAACGACGTGGCAAATATTCTTAAGGGATGCGTAGGGTGCGCCAAAAGAAAACCGCCACCATTGGCAGCTAATCCACCGCTGCAATCCATTCAAGTTTCGCGCATAAACGAATTAGTTGCGTTGGACATCTTGGGGCCCTTTCCTGCTACACCAAGGGGAAATAGGTTCCTGCTGGTTGGCGTAGAATACTTCACCCGATGGCCCATGGCATGGCCACTCGCCAACCAGTCGGCTGCAGCGGTGGCGGACGCCTTCGTCCAGGGTTATGTTTTGGACAAGGGCGCCCCCGAACGCTTGCTGACGGATCAAGGAAAGAATTTTTCGAGCGTTTTGTTGCGCGAGGTGTGCGACCTGTTGGGTACAAAGAAAGTGCGTACTTCCCCCTACCACCCGCAGACTGACGGGATGGTTGAGCGTCTGAACAGGACGATTACGTCTATGTTGTGCCAACAGGTCTGCGACGATCAGGTTGATTGGGACTTACAGGTGCCGGGGGTACTCGCGGCCTATCGAATGGCCCCTCATGCGGCGACGGGGTTTTCCCCATTTTTTCTTATGTATGGGCGGGAGGCCGATCCGGCCATGGACGTCCAACTGGGGATTTCCCAGCCACGTGCAAAATCAAAATTGGCAGACCACATCAAATTTAATATCGCCAAATTGACTGAAGCGCGGGAGGCGGTGAGGTTGAATTCGCGGTCTCGGCAAATTGCGAACGAGAGATTGCATGGGCGGAGGGTGCATACGCATGATTGGAAACCAGGCGATAAGGCCTGGCTGCATTGTCCACATGCACCGTTGGCTACGTCCCCCAAGTTGTTGAGACCTTGGAGGGGACCGGTGGAAATTGTGCGGGTTGCACGACCCCAGAGTATACAGATTAAATGGGAAAAACGCCGTTGGTACGTGTGTATTGTAGTAACTCGGCGGGAGACGACTTCACGGGTAACACACTCTTTATTTTATCAAACTCGTTTACAGGTGACTAACACCCACTTCGTATCTCGGGTGACAAACACCCACTTAGCTACTTGGCGACTAACGCCCACTGAGCTACTCGGATGACCAACATCCACTTAGCTACTCGGCGACTAACGCCACTGAGCTACTCGGATGACCAACATCCACTTAGTACTCGGGTGACAAACACCCACTTAGCTACTTGGCGACTAACGCCCACTGAGCTACTCGGATGACCAACATCCACTTAGCTACTCGGCGACTAACGCCACTGAGCTACTCGGATGACCAACATCCACTTAGCTACTCGGCGACTAACGCCACTGAGCTACTCGGATGACCAACATCCACTTAGCTACTCGGCGACTAACGCCACTGAGCTACTCGGGGCACTAGGTCTTCAGCTCCGTCTTCGGGTCTTCAACTGGGTAACTCTCCCCGAGTGCTCTCGCGCGTCCCCCTTTATACCCCACCTGCGGACGTCGCTGCGAGCACCCACTTATTCGACCAATCGCCGGGCGCTGGCTACGATCCTCTTTTCCCACATCTCATCGTGCCTCACCACTCACTCCGCGCCGCCCCGTCATCTGTCACTGTCACAGTCGGCGCACGTCAATACCACCACTACATCACCCCCTACCACATAGCTCGCAGCCGCCCCGGCTGCTATAAAAATATACAAACCCCCCCTGTGTGCCCCGTAACACAACACAACAACAAGAACAACAACTAAGCTAACAACACAACACGACGCGAACACTACCATCCGCAACCCTCAACCAATGCCACCCCGACAATAGAACAATATATACAACCCGGCGAGTGACAATAGCAATGTGTATGCAAAAAAAGAAAATAAATGGAAATTTTTTTTTTTTCTTTCGACTCGTGCAGTGTCCCCTTTTCTTCCGAGCGTCCCTACAACGGGACATTACCCCGGCAGAGTGGAACACCGGGCGAGCTCGGTGTAGAGCAAAAAACGTCTTCATGAAAATTGTTGAGACCTAGCCCGAGTCCGCCTTGCCGGTCCGTCGTACGGCACCAGACGTGGTTGAACGTCCGGTGGTGCCGGCGGTTCAGGAAGACATCGGCCAGGCATCGAGGACTCGTGCGTGCCCCGGGGTTCAGGCTCTCGACGGTCAGCAGCCGTCAAGCCCGAGGCACCTGGGGGTGGGTCAGGTGGAGACACGTGAGGATCAGCCTGCGACACCTCCCTCCCCGAGTCGACGGTCACATCACACGCCCGGTCGTCACGGCACAGAACGGGGTCACACGGTGCCGCATAGGGCTTCAGTCGGGAGGGGTGCACATACCAACGGCGTTTCCCCCATTTAATCTGTATACTCTGGGGTCGTGCAACCCGCACAATTTCCACCGGTCCCCTCCAAGGTCTCAACAACTTGGGGGACGTAGCCAACGGTGCATGTGGACAATGCAGCCAGGCCTTATCGCCTGGTTTCCAATCATGCGTATGCACCCTCCGCTCATGCAATTTCTCGTTTGCAATTTGCCGCGACCGCGAATTCAACCTTGCCGCCTCCCGCGCTTCAGTCAATTTGGCGATATTAAATTTGATGTGGTCTGCCAATTTAGATTTTGCACGTGGCTGGGAAATCCCCAGTTGGACGTCCATGGCCGGATCGGCCTCCCGCCCATACATAAGAAAAAAATGGGGAAAACCCCGTCGCCGCATGAGGGGCCATTCGATAGGCCGCGAGTACCCCCGGCACCTGTAAGTCCCAATCAACCTGATCGTCGCAGACCTGTTGGCACAACATAGACGTAATCGTCCTGTTCAGACGCTCAACCATCCCGTCAGTCTGCGGGTGGTAGGGGGAAGTACGCACTTTCTTTGTACCCAACAGGTCGCACACCTCGCGCAACAAAACGCTCGAAAAATTCTTCCCTTGATCCGTCAGCAAGCGTTCGGGGGCGCCCTTGTCCAACACATAACCCTGGACAAAGGCGTCCGCCACCGCCGCAGCCGACTGGTTGGCGAGCGGCCATGCCATAGGCCATCGGGTGAAGTATTCCACGCCAACCAGCAGGAACCTATTTCCCCTTGGTGTAACCGGAAAGGGCCCCAAGATGTCCAACGCTACCAATTCGTTTATACGCGAAACCTGAATGGATTGCAGCGGTGGATTAGCTGCCAATGGTGGCGGTTTCCTTTTGGCGCACCCTACGCATCCCTTAAGAATATTCGCCACGTCGTTACCCATCCCCGGCCAATAATAGTCTCGCTGGATTAGGGCGAGCGTTTTGTGAAAACCCAGATGCATGAGCCGTTCATGAGCTGCCAGAACAACCCTACCCCGCATAGCAACAGGCACAACGAGCACGTGACGCCAGGACATGTTGTCCCACCTCATCAAAAGGCCCTGTCTGCACACCCAGGAACCGACCCGCGCCTCCCCTTCTTCGGGAGCGCCAACTTTCCGACGTAGCGTAAGTAGGGAGCTGTCGGACATCTGGAGGCGGCCCCACTCAATGAGGGGCAACGACAACAGCGAATCCCTCCCCGTGGGGGCGTCCTCTCCCGGGGTGTCAGTGGCGGCGAGCGCAACTCCCGGGGTGCCGGCGACCGGGGGTTTGCACCGCGCTGATCCCAACAAACATGTGCAGTCCGTGCACGGCGGCAACCGCGACAAGGCGTCCGCGTTTGAGTGTCGCAACCCCTTGCGGTAAATCGTCGTGAATTGGTAGTCTTGAAGGACCTCCAACCATCGGGACAATTGGCCCGATGGCTGTGCCACGCGCATAGCGTATTGTAGAGCCGCATGGTCCGTCCGGACCGTAAAATGACGGCCGTAAAGATACGGCCTGAATTGCTGTGTAAAAAACACAATGGCTAACAATTCACGACGAGTTACGCAATAGCGTTGTTCTGCGGGGGAAAGAACCCTACTACCGTAGGCGACCACCCGTTCAACCCCCCCGACCACCTGTGAGAGCACCCCCCCGATACCCGTATTGCTGGCGTCCGTGTCAAGCAAAAACGGTTGTGTGAAATCGGGGTAACACAAGGGGGGAGCCTGCACCAAGGCGTCACGGAGGGAGCAGAACGCAGCCTCCTCTTCCGCCCCCCAGTGAAACCTCACACCCTTAGCCGTCAAAGCGTGCAGGGGCTTGGCTATGGTGGCAAATTGCTTGACAAAACGACGGTAATAGGAGGCAAAACCAATAAAACTACGAACCTCCGTGACCGAGGTTGGCGTTGGCCATGAGCTGACGCAATGCGTCTTAGCAGGGTCCGTCGAGATCCCTGAACGACTCACGATATGGCCCAAATACCTGACCGATTCCCGAAGCAGAAAACATTTAGCCGGTTTAAATTTAAGCTTAGCGGAACGCATCCTGAGGAACACCGCTCTCAGTCGCTGGAGGTGCTCCTCGAAAGTCCGACTAAAGACGATGATATCGTCAAGATAAATCAAACAGGTATCCCATTGGAGGCCCGACAAAACCAATTCCATGAGTCTCTGGAACGTGGCGGGAGCGGAATGTAAGCCCATGGGCAAACGGTTGAATTCAAATAGGCCCCCAGGTGTCCGGAAAGCAGTTTTAGGTTTAGACTCGTTATCGAGTGGCAATTGCCAAAATCCAGAAAGCAGATCGAGTGTGGAAAAAAACTGCGCTCCCGCCAAGGCATCCAGCGACTCATCCATCCTGGGGAGCGGATACGCATCCGCCATCGAGATTTTGTTTAAACGGCGGAAATCGACACAAAACCGCAAGGACCCGTCCTGTTTCTTTACTAGGACAATAGGAGCACCCCACGGACTAGAAGAGGGCGAAATGATATCGGCCGCCAACATATCATTAACCGCCGATTGCACATGTTCCTTCTCGGCTGGGCTGAGCCGGAAGGGATTCTGACGAATAGGGGCCGCGTCCCCTGTAGCTATGTGGTGGCGCAACAGGTCAGTGCAGCCGATATCGTACTTATGTTTGCTGAACACGTCAGCAAACTCGATGAGCAAACCCCTCAATGCTCCCAATTGCACCCCGGACAAGTTAGCAGAACCCGCACACAGCGAGTCCAACCACTCAGTCCCCTCATCACTTTGAGGATGCGACTTGACAGTGAAATCTGCTTGAGCCACGAGCCGTTCCTCAACGGGTAGCGGCGCGGCGTGAGCCAGCACCGTTCCCTGCGCAATTACGGCCGGCCGCGACCCCGTATTCAGGACCATTACGAACGGCTCACTGTCCCCTCTCACCATGGTTTGAGCAACCGCTAAGTCGAGGCCCTTACTGGCTCTGTTTGACGGCCCCAACAGCACCCCCTGTGCCTCCGCACCCACCTCGAGTGGCTTCCTGAACCGAAGGGGTACTAACATTTGCGATCCCGGGGGCACCCGTACAGTGTGAGTCGCCAGCGCCTGCACCGTCGCACAAACCGTGCGCACTTTGGTAGGGCTCGACAAGAAGGCAACCCGCCGACCTGACGGAAGCTCTATGCAGGCCTGATCTATAAGAATTTTGATGGGCATTTTTGACAAAAAGTCCGTACCTAGCAAACAGGGAACGGCCAGCGATGATGATACAAAAATAGGGCCCGCTAATTTAATGTCACCAATGCAAATAGTCGCCCGAATCTGGCCGATGATCCCCAGGGATCCCCCATTCGCCGCATAAAATGGCACGTCTACTGGCAGAAGGGGTCTACTTTGGACGGGAAGAATGTTATAAATAAGGTCCGAGATGATGGTGGCCGACGCACCCGTGTCAACAAGCACCCGGACCTCAACCCCGTCAATGAACCCCGTTACCACGGACGACCCGGCCGACGCAGCCACGATCCTGTGGGCCAATTCGGACCACTCGACTGCTTGCGGGCCGCGTACGGACCCCCCTCGCCGAATTGAACCCCCGGCACCCAGCCGCGAACCCCCCACCGCGAAGCGGCGACCCGAATGTGCCGTGTTTGTGGACCGAACGTGTGAGGTGCCGCAACTTGCCGGGTTTTGTTGGGATGACTTGTGGCCCTGGTCGTCGTCCCGACGTGGTCCTGCGGCGCGCTGACGCGGGGCCCGGCACCCGGCTGCGACGTGACCCCGAAGGCCGCAGTTGTAGCAGACGACGGACGTCGTAGGTTTCGGTTGCTCCAGCTTGCGGGGCGAACGTGTGGGCGAACGACCTCCCGTTCTCCACTCCCCCGGACGCGATGCAGCGAAGGCCTGCTCCTGCACCGCAGCTGGCTGAGGTTCGGCGATCGTGGCGGCCAGTGCCGCGTTCCCCGGCCATTTGCAGACGACCCCCGGCTTGCGTTTGAGGACCTCGTACGCGTGAATGCTCGTGGCGATCGCCAGGGAGCAGATCTCCATCTCGTCTGCCACGTTGATGGGGACCCCCAACTCGTGGGCCAACACCAGCAGCTGCTCCGTCACCATGGCGTCCTTCCCCTCCTTATCCATGCGGGGAAAAGCTGCGTCCGCCAAGGCGAGTAGTGCCGTGCGGTAGGCTAGCGTCGTTTCCCCAGCCACCTTCCGCCGATCGTAGAACTGGTGGCGACACGTGGAGGGCGGCCCGAACACCTTCGCCATCAGGTGTAGTGCGGCCTGGAGCGTAGAGCGGGACGACCTTGCAGCAGATGTGAAGGCTGCAAGCGCGTCGTCGTCAAGCATCGCTGGCAACGCACGCAGGGCAGTGGTGTCGGACCACCCCGACATCTCCTGATGAGCGAGGAACCTTCGTTGGAAGGCTCCCCAGTCGCCCCCATCCGCCTTGAACGCCGACAGCGCGGGCAATCTTTGCTGGAGGACCCGATCGTCGTCGACGTCGGAGAGATTTTCCCGCGCTCTGCTGGAGTTGTGTAAAATGTCGGCTCGGTTGTCAGGCGCAAAATGGAGGGCTCCGGCGCGCGCTGATGACGTGGGCTGCGCTGCGCGGAGGTGTCCGGCCACGTGGCGTCCGTCTTTCCCGCCAATCGGTGGCGGCCCCCCAAAAACGGCGGCAACTTCCAGACTTTTGGCGCGAAGCGCCTTTTGGCGGGAATCCTCCAACGTCGCTTCCTCCACGACCCCCGCAGCCGTTTTTCCGCTCGCCGGAACGGAGATGTCGGCCAAGACAGCGGCGGCGGCGAGTAGCAACTCCGCCAACCGGGAGTGCGCGTCCTGGAGGCTGGTGTCGGAGGCAAGCGGAGCGTCGGCCATCACCGCGAAGTGCTGCATCGGCGGCAACTCCTCGTCCTCTACTCCCGAGGTCGGTGTCCCCGGTACGCCGTCGTCATCCCGACCTCGCTCGTGGGTACGGGTAGTCTTCCTTGTGTCCATACTTCTTGAAGACAGGTTTACTTCTGACGCCAGTTGTAATGTAGTAACTCGGCGGGAGACGACTTCACGGGTAACACACTCTTTATTTTATCAAACTCGTTTACAGGTGACTAACACCCACTTCGTATCTCGGGTGACAAACACCCACTTAGCTACTTGGCGACTAACGCCCACTGAGCTACTCGGATGACCAACATCCACTTAGCTACTCGGCGACTAACGCCACTGAGCTACTCGGATGACCAACATCCACTTAGTACTCGGGTGACAAACACCCACTTAGCTACTTGGCGACTAACGCCCACTGAGCTACTCGGATGACCAACATCCACTTAGCTACTCGGCGACTAACGCCACTGAGCTACTCGGATGACCAACATCCACTTAGCTACTCGGCGACTAACGCCACTGAGCTACTCGGATGACCAACATCCACTTAGCTACTCGGCGACTAACGCCACTGAGCTACTCGGGGCACTAGGTCTTCAGCTCCGTCTTCGGGTCTTCAACTGGGTAACTCTCCCCGAGTGCTCTCACGCGTCCCCCTTTATACCCCACCTGCGGACGTCGCTGCGAGCACCCACTTATTCGACCAATCGCCGGGCGCTGGCTACGATCCTCTTTTCCCACATCTCATCGTGCCTCACCACTCACTCCGCGCCGCCCCGTCATCTGTCACTCCCGGCGCGCGCGTCCACACCACGCCCACAACGCGTGCCCAACCCCGCACCCCGCGCCGCCCCGTGATCCATCACTGTCACAGTCGGCGCACGTCAATACCACCACTACACGTGCACCCCTCCCGACTGAAGCCCTATGCGGCACCGTGTGACCCCGTTCTGTGCCGTAACGACCGGACGTGTGATGTGACCGTCGACTCGGGGAGGGAGGTGTCGCAGGCTGATCCTCACGTGTCTCCACCTGACCCACCCCCAGGTGCCTCGGGCTTGACGGCTGCTGACCGTCGGGAGCCTGAACCCCGCGGCACGCACGGGTCCTCGATGCCTGGCCGATGTCTTCCTGAACCGCCGGCAACACCGGACGTTCAACCGCGTCTGGTGCCGTACGACGAACCGGCAAGGCGGACTCGGGCTAGGGCACAACAATTTTCATGAAGACGTTTTTTTCTCAACACCGAGCTCGCCCGGTGTTCCCCTCTGCCGCGGTAATGTCCCGTTGTAGGGACGCTCGGAAAGAATGGGACGCTGCACGAGTCGAGAGAAATTTTTTTTTTTTTTTTTTTTTTTTTCCATTTATTTTTCTTTCTGCATACACATTGCTATTGTCACTCGCCGGATTGTATATATTGTTCTATTGTCGCGGTGGCATTGGTTGATGGTAGTGTTCGCGTCGTGTTGTGTTGTTACGTTAGTTGTTGTGTTATGTTACGGGGCACACAGGGGGGTTTGTATATTTTTATAGCAGCCGGGTCGGCTGCGAGCTATGTGGTAGGGGGTGATGTGTGGGGGTCGCTAGCCCCCGAGATCCCTCCCTCGATAATACTAACGGCCGGACTAACATCATCAATCGCCCCCCCGCTGCTAAGCGAACCGCCGCTAAGCTCCTCACCCATGGTGTGGGAGCCGTCACCCGAGGATTCCCCTCCACCGCGGGTCCGCGTAGCAGGCATAGTTAACCACGTACGGGCACACCCACACACAGCTCTGCACGGCACTCACCCAACACTGACCACTCACGTTAGGATCGCGCACCTGTGTTACACACGTCGTGAACTTACGCAAGTAACGAGCACACGCAAGCGGGGCACACGCCGACACAACGACTCAAGCCGCCGCCGCCGTGCGCGCGAGACAAACCGTACAACAATGCGCAGCCGATTACGCGCTCGAGCCGTGGGGTCGGGGGTCAGGGGTCCACCACCGCGCCGCACTTTACGCAAGTAACGAGCACACGCAAGCGGGGCACACGCCGACACACAAAAGTGCTCTCCCCGGGCGTTAACGCACACACCCCCGTACCCGCACAATCGTACAGAGACCACGGCCTTTATGCATACGACCACACACTCGCGAATGCAGTGCACGCTAATACCACGTTCCAAAAACACCCAACAACACGGTTTTGTTACTACGCTCGAGATTTTATTAGCCCTTGCTAACCAACCGAGCCACCCGTGTGTGTGTGCGGGACAGCAAGGCGCTTCTAACCCACACTCTGGTGCCGTGTAGCCCTATTCTATGCTGCGCTCTCTGCTAAACCGCTTTCCTACTCGTCCTTACCCCGAACTAACCCTCTCCTACGGATCCTACCCTCCGCTCTGAGGTGTTGTAAGGCGCGCAACACGATACCGTCTGTAGTCCTTGGTGACCTTGCGGCGCTCAGATCGTCCTGCAGACAATCTAGCGGCTCGCCCGATGACTCCTTCGTCGCTGACCCCGTGTCCAAACTCCAGAAGAAGAGAGTTCCCTACTGCCCCTGCGTTTTCTTTTAAACTATTCACATCAAAGGCTAGGCGCCCCCGTCCCGACCGCCTTGGTCTCTCGACCAATCCTGAGCCTAGGATTTCCCGCTCTTTTGCGATCCCGCCGGCCTTTGAACTTTCGACCAATCAGTCGTCCCGGGTCCTGATCCCAGCTATCTGCCTTGCTGACCCGTGTTTGTGTTTGTATGCGTTTCTAACTGCGGGGCTCTCTGAGCTCGCCGTGGTCGTGCGATCTCAAATCCGCCCACGGCGCCGCAGTGTTACTTGGCCTGGGAAGGGTCCTGTCCAATTCCCTGGCCCTGAGAAACCGTGGGGTAACCCCCCTAGGGGGCCCTCGGGTGAAAACTCAGGGTAGGTGACCCGACCACGAGGCCCTACGTGGGTGCGGGTGCGTGTTTATGTGGGGGAGGTGATGGGGGGCAGTGCGGCGGTGGAAGCCGGGCGGCTCCCTGGCTCGGCCGAGCGGCCCCGTCGCTGTGGCACCACATAGCCCCCCGGGGTGCCAGTCCCCGTCCCGGGTTGACTGGAGCACCTCGCCTGGGTTGCCCCCACGAGGTATCGCCGCGGGGTCCGCGGGATTCGCCCGGCCCTTGTGGCTGGCCTCGGGGGTGGCGGCTCCGTCTCCTGGGGCTCCGGCGGTGGTCTCCTCCTCCATTCCAACGGCTCCCCTCGGTCTCCGGCACCTGCGGGCTGGGGGACAAACTCAGAGGCGGTGGGGTTTAAGGGTCGCCGTCCTCGTCGCCCCCGGCCCCGCCCGGGGCCCCTCGGAGCCCGGGGCTCCGTGGGGCCCATATACTGCGCGAGGCCCCCGGGCACGGGGGGTGGGGGGACCCCGGGGTTTCGGGGTACTTGGACGGCGGGGCTCCCCCCCTCGGGGGCTGCTCGCCACGGCTTCAGTCGGCGGATGTTGACCACCATCTCCCGGCCCCTCTCTCCTCCCTGAATCAGCACCGTCCATGGTGAGATCTGCCGTCTCACAATCCAGGGTCCTCGCCAGTAGGTGGTCAGCTTCCCCACCTGTCCGGCACCGACGCGGGGAGTGTACAGCCACACCTCGGAGCCCGCAGTGTAGAAGGGGGGCTCCATACGGGGTCGGGCGCCCTGCTCTTGCCGCTGGTGCGCGGCCTCTCCGTGCGGGTAGGCTCGGCCCCTGGCCTCTCGCAGGGTCTCCAGCAAGTGCTCCATGGGGTGGCTCCCTTCCTCCCGTTGCGGCGGAGGGACACCGAACAGCAGATCTGCGGGCAGGCGAGACTCGCGACCAAACATCATTAGGAACGGGGTCTGTCCTGTAGATGTGTGAACGGCGGTGGTGTAGGCGAACAGGGCATAGGGGAGGTGTTCGTCCCAGTCCTGTTGATTCGCGGCCGCCATGCGTTTAAGCTTCCCGGCCAGAGTCTGGTTCATCCTCTCTACCATCCCGTTCGCCTGGGGGTGATATGCCGTGGTTCGGTCCTTCTGGATCCCGAACTCTCGGCACAGCGCCTGGAATAGTTCGGCCTCGAATTCACTACCCTGGTCGGTAATGACTCGTTCGGGGATCCCGCACTTAAGTACGTAGTTTTCCACGAAGGCCCGGGCCACTACGAGGGCTGTTTTATCCGGGATAGCCACCGCCACGGGGTAGCGGGTGAAGTACTCCACCGCTACAAGAATATATCGGTTGCCCCGGTGGGATCGTGGAAAGGGCCCCTGCAGGTCGATTCCGACCAACTGATTCGTCCGACTGACTCGGAACGGCCTCAGGGGTACCTGGTACCTCGCCGGCTTTTGCCCACACTGCTGACAGGCCCGGCAGCCCTGCACCCAGGCGGCCACATCTTGCGCTAATTTAGGCCAGAGATACTGGCGACGCAGAGTCTCCCGGGTGCGCCGTTCCCCATCATGGCCCCCGAGCGGGTGGTCGTGTACCAGTCGTAGTAGTTGGGGCCGCACATGGGCGGGAACGCAGATGCACCCCGGCTGCCCAGCGTCGGCCAGTTCCCTCACCACCCCGTTTTCTACACACAACCGGGCATACAAACCGCTCCAGGGCCCTGGTAGTGCATCCTTCCTCTCTCGCAGTGCCGCCTCCACCGCCGCCAGATCCGGATCCCGCTGCTGGGTTTGTCGCAGCTGCTCGTCGTCCAAGCCCGGGAAGGCGCAGCCGACATCCTCTTGGATCCGCCCGGTTGGGGTGGGATGATCCGTCTGTCCCCGGGCTCCTTCTGCAGGGGTTCCTGCGGCACACACTGCACTCTCTCTCGGGGGGGGGAGTTTAGTTTCCGCGCGCTCCTTGGGTTCTGCTGCCTGGCGGCAGCGTCCCCCCGTGAAGCACGGGCAGGCGTCTCCCTCCCTCGTCTCAGCGCGCACCGCGGGCCGTCTTGACAAGGCGTCCGCGTTCGCGTGTGTTCGCCCCGCTCGGTACTCGATCTGCAGGTTGTACTCCTGCAGCTGCGCCAGCCATCGAGCCATCTGCCCCCGCGGTTCCTTGAATGTAAGGAGGAACTGCAGTGCATAATGATCGGTGCGCACACGACATTTCCTGCCGTACAAGTACGGTCGGAACTGTTTACACGCGAAAATTACAGCATACAGTTCCTGACGGGTTACACAATAGTTCAGTTCGGCCCCGCTCAGGGTCCGACTGGCGTATGCGATGACCCGCTCCGTCCCACCCTGCACTTGCGACAGCACCGCGCCCAGCCCACTGCTGCAGGCGTCAGTGTCCAAAATAAAATCGGTGGTGAAATCTGGGAAAGCCAAGGTGGGGGTGTGGGTGAGGTGGTCTTTGAGTGTGGTGAAAGCCGTCTGGCAGGCCTCCGACCACTGATAGGGGTTCTTAGGGGAGGTGAGTTGGGTGAGGGGGCGTGCAATCTCACTGAATCCCTTTACAAATCGACGGTAATAAGTGGCGAGTCCCAAGAATGACCTGATCTCCGTCAGGTTCCTCGGCCGCGGCCAATCCACTACGGCACGCACCTTCTCGGGATCGGTGCTCACCCCTGCCTCGCTGACTCGGTGTCCGAGGTACCCCACCTCGCGTTGCGCAATGTAACACTTACGTGGCTTGAGCTTGAGATGGGCTGCTCGCAGTCGCTGGAATACTTCCCGCAGCCTGGACCAGTGTTCGGACAGCGACCTACTGAACACTATTACGTCGTCCAGGTAAATCAGGCACTGTTCCCACTGCAAGCCCCGCATCACCAACTCCATCAACCGCTGGAACGTCGCGGGCGCGTTAGTGAGTCCGAACGGCAACACTCGAAACTCAAACAGGCCCATCGGGGTGGTGAATGCTGTTTTTGGCCGATCCTCCTCCGTCATCTCCACCTGCCAGTAACCGGACGCCAGATCGAGGGTGGAAAAATACCGCGCTCCTGCGAGACTGTCGAAGGTGTCGTCGATGCGTGGGATGGGAAAAGCGTCGCCGAGGGTGACTGCGTTCAATTTTCGGTAATCAACGCAGAACCGAGTCGATCCGTCCTTTTTCGTTACCAGTACCACCGGGGCAGACCAAGGGCTCGCGGAGGGCTGGATTATGTTATCGCGTAGCATATCCGTGACTGCCTCTTTGATCTGGGTCCGTTCAGGCGCGCCCACTCGGTATGCGGGGAGTTTGATGGGTCGGGCTGCACCTGTGTCAATTTGGTGTTTGACCAGGTCGGTCCGGCCCACGTCCGAATCGTGCTCACTGAACACGTCGGCGTACTCCCGCAATAACCCGCGCAGCTGATCGGCCTCCCCCTTAGGTAAGGCTGCCCAAGGCACATGTAACGCATCCTGCAGGGGAACAATCTCGGCTCGGGGGGTCGGGCCGACCCGCCAGGCCAGATCCTGGCTGTCCTCGGGGCGGCCAGGGTCCTCCGCCCAGAGTGCGAACACCGAGTCGTTCGAGTGGCGAGCGTGCAGGGGGTGTACGGTGGCTACCGGGGTGCGTCGTCGTATCATTGCCGGGGTACTGTGTGGGTTAAACACACGTATAAACAGCCGGCCCCCATCTGCGTTTACCAGTGTGGCTGACCCTACCACCCCGTATCGCGATGCCAACTCTGGGTGAGGAGTCAGCATTACCTCGCCCGATGGTCGGTGGGTTGGGTCGGTGGAGAGGGTTGCCACTGGCACCAGCATCTCGGCGAGAGGCCCGATGGTGACGGCCGACACCAGCGTAGCGGCCACGGGTGTGAAGCGTGGGCGATTCGGCTCCTGTCCTAGGAACGGAATCCGCTCCCCGCTGCCCTCCGCCGTAGCGCATCGTTGCCGGGGCTGTACGTTAAGTCCCAACTTTTCCAGGAGGTCCGTTCCTGCAATGCACTCGTGGCACAACACACTCGAAACGTAGAATTCCTGTGTGCACACCTGGTTTCCTAGACGGACCTCGAGGGAGACCTTCCCCAGCAACCCCATCCCGGCTCCGCTTGCCGTGTGCAGCGCGCGATCCGGGGCCTGCAGGCAGCCCACGTCCACCCCGAGCATGCTGCAGTGCGCGGCGCTCATGAGAGAGGCCACGGCGCCCGTGTCCAGCAGGATCCGGGTGCGCTGCCCGTTCACCTGGCCTTCCACCAGCGACGTGGCTCCCGTTATCCCTGCCACCAGCTCCCGCAGCCAATCGCCCGAGGTCCCCGCGCCCTTGGGTGTTGTTGTTGTAACCTGTTTATGGATCACTCGCTCGCCATTATTCTCATTACCGTCTATTTGTATCGGGACCGCGTCGATTGCACCCCTAGTTGGTCCGCTCACTAGGAGGCGTTGGAGTTTAACCCCCGCGCCTGCCTAGCTCGGGTGATTTCAGGACAGTCTCTCACTAGATGCCCTCGGCGATCACACATATAACATGCCCGGGGAGGGGGGGCGGCTCCGTAGTGGGCCCCCTGCCCACTCCCTCCCCCCCCATTACGCCGCTGTCCACCCTCCGCCTCTAGTCGGGCTACCCTCCCAGATAACCCTCCCACCGTGGCGCGTAGGTCCCCCATTTCGGATCGGATGGTCTCAACGGAGGATTGCAGTTTGGCCATATTTTTATTCGTTTCCTCACCTACTTGGTTTACCTTGTTGTCTATCTGGGTTACCTGGCCGGAGACATCCTTTATACCCGTTTGTATACCGGCAACCCATCCCGGGGTTGTCTCGCGGGACACTGGAGGCTCTCTTTCCCGGCCCCTTACCGTCCTCGCGAGCTCCTGTTCCTCCTCCTCGTCTTCCGAGAGCAGGCTCGCAATGGCGCGCTCTCGTCCCAGCCCCCGGAGCTGCGCGCGTTCGCTGTGAATTCTTTCACACTTACGTGCGCGCTCGACAAGGGTGTTAAAGGGAAGACGTGGGCAGCTCAGGTCTGGCTGCCACCACGCCGTGCGAGACAGGTACCGCTGGATTTTCTCGGCAGCCAGTTCCTCAATAACCTCCGTTGCGTACCCCGGGCGTGCGATCTTTGTTAACTCGCGCACATCCTCGGCGTAATCACGGAGATCTTCGCCAGGTTGGCGACGGCGCGCCTCTAAGGCCGATTTTGCTTCCTCCTCGTCACGCGTGCCAAAACGCTGATCGAGTCGGCGCATCAGCTCCTCTAGCTGTGTCTGTGCGCTCGCGGGTAACGCTTCTACAAAATCGGCTGCCCGCCCATCAAGATTCATATTAAGTTGACGTACTGCCTGCACGTCCGTCCATCCATTAATTTCCTTAGCCCCTAAGAGATTGCGGGCGAATGCCTTCCACGAAGGGGCCCCCCTGCCGGTAAATATTAGTCTTATTTTAGCGTGAGGTAACGCGGGGGTCCGTACCGCTTCTGACACCAATTTGTGGGGGTCGCTAGCCCCCGAGATCCCTCCCTCGATAATACTAACGGCCGGACTAACATCATCAATCGCCCCCCCGCTGCTAAGCGAACCGCCGCTAAGCTCCTCACCCATGGTGTGGGAGCCGTCACCCGAGGATTCCCCTCCACCGCGGGTCCGCGTAGCAGGCATAGTTAACCACGTACGCGCACACCCACACACAGCTCTGCACGGCACTCACCCAACACTGACCACTCACGTTAGGATCGCGCACCTGTGTTACACACGTCGTGAACTTACGCAAGTAACGAGCACACGCAAGCGGGGCACACGCCGACACAACGACTCAAGCCGCCGCCGCCGTGCGCGCGAGACAAACCGTACAACAATGCGCAGCCGATTACGCGCTCGAGCCGTGGGGTCGGGGGTCAGGGGTCCACCACCGCGCCGCACTTTACGCAAGTAACGAGCACACGCAAGCGGGGCACACGCCGACACACAAAAGTGCTCTCCCCGGGCGTTAACGCACACACCCCCGTACCCGCACAATCGTACAGAGACCACGGCCTTTATGCATACGACCACACACTCGCGAATGCAGTGCACGCTAATACCACGTTCCAAAAACACCCAACAACACGGTTTTGTTACTACGCTCGAGATTTTATTAGCCCTTGCTAACCAACCGAGCCACCCGTGTGTGTGTGCGGGACAGCAAGGCGCTTCTAACCCACACTCTGGTGCCGTGTAGCCCTATTCTATGCTGCGCTCTCTGCTAAACCGCTTTCCTACTCGTCCTTACCCCGAACTAACCCTCTCCTACGGATCCTACCCTCCGCTCTGAGGTGTTGTAAGGCGCGCAACACGATACCGTCTGTAGTCCTTGGTGACCTTGCGGCGCTCAGATCGTCCTGCAGACAATCTAGCGGCTCGCCCGATGACTCCTTCGTCGCTGACCCCGTGTCCAAACTCCAGAAGAAGAGAGTTCCCTACTGCCCCTGCGTTTTCTTTTAAACTATTCACATCAAAGGCTAGGCGCCCCCGTCCCGACCGCCTTGGTCTCTCGACCAATCCTGAGCCTAGGATTTCCCGCTCTTTTGCGATCCCGCCGGCCTTTGAACTTTCGACCAATCAGTCGTCCCGGGTCCTGATCCCAGCTATCTGCCTTGCTGACCCGTGTTTGTGTTTGTATGCGTTTCTAACTGCGGGGCTCTCTGAGCTCGCCGTGGTCGTGCGATCTCAAATCCGCCCACGGCGCCGCAGTGTTACTTGGCCTGGGAAGGGTCCTGTCCAATTCCCTGGCCCTGAGAAACCGTGGGGTAACCCCCCTAGGGGGCCCTCGGGTGAAAACTCAGGGTAGGTGACCCGACCACGAGGCCCTACGTGGGTGCGGGTGCGTGTTTATGTGGGGGAGGTGATGGGGGGCAGTGCGGCGGTGGAAGCCGGGCGGCTCCCTGGCTCGGCCGAGCGGCCCCGTCGCTGTGGCACCACAGATGTAGTGGTGGTGTTGACGTGCGCCGACTGTGACAGTGATGGATAACGGGGCGGCGCGGGGTGCGGGGTTGGGCACGCGTTGTGGGCGTGGTGTGGACGCGCGCGCCGGGAGTGACAGATGACGGGGCGGCGCGGCGTGGGTGGTGAGGCACGCTGAGATGTGGGAAAACAGGATCGTAGCCAGCGCCCAGTGATTGGTCGAATAGGATGGGTGCTCGCAGCGACGTCCGCAGGTGGGGTATAAAGGGGGACGCGCGAGAGCACTCGGGGAGAAGTTACCCAGTTGAAGACCAGAAGACGGAGCTAAAGACCTAGTGCCCCGAGACCCCTAGTCCCGCCGTCCTTGTAGGAACCGGGGCCCTGTGTGGCTCGGAGGCGAGACTGTGGGACCCAGGGTCCGACGCCCACGTGGGTCGGGCTGGGGACCCACAGTCAAGACGGACACCCCGGGCAGGGAGTGTCCCGAGTAGCTCAGTGGGCGTTAGTCGCCAGGGTAGCTAAGTGGGTGTTGGTCACCCGAGTAGCTCAGGGGCGTTAGTCGCCGAGTAGCTAAGTGGGTGTTGGTCACCCGAGTAGCTAAGTGGGCGTTAGTCGCCAGGGTAGCTAAGTGGGTGTTGGTCACCCGAGTAGCTCAGGGGCGTTAGTCGCCGAGTAGCTAAGTGGGTGTTGGTCACCCGAGTAGCTCAGTGGGCGTTAGTCGCCAGGGTAGCTAAGTGGGTGTTTGTCACCCGAGATACTAAGTGGGTGTTTGTCACCCGAGATACTAAGTGGGTGGTTGTCACCCGAGATACAAAGTAGGTGTTAGTCACCTGTGAACAAGTTTGGTAAAATAAAGAGTGTGTTACCCGTGAAGTCGTCTCCCGCCGAGTTACTACATTACAGAAGCAACACAAGTCTCCGTCATCAGGTGTATCTTGATACAGTAAATTTAGCTGTGACGGTCCCACCTGATGACGGAGACTTGTGTTGCCTCCAAAACGTCGTGATTTATTATTTTATTTCTATTATTATTTCAATTATTTTATTATTTATTTTCCCCTACGTGACTTTACCGAAAAAACCTAAGAGTATGAATCCTTGCAGTCACGAAAGCTTCAAATCTCTCGTTCGCCTCTTTTTCGTTAAAAAAAAACATTCGATGCGTTTTTGCTCGGTGACAGCTCACTGATTCTCTACTGCTTCCATAGGCCGGAACTCCCTACCCCAGCAATTCGTGCCCTGGTCCTGGTCAGGTCTTGGTCAAGTCCAGGGTCAAACCCCACATATTTAATAGAGGTTTGGGTTTTTTTTGGGTTAGATTGCATAAATATAAATGTGTCGTTAAACCCACCACCACCCGACACAACCAATTAGTAAGGTTTGTCATGTCAAAAAAACGAGTCACTAGTTCAGCACGCCGGTGTGTTGGAGAGTAAACCCACACCATTTACAATTCTAGTACGATGTTTCGCCGGTAATTACAGCAAGCCTCTGGTTCGCGCAGAACAACCATAGACTCACGCAGAGACCCATACACTCGCAGAGAGACCCATAGACTCGCACAGAGGCCTGTTACGGACTACCTCTCTAAAGAGTCAGTCCGCCCGCTGTTTCTGTAAAATATCTCGAGGTGTGGTCGTCGTTCGTGAACATGTAACATCTACATTGGAGTATATCAAACCCTGTCCTGTCTTCAATAAGCTTTAACACAGTAGCAACGACCAGCAACATCACCATCGATAGGAATGAAAACGTGTTTTGAATTGAGCAATGTTTTGATTATTATAAAGCCTTGGGGAAAATAGACGATGGGAGGAGGGAATTCCAAAGTGGAGCAGTGCGAAGGAATAAGCAGAAAGATAATTGTTGTGACCTGCGTTGTGATGAGTGGGTGAGTGAGTGGATGGATAGCTGAGTGTGTGCGATTGTGACCTACAGTGTGGTGTTGAACACCATAATTGCCCTAGAGGCACATACTCTGATGTGTTTGCAGTCTTGCCCCGGCAGAACAGTACGAGACGATGACAATGTTATAATAGGCAGAAGACGATCATCAGACCTCCGAACTGACATCACCTTTACACCCTCTATTTAAGACCGAAACAAGAGGAATTCTTAACAATTCTGGCTATCGCCTGATGAAGCTGGTTGTAATCACCAGCGAAACGTCGTACTCGAATTGTAAATGTTGTGGGTTTACTTTGCAGTAACGAATTGGCACGTTTTGTTTACGTGACAAAACATCATGATTGGCTGTGTCGGGTGGTGGCGGGTTTAACAACACATGTATATTTTACGCGATCTAACCCAAAAAAACGTTATGGATAATATTGGTCGCGAACGTCTACTACTACTTGGTGCTACACTGTCCACTGCTGATTGCAAATGTGCTGAAGCTTCCTCCAAGAGCCGCACCTTACAATTACAATGAGTCCCTTTATCCCACAATGTTAAAAAAACCCCATCTATAATGAGTAACTATGTAAAAAAAAAATGTTGCAATCAACGGTGTCATAACGATACTAAAACAGCTGTAGGAAATAACCGTCGCTGTAACAACCACCCAATGCAGGCTCAGCTTAACAAGTGCGATCAAATCGTCGACAAACACCGAGCGAGTCACCGAGCGAGCGCAAACGGTGCCCCCTCGTCCGTTGCTGCCACCCGGCCGCGTGGCTCGGCGGTGGAGCTCGCTATCTCGCAATGGGGCGCGGTTTGCCCGATGGATCGACTCGCCCGTGCCGCAGGAATGCGCAGTTTCCACCAACGGCTCAGGGCTGTGAATGGGCGATGTGTGAGCACCGATGCCTGGTGCGAGCTCGTTTGAGCAGCAGCAGCGGCGGGAGGCGGTGACCTGGACGTTGACTCCGTGGCGATGGAGACCGTGTGTGTTCGCCAAGTCTCAACTCGACGCTACAAAGCCGGTGAAATATGAGGCGATAAACCGCCGGCTCTCGCAGGGAGCCATTGATTTTAATTAACTTTAAATTAAGGGGCCGTCCATAAATGACGTCACGCGACTTTGGACGATTTTTGAACCCCCCCCCCCCCTCGTCATACGGCGTCACAAAAAGTCAGACCCCCCCTCAAATATGACGTCACAAAGGTCTGCGCCCCCCCCCAAATAAAACATGCCTCAAATCGCTTTAAACTATTGTTATTGTAGTGCGTATTTAATGTGGCGCTAAACTCTGATGTTGTAGGAGAAAACGTTTATTAAAAAAAGTATATTTAATGAAGTAGAACGTGTTGTCTATATTTATTTAAAGTTGCGCATTTTGATACGACGTCACATTTCTCAACCCCCCCCCCCCCGCCTTGTCACACATCGTCACAAATGTCTGACCCCCCCCCCCAGGTGCGTGACATCATTTATGGACGGCCCCTAAACTTAAAATGTAAGCCTCTAAACTTGAAAAACAATTCTTATTTGATGGTTGTGGAAGAACGCGCGGTGGCACGCGGCGCATCCGTCAGGGCAGGTGTGAATGAGGTGATGCTCGTGAGGGAGGGAGCGAAGGGGAGGAGAAAGAGAGAGGATAAGGAGGAGATAAACGGGGAGGAGAGGGTGCAGTTCGGTCAGTAACAGGGGTAGCGAATTACCACCACTATTATCGTTCCGCTTGTCTACCCGGGAAGGCGTCGGCGAGTCTTAAGACTCGGGAGGAAAGCAGATAACCCGGAGGAAACCCATTGCAGAACAAAGGAAGCGCGCACACACTCCGCACAGAAAGGCGCCCAAGTCGGGAATCGAAGCCAGGGCTTCTTGCTGTACGGCACGAGTGTATCCTCTTGAGCCACCGTGCCACCCAAAGGGAGGAGCAGGAGGACGGCTGTGGATAATGGAGGTGTAGGACGGAGGGACAGTCGGTAGGAACAGCAGGGGAACGGCAGAGGAACAGCAGGGGAAGGGCAGAGGAACAGCAGGGGAACAGAGGAAGGCGCATGAGGTTGAGTAGAAGGGAATAACTGGGCAGGGTGGAAGAGTGTGAGCGAGAGGGAAGCAAGGGGAACATAAGCAGAGAATGGGAGAGAGAGCAGAATGGTGTCACGTGCACTCGCTCCCTGCTCTGTTGGCCCGTGCCTCACGTGACAACTCAGATGACCCCAGTTTCGGTGCTAACACAGTTCGGAGCAGGGGCGACTCTGGGCACAGAATGGCGGACTCTGAGCGATGCTGTCTCGGAACCCCGAGTTTGCATTCGGGGTGCTGCCCCTGATGCTGCTGCAGTCGCAGCAACGTGACACCTGCTTCACAAACCCAGTAATTAAGCCTCCGCATTTCGCCTTAATCTCCCCGGAATATGTTATTCCACCTTGTGGCATCAAAGCCCGGCTTAATTACGGGGCCGGTTTATCTACTCGTGCCCAAAAATCAGCTTCCGCTGTGGCGGCGCCAGAATTCATCCTTCCACTTTTATCTCTCCGACCACAATTACGCTCCACCGCCCGGTTTAATTGGCCGCGCGCGCTGAGAGGGAACGGGGGGGGGGCCCTTTCCCCACGAACCTCACAGCACTGGCACCCCCCCCCCCCTCTCTCTCTACCGCACCTCATGCACCTATTGGCAGCGCCAGCAGAAGCTGCCAATAGGACGCGTGCCCAAGCTCAGAGCCCTTCCCCTGACCTGGACCTTGAGGCGACGAGCGAGACGTGGGTACCCTTTTGGAAACTGCGGGCGTGATGAGGAGAGGGACAGAGGGAGACGAGAAGTGGGGGGGGGGGGTCGTGCAGTCGCGGCATCGCCCTTGGAGTCGTCTTCCCCACTGACCCTGTCACCTTGTTCGTCGCTGCGCGCGGTAATCCGGCCGTGGCTCGAGTGTGCGCGCGTGCGTGCGTGGCGTGCCAATGGAGACTGGAGTGACGGTGATCTCGAGTGAATTCTCTCGTGCCGCTCACGAGGCCTCCGAATCACGGCCTTTAGCCCTGTCCAGGCGGCCTCCGTGTCACGCAGCAGTCTTCAACTTCTACACCACGGCCTCCATCCCACACGCCGGTTCATGTCAGACGACCCCGAGGGTTCTATTATCTTCCGGGTTTGAGACCCGAGCTCGTGCGCATAACGCTGCTCTTTGCGAGCGTGCTCACCGAGGAGCGTACGAGCAGAGGCACTTTTGGATTACGGGACAACTCCTGCGTTCAATCTTAATTTTAGAACTTTCGTGACTGCAGGAATTATTATTTGGTTCTTTCGGTTAAGTCACGTCTAAAGATAAAATAATAAATTAAATTAAATAATCGAATACGACGTTTCGATTGCAACACAAGCAATCATCATCAGGTATAATGAAATAGCGACATAAAATCTAACCAGAAAACTATAGACAGACATATTAGCAGACAGATATCACCAAGATACATAGCGAGAGCAACACAGGTAACAGAGAGGGGTGATCGTCTCTGTGTGGTGGCCTTAAATAGACAGAGGGGGGGGCGGAGGCAGAGAGAGGGAGGGGGGTTAGAGAAAAAATTAGCATATCAATGAGTGGTCAACAGACGTGGTGCTGCAAGTACGATGACACGGCAAGCAAGCCTGAAAATCAGGAGGAGACACTAAAATTAAATAACCTAGTAAAATATCGAAATGTAATGTAATACAACACAAAGGGTCGGTCAACACACAATTAACGCATAGCCTGGTTGATTACGTATTTCAAAGATTGCTAAGTTAGAATTTAAGTGTGAACATTCTAAAGAGGACACAGGCAGAGAAAACAGGTCGCCAGAGAGAGAGAAAAAAGATAAGCTTAAAACTTCCCCGTAGAAGTGGTTCAATCTTAATTTTAGAACTTTCGTGACTGCAGGAATTATTATTTGGTTCTTTCGGTTAAGTCACGTCTAAAGATAAAATAATAAATTAAATTAAATAATAGAATACGACGTTTCGATTGCAACACAAGCAATCATCATCAGGTATAATGAAATAGCGACATAAAATCTAACCAGAAAACTATAGACAGACATATTAGCAGACAGATATCACCAAGATACATAGCGAGAGCAACACAGGTAACAGAGAGGGGTGATCGTCTCTGTGTGGTGGCCTTAAATAGACAGAGGGGGGGGCGGAGGCAGAGAGAGGGAGGGGGGTTAGAGAAAAAATTAGCATATCAATGAGTGGTCAACAGACGTGGTGCTGCAAGTACGATGACACGGCAAGCAAGCCTGAAAATCAGGAGGACACACTAAAATTAAATAACCTAGTAAAATATCGAAATGTAATGTAATACAACACAGAGGGTCGGTCAACACACAATTAACGCATAGCCTGGTTGATTACGTATTTCAAAGATTGCTAAGTTAGAATTTAAGTGTGAACATTCTAAAGAGGACACAGGCAGAGAAAACAGGTTGCCAGAGAGAGAGAAAAAAGATAAGCTTAAAACTTCCCCGTAGAAGTGGTTCAATCTTAATTTTAGAACTTTCGTGACTGCAGGAATTATTATTTGGTTCTTTCGGTTAAGTCACGTCTAAAGATAAAATAATAAATTAAATTAAATAATCGAATACGACGTTTCGATTGCAACACAAGCAATCATCATCAGGTATAATGAAATAGCGACATAAAATCTAACCAGAAAACTATAGACAGACATATTAGCAGACAGATATCACCAAGATACATAGCGAGAGCAACACAGGTAACAGAGAGGGGTGATCGTCTCTGTGTGGTGGCCTTAAATAGACAGAGGGGGGGGCGGAGGCAGAGAGAGGGAGGGGGGTTAGAGAAAAAATTAGCATATCAATGAGTGGTCAACAGACGTGGTGCTGCAAGTACGATGACACGGCAAGCAAGCCTGAAAATCAGGAGGAGACACTAAAATTAAATAACCTAGTAAAATATCGAAATGTAATGTAATACAACACAGAGGGTCGGTCAACACACAATTAACGCATAGCCTGGTTGATTACGTATTTCAAAGATTGCTAAGTTAGAATTTAAGTGTGAACATTCTAAAGAGGACACAGGCAGAGAAAACAGGTCGCCAGAGAGAGAGAAAAAAGATAAGCTTAAAACTTCCCCGTAGAAGTGGTTCAATCATAATTTTAGAACTTTCGTGACTGCAGGAATTATTATTTGGTTCTTTCGGTTAAGTCACGTCTAAAGATAAAATAATAAATTAAATTAAATAATAGAATACGACGTTTCGATTGCAACACAAGCAATCATCATCAGGTATAATGAAATAGCGACATAAAATCTAACCAGAAAACTATAGACAGACATATTAGCAGACAGATATCACCAAGATACATAGCGAGAGCAACACAGGTAACAGAGAGGGGTGATCGTCTCTGTGTGGTGGCCTTAAATAGACAGAGGGGGGGGCGGAGGCAGAGAGAGGGAGGGGGGTTAGAGAAAAAATTAGCATATCAATGAGTGGTCAACAGACGTGGTGCTGCAAGTACGATGACACGGCAAGCAAGCCTGAAAATCAGGAGGACACACTAAAATTAAATAACCTAGTAAAATATCGAAATGTAATGTAATACAACACAGAGGGTCGGTCAACACACAATTAACGCATAGCCTGGTTGATTACGTATTTCAAAGATTGCTAAGTTAGAATTTAAGTGTGAACATTCTAAAGAGGACACAGACAGAGAACTGTAGTGGTGATACGCGCTGGTGGTAGGAATCGTGGGGTAGCGCGTGGTGATTGGCTGTGTGTTGGTGACGCGCGCTGACGGTGAGGGATCGTAGGTCAGCGCGGGGTCATGGGTTATGTGATGGTGATTGGCTGTGTGTTGGTGACGCGCGCTGACAGTGATGGATCGTGTGGCAGCGCGTGGTGATTGGTTATGTGCGCTGACACAAGAAGGGATCGTGTGGCAGCGCGTGATGATTGGTCGGCTAGGGTGGGTGCTCACATCGCGGTCCGCATAGGCCCCGTCTCCTTGAAGCGGAGGGCTATATAAGGCGGTGCACGCGGGCGCTCGGGGAAAAATTGGTGACCAGTGAAGACGGAAGACGGAGGAGGAAGAGATAGGGCCCTGAGACACCTAGTCCCGCTGTCCTTGTAAGGACCGGGGCCCTGTGTGGCTCAGAGGCGGGACCTTGGGACCCGGGGGCCGGACGTCCGTGTGAGGACCGGGCCGCGGGACCCAGTGGTCGTGATCCGTACCCAAGCTGGGGTGGGTCTAGAGGTTCCCCCGGATGCTACGGGGCTGGAATGCCCGTGTGTGTGTAGCCGGGTGGAACGGGTAGCGTGAGCTGTAGTAACCACCCGTGTCAGGTGGAACGTGTAGCGTGAGCTGTAGATACCACACGTGTTATTGTGACAACCCAAGTGTGAATAAAGTGTGCTACCCGTCAAGTGGTCTCCCGCCGTAGTTTACTATACTACACATCTATAACGCGGGTTTTTTTTCTAAATTAAAACGACTCTGAAAACACTGTGACATGTAAATATAAATGCCGTAAAATAGTCGATTAAATTGCTTCGATATCTCGGCGAAATGGTTGTGCAATTGGCAGTGAAAATCTGAATTACTGTATTGTGAATACAACCATAGTTCACGTGAACATAACCCTAAGCACTACCTAGAGAGTGAGCTGGTGGTAAATTCACTATGGGCTTACATGGTGGCACATTTACTCTATAATTATCTGGTGGGAGATTTACTCTCGGCTTACCTGGTGCTAAATACACTATCGGAATAAATGGAGTTACATTTACTCCAGGCTTACCTGGTGCTAAATACACTATCGGAATAAATGGTGTTACATTTACTCCAGGCTTACCTGGTGCTAAATACACTATCGGAATAAATGGTGTTACATTTACTCCAGGCTTACCTGGTGCTAAATACACTATCGGAATAAATGGTGTTACATTTACTCCAGGCTTACCTGGTGCTAAATACACTATCGGAATAAATGGTGTTACATTTACTCCAGGCTTACCTGGTGGCACATGGACTTTCGGCTTACCTGGTAGTACATTCACTCTAGGCTTACATTGTGGCATATTCACTGGAGGAATTCCTGGTGGTACTTTGACTATAGGCTTGCTTAGGGGTACTTTCACTCAAGGATTATCTGGTGGAACATTGACTATATGCTTACCAGGTGGCACATTCAACCTTGACTTACCTGGTGGTATATTCGCTGTCAGCATACCTGGTGGTACATTCACTAGAGGGTTATCTGGTGTTACATTTACATCAGGCTTACATGGTGGTACATTCTCTCTAGGCTTACCTGGTGGTCCATTCACTATTGGTTTACCTGGTGTTACATTCACTTGGCATAGCCTTGAATGATGGTGTGTCTGGGGAGTGACCCAGGCAGTGGAATGATGCCCCGAGGTGTCCCTGGCCCAGTCCCATTACCTCCCCCAAGATAATTTAGGGGTTCGGATCAGCGGCCGTGATTGGCTCAGCGGCAGAAATAGCCGCGGGGATAACCCCCCGCTCCTCCACCCTGCCCAGCACCCCCACGGGACTCAGATTTAAATAGCACTCGGATTCCTCGCTGCTGCCACATCAGCACCTAAACGCTGTCAATCACTCACTTCCTC
The DNA here is from genome assembly GCF_964198595.1 of Lampetra fluviatilis. Classification (NCBI taxonomy): domain Eukaryota; kingdom Metazoa; phylum Chordata; class Hyperoartia; order Petromyzontiformes; family Petromyzontidae; genus Lampetra; species Lampetra fluviatilis. The sequence continues at coordinate 12,364,618 of NC_136307.1, read as the reverse complement.
GCTCACGATGATGGTCAATGTCTAGAGCGCGGCCCAGCCTTCACTGATGACGGAGGCTACTTCCAGCGTGTCCGAGCCTCCTTCGTGAAGGCGCCGATTTATTTGCATGGAGTGCTCAGTGGCGGAGTCAGAAACCGCGACTGTTAATACCGGATGATGTGCGTGGGTGAGGCGGGTGGGTGAGGCGGGTGGGTGAGGCGGGTGGGTGATGCGGATGGATGGGGTGGGTGGGTGGGGCGTGTGGGTGAGGCGAGTGGATGGGGTGGGTGGGTGAGGCGGGTGGGTGATGTGAGTGGGTGATGTGGGTGGATGAGGTGGGTGGGTGAGGCGTGTCGGTGAGGCGTGTGGGTGAGGCGAGTGGATGGGGTGGGTGGATGGGGTGGGTGGGTGAGGTGCGTGGGTGAGGTGGGTGGGTGAAGTGTGTGGGTGAAGTGTGTGGGTGGGGTGGGTGGGTGGGTGGGTGAGGTGCGTGGGTGAGGTGGGTGGGTGAGGCGTGTGGATGGGGTGGGTGGGTGGATGGGTGAGGTGGGTGGATGGGATGGGTGAGGCGGGTGGATGGGGTGGGTGAGGCGGGTGGATGGGGTGGGTGGGTGAGGCGGGTGGGTGATGTGAGTGGGTGATGTGGGTGGATGAGGTGGGTGGGTGAGGTGGGTGGGTGAAGTGTGTGGGTGAAGTGTGTGGGTGGGGTGGGTGGGTGGGTGGGTGAGGTGGGTGGGTGAGGTGGGTGGGTGAGGCGTGTGGATGGGGTGGGTGGGTGGATGGGTGAGGCGGGTGGATGGGGTGGGTGAGGCGGGTGGATGGGGTGGGTGGGTGAGGTGCGTGGGTGAGGTGGGTGGATGGGGTGGGTGGGTGGGGCGGGTGGATGGGGTGGGTTTGTGAGGTGGGTGGGTGAGACGGGTGGATGGGGTGGGTGGGTGAGGTGGGTGAGGTGGGTGGATGGGGTGAGTGGGTGAGTGGGTGGGTGGATGGGGTGGGTGAGGCGGGTGGATGGGGTGGGTGACGCGGGTGGGTGAGGCGGTTTGATGGGGTGGGTGGGTGAGGCGTGTGGGTGAGGTGGGTGGGTGAGGTGCGTGGGTGAGGTGCATGGGTGAGGTGCCTGGGTGATGCGGGTGGATGGGGTGGATGGGTGAGGCGGGTGGGTAAGGCAGGTGGAAAATATGGGAATGACGGGGTGGACAGCTTTCAGTGGTTGGGTTGGGGCGGTTGGTCGCTGTTCTTCCCTCGCTCTTCGCCGCCCTCAGATTCGCTGCAGCGATGATTGAGGCGTCCATTAAGTGCCACTCGCTCCGCTCCCTCGGCGTTGCGCGGGGCTGGCGAACGCGGTGTGAGCAATGATGATGACGATCGGGCGGATCCGAGATTCGGGGTCGTGAGGAGACGACGGCGCCATTTGTTAATCAGGAGGCGCTGCGAGGCGCAACTCCCTTCACCGCTGGGCACCACGCTCCCTGCGCCCTGCGAACGAAGGGAGACGAGGGGGTGGCGCCGTTCGCTGTAAACATCTGACAGCTCACCAACAGCATTGCTTCGGGGCATCTTGACTCGCTTGGTGAGCCACTGAATGTCGAAACCAGTCCAGAGTTTTGCTTGCGTTGAATCAAAGCTTCTGACGACGACAACATTTCCAGATGGCCGTGAGGCCGATGGCACGGTGCAAAAAATATATGTATCTGCTTTTAATTTCTTTATATTTTTGTCCGGAGCGACAGGTCTGGAAAGGAGGCGAAATGCCCGCTCAGGGGTGCGCACAAGAACTCGAAGCGCCAGAAATGCTGCCCGAATACCGCTGCCCTTTCTCGGGGGAGATGGCGCGCCGTGACCGCGCGTCTCCTGACGCCAATCGCGCTCGCAATTATTCGCGGTACGAGCGGTGGCGGCAGAGCCAGGGGGTGGCGATGGTGGCGGTGTCGCTGCTGTGGTCCACGCGCGGGGCCGAGTCGGCAGAACGGAGTTGATTAACTCGCGGGGCCACGCGTCTGGGTGACGGATCTCAATTCGCTAGTCAGTTGAGCCGCTCTGGTGACACCAGCCGGGGGGGAGATCCTCCTGCCCAGAAGCGACACCGCATCCACCACGCAGCCCCACCCGCCCCCCACCCCGCAGAGACCCCGCGGGTTTTGTTCGAACCGAGGACGTCTCGCGCTCACTGGGCGATCTGCAGTGGAAATTGGCCAATTCGAACAGCCTCGTACCGACCAGAGGTGGCCATTGCCTATAAAAATCTGACACCAGCATTGATTCAAGCGAACCTGGCCTCTGCAGATTGGACTCTCAATTGTTGAAACCGGTCCAGAGTTTCCTTGCGGTTAACAAACACTGCTGAAATCATGCACTCGCAAAAAAGGCAGCGCGGCTGATGGGGTGTGCGAAAAGTTTGGTGTCGATGTAGAGAGATAAATATGGCGTGAAGGCGAAATGTCGGCTAATTTAATTCAATCGACTGCAGGGTGTGAGTGTCTGTGTGTGTGTACTGTGTGCAGGGTGTGAGTGTCTGTGTGTGTGTGGTGTGTACTGGGTGCATGGTGTGAGTGTCTGTGTGTGTGTGGTGTGTGCTGTATGCAGGGTGTGAGTGTCTGTGTGTGTGTGGTGTGTGCTGGGTGCAGGGTGTGAGTGTCTGTGTTTGTGTGTGGTGTGTACTGGGTGTAGGGTGTGAGTGTCTGTGTGTGTGTGGTGTGTGCAGGGTGTGAGTGTCTGTGTGTGTGTGGTGTACACTTAGTGCAGGGTGTGAGTGTCTGTGTGTGTGGTGTGTACTGAGTGCAGGGTGTGAGTGTCTGTGTGTGTGTGGTGTGTGCTGTGTGCAGGGAGTGAGTGTCTGTGTGTGTGGCGTGTACTGGGTGCATGGTGTGAGTGTCTGTGTGTGTGGTGTGTGCTGTGTGCAGGGTGTGAGTGTCTGTGTGTGTGTGGTGTGTACTGGGTGTAGGGGGTGAGTGTGTGTGTGGTGTGTACTGAGTGAAGGGTATGAGTGTCTGTGTGTGTGTGGTGTGTACTGAGTGCAAGGTGTGAGTGTCTGTGTGTGTGTGTGGTGTACACTGAGTGCAGGGTGTCAGTGTCTGTGTGTGTGTGTGTGGTGTGCACTGGGTTCAGGGTGTGAGTGTCTGTGTGTGTGTGGTGTGTGCTGGGTGCAGGGTGTGAGTGTCTGTGTGTGTGTGGTGTGTACTGGGTGTAGGGTGTGAGTGTCTGTGTGTGTGTGGTGTACACTGAGTGCAGGGTGTGAGTGTCTGTGTGTGTGTGGTGTGTACTGAGTGCAGGGTGTGAGTGTCTGTGTGTGTGTGGTATGTGCTGTGTGCAGGGAGTGAGTGTCTGTGTGTGTGGCGTGTACTGGGTGCATGGTGTGAGTGTCTGTGTGTGTGGTGTGTGCTGTGTGCAGGGTGTGAGTGTCTGTGTGTGTGTGGTGTGTACTGGGTGTAGGGGGTGAGTGTGTGTGTGGTGTATACTGAGTGCAGGGTGTGAGTGTCTGTGTGTGGTGTGTGCTGAGTGCAGGGTGCGAGTGTCTGTGTGTGTGTGGTGTGTACTGCGTGCAGGGTGTGAGTGTCTGTGTGTGTGTGGTGTGTACTGAGTGCAAGGTGAGAGTGTCTGTGTGTGTGTGGTGTGTACTGGGTGCAGGGTGTGAGTGTGTGTGTGTGGTGTGTGCTGTGTGCAGGGTGTGAGTGTCTGTGTGTGAGTGGTGTACACTGCGTGCAGGGTGTGAGTGTCTGTGTGTGTGCAGTGTGTACTAGGTGCAGGGTGTGAGTGTCTGTGTGTGTGTGTGCTGTTTGCAGGGTGTGAGTGTCTGTGTGTGTGTGTGGTGTGTACTGAGTGCAGGGTGTAAGTGTCTGTGTGTGTGTGGTGTACACTGAGTGCAGGGTGTGAGTGTCTGTGTGTGGTGTGTGCTGAGTGCAGGGTGTGAGTGTGTGTGTGGTGTGTGCTGAGTGCAGGGTGTGAGTGTCTGTGTGCGTGTGGTGTGTACTGAATGCAGGGTGTGAGTGTCTGTGTGTGTGTGGTGTGTACTGAGTGCAGGGTGTGAGTGTCTGTGTGTGTGTGGTGTATGCTGGGTGCAGGGTGTGAGTGTCTGTGTGTGTGTGTGGTGTGTACTGGGTGTAGGGTGTGAGTGTCTGTGTGTGTGTGGTGTGTGCAGGGTGTGAGTGTCTGTGTGTGTGTGGTGTACACTGAGTGCAGGGTGTGAGTGTCTGTGTGTGTGTGGTGTGTACTGAGTGCAGGGTGTGAGTGTCTGTGTGTGTGTGGTGTGTACTGAGTGCAGGGTGTGAGTGTCTGTGTGGGTGTGGTGTGTGCTGTGTGCAGGGTGTGAGTGTCTGTGTGTGTGTGGTGTGTGCTGGGTGTAGGGGGTGAGTGTGTGTGTGGTGTGTACTGAGTGAAGGGTATGAGTGTTTGTGTGTGTGTGGTGTGTGCTGTGTGCAGGGTGTGAGTGTCTGTGTGTGTGTGGTGTGTACTGATTGCAGGGTGTGAGTGTCTGTGTGTGTGTGGTGTACACTGGGTGCAGGGTGTGAGTGTCTGTGTGTGTGTGTGTGGTGTGTACTGAGTGCAGGGTGTGAGTGTCTGTGTGTGTGTGGTGTACACTGAGTGCAAGGTGTGAGTGTCTGTGTGTGTGCAGTGTGTACTAGGTGCAGGGTGTGAGTGTCTGTGTGTGTGTGTGCTGTGTGCAGGGTGTGAGTGTCTGTGTGTGTGTGTGGTGTGTACTGAGTGCAGGGTGTAAGTGTCTGTGTGTGTGTGGTGTACACTGAGTGCAGGGTGTGAGTGTCTGTGTGTGGTGTGTGCTGAGTGCAGGGTGTGAGTGTGTGTGTGGTGTGTGCTGAGTGCAGGGTGTGAGTGTCTGTGTGTGTGGTGTGTACTGAGTGCAGGGTGTGAGTGTCTGTGTGTGTGTGGTGTGTGCTGAGTGCAGGGTGTGAGTGTCTGTGTGTGTGTGGTGTACACTGGGTGCAGGGTGTGAGTGTCTGTGTGTGTGTGTGTGGTGTGTACTGAGTGCAGGGTGTGAGTGTCTGTGTGTGTGTGGTGTACACTGAGTGCAGGGTGTGAGTGTCTGTGTGTGTGCAGTGTGTACTAGGTGCAGGGTGTGAGTGTCTGTGTGTGTGTGTGCTGTTTGCAGGGTGTGAGTATCTGTGTGTGTGTGTGGTGTGTACTGAGTGCAGGGTGTAAGTGTCTGTGTGTGTGTGGTGTACACTGAGTGCAGGGTGTGAGTGTCTGTGTGTGGTGTGTGCTGAGTGCAGGGTGTGAGTGTGTGTGTGGTGTGTTCTGAGTGCAGGGTGTGAGTGTCTGTGTGCGTGTGGTGTGTACTGAGTGCAGGGTGTGAGTGTCTGTGTGTGTGTGGTGTGTACTGAGTGCAGGGTGTGAGTGTCTGTGTGTGTGTGGTGTATGCTGGGTGCAGGATGTGAGTGTCTGTGTGTGTGTGTGGTGTGTACTGGGTGTAGGGTGTGAGTGTCTGTGTGTGTGTGGTGTGTGCAGGGTGTGAGTGTCTGTGTGTGTGTGGTGTACACTGAGTGCAGGGTGTGAGTGTCTGTGTGTGTGTGTGGTGTGTACTGAGTGCAGGGTGTGAGTGTCTGTGTGGGTGTGGTGTGTGCTGTGTGCAGGGAGTGAGTGTCTGTGTGTGTGGCGTGTACTGGGTGCATGGCGTGAGTGTCTGTGTGTGTGGTGTGTGCTGTGTGCAGGGTGTGAGTGTCTGTGTGTGTGGTGTGTACTGGGTGTAGGGGGTGAGTGTGTGTGTGGTGTGTACTGAGTGAAGGGTATGAGTGTCTGTGTGTGTGTGGTGTGTGCTGTGTGCAGGGTGTGAGTGTCTGTGTGTGTGTGGTGTGTACTGAGTGCAGGGTGTGAGTGTCTGTGTGTGTGTGTGGTGTACACTGAGTGCAGGGTGTCAGTGTCTGTGTGTGTGTGGTGTGCACTGGGTTCAGGGTGTGAGTGTCTGTGTGTGTGTGGTGTGTGCTGAGTGCAGGGTGTGAGTGTCTGTGTGTGTGTGGTGTACACTGGGTGCAGGGTGTGAGTGTCTGTGTGTGTGTGTGTGGTGTGTACTGAGTGCAGGGTGTGAGTGTCTGTGTGTGTGCGGTGTACACTGAGTGCAGGGTGTGAGTGTCTGTGTGTGTGCAGTGTGTACTAGGTGCAGGGTGTGAGTGTCTGTCTGTGTGTGTGTGTGCTGTGTGCAGGGTGTGAGTGTCTGTGTGTGTGTGTGGTGTGTACTGAGTGCAGGGTGTAAGTGTCTGTGTGTGTGTGGTGTACACTGAGTGCAGGGTGTGAGTGTCTGTGTGTGGTGTGTGCTGAGTGCAGGGTGCGAGTGTCTGTGTGTGTGTGGTGTGTACTGCGTGCAGGGTGTGAGTGTCTGTGTGTGTGTGGTGTGTACTGAGTGCAAGGTGAGAGTGTCTGTGTGTGTGTGGTGTGTACTGGGTGCAGGGTGTGAGTGTGTGTGTGTGGTGTGTGCTGTGTGCAGGGTGTGAGTGTCTGTGTGTGAGTGGTGTACACTGCGTGCAGGGTGTGAGTGTCTGTGTGTGTGCAGTGTGTACTAGGTGCAGGGTGTGAGTGTCTGTGTGTGTGTGTGCTGTTTGCAGGGTGTGAGTGTCTGTGTGTGTGTGTGGTGTGTACTGAGTGCAGGGTGTAAGTGTCTGTGTGTGTGTGGTGTACACTGAGTGCAGGGTGTGAGTGTCTGTGTGTGGTGTGTGCTGAGTGCAGGGTGTGAGTGTGTGTGTGGTGTGTGCTGAGTGCAGGGTGTGAGTGTCTGTGTGCGTGTGGTGTGTACTGAATGCAGGGTGTGAGTGTCTGTGTGTGTGTGGTGTGTACTGAGTGCAGGGTGTGAGTGTCTGTGTGTGTGTGGTGTATGCTGGGTGCAGGGTGTGAGTGTCTGTGTGTGTGTGTGGTGTGTACTGGGTGTAGGGTGTGAGTGTCTGTGTGTGTGTGGTGTGTGCAGGGTGTGAGTGTCTGTGTGTGTGTGGTGTACACTGAGTGCAGGGTGTGAGTGTCTGTGTGTGTGTGGTGTGTACTGAGTGCAGGGTGTGAGTGTCTGTGTGTGTGTGGTGTGTACTGAGTGCAGGGTGTGAGTGTCTGTGTGGGTGTGGTGTGTGCTGTGTGCAGGGTGTGAGTGTCTGTGTGTGTGTGGTGTGTGCTGGGTGTAGGGGGTGAGTGTGTGTGTGGTGTGTACTGAGTGAAGGGTATGAGTGTTTGTGTGTGTGTGGTGTGTGCTGTGTGCAGGGTGTGAGTGTCTGTGTGTGTGTGGTGTGTACTGATTGCAGGGTGTGAGTGTCTGTGTGTGTGTGGTGTACACTGGGTGCAGGGTGTGAGTGTCTGTGTGTGTGTGTGTGGTGTGTACTGAGTGCAGGGTGTGAGTGTCTGTGTGTGTGTGGTGTACACTGAGTGCAAGGTGTGAGTGTCTGTGTGTGTGCAGTGTGTACTAGGTGCAGGGTGTGAGTGTCTGTGTGTGTGTGTGCTGTGTGCAGGGTGTGAGTGTCTGTGTGTGTGTGTGGTGTGTACTGAGTGCAGGGTGTAAGTGTCTGTGTGTGTGTGGTGTACACTGAGTGCAGGGTGTGAGTGTCTGTGTGTGGTGTGTGCTGAGTGCAGGGTGTGAGTGTGTGTGTGGTGTGTGCTGAGTGCAGGGTGTGAGTGTCTGTGTGTGTGGTGTGTACTGAGTGCAGGGTGTGAGTGTCTGTGTGTGTGTGGTGTGTGCTGAGTGCAGGGTGTGAGTGTCTGTGTGTGTGTGGTGTACACTGGGTGCAGGGTGTGAGTGTCTGTGTGTGTGTGTGTGGTGTGTACTGAGTGCAGGGTGTGAGTGTCTGTGTGTGTGTGGTGTACACTGAGTGCAGGGTGTGAGTGTCTGTGTGTGTGCAGTGTGTACTAGGTGCAGGGTGTGAGTGTCTGTGTGTGTGTGTGCTGTTTGCAGGGTGTGAGTATCTGTGTGTGTGTGTGGTGTGTACTGAGTGCAGGGTGTAAGTGTCTGTGTGTGTGTGGTGTACACTGAGTGCAGGGTGTGAGTGTCTGTGTGTGGTGTGTGCTGAGTGCAGGGTGTGAGTGTGTGTGTGGTGTGTTCTGAGTGCAGGGTGTGAGTGTCTGTGTGCGTGTGGTGTGTACTGAGTGCAGGGTGTGAGTGTCTGTGTGTGTGTGGTGTGTACTGAGTGCAGGGTGTGAGTGTCTGTGTGTGTGTGGTGTATGCTGGGTGCAGGATGTGAGTGTCTGTGTGTGTGTGTGGTGTGTACTGGGTGTAGGGTGTGAGTGTCTGTGTGTGTGTGGTGTGTGCAGGGTGTGAGTGTCTGTGTGTGTGTGGTGTACACTGAGTGCAGGGTGTGAGTGTCTGTGTGTGTGTGTGGTGTGTACTGAGTGCAGGGTGTGAGTGTCTGTGTGGGTGTGGTGTGTGCTGTGTGCAGGGAGTGAGTGTCTGTGTGTGTGGCGTGTACTGGGTGCATGGCGTGAGTGTCTGTGTGTGTGGTGTGTGCTGTGTGCAGGGTGTGAGTGTCTGTGTGTGTGGTGTGTACTGGGTGTAGGGGGTGAGTGTGTGTGTGGTGTGTACTGAGTGAAGGGTATGAGTGTCTGTGTGTGTGTGGTGTGTGCTGTGTGCAGGGTGTGAGTGTCTGTGTGTGTGTGGTGTGTACTGAGTGCAGGGTGTGAGTGTCTGTGTGTGTGTGTGGTGTACACTGAGTGCAGGGTGTCAGTGTCTGTGTGTGTGTGGTGTGCACTGGGTTCAGGGTGTGAGTGTCTGTGTGTGTGTGGTGTGTGCTGAGTGCAGGGTGTGAGTGTCTGTGTGTGTGTGGTGTACACTGGGTGCAGGGTGTGAGTGTCTGTGTGTGTGTGTGTGGTGTGTACTGAGTGCAGGGTGTGAGTGTCTGTGTGTGTGCGGTGTACACTGAGTGCAGGGTGTGAGTGTCTGTGTGTGTGCAGTGTGTACTAGGTGCAGGGTGTGAGTGTCTGTGTGTGTGTGTGGTGTGTACTGAGTGCAGGGTGTAAGTGTCTGTGTGTGTGTGGTGTACACTGAGTGCAGGGTGTGAGTGTCTGTGTGTGGTGTGTGCTGAGTGCAGGGTGCGAGTGTCTGTGTGTGTGTGGTGTGTACTGCGTGCAGGGTGTGAGTGTCTGTGTGTGTGTGGTGTGTACTGAGTGCAAGGTGAGAGTGTCTGTGTGTGTGTGGTGTGTACTGGGTGCAGGGTGTGAGTGTGTGTGTGTGGTGTGTGCTGTGTGCAGGGTGTGAGTGTCTGTGTGTGAGTGGTGTACACTGCGTGCAGGGTGTGAGTGTCTGTGTGTGTGTGGTGTGTACTAAGTGCAGGGTGTGAGTGTCTGTGTGTGTGTACTGTGTGCAGGGTGTGAGTGTCTGTGTGTGTGTGGTGTGTACTGGGTGCATGGTGTGAGTGTCTGTGTGTGTGTGGTGTGTGCTGTGTGCAGGGTGTGAGTGTCTGTGTGTGTGTGGTGTGTGCTGGGTGCAGGGTGTGAGTGTCTGTGTGTGTGTGTGGTGTGTACTGGGTGTAGGGTGTGAGTGTCTGTGTGTGTGTGGCGTGTGCAGGGTGTGAGTGTCTGTGTGTGTGTGGTGTACACTGAGTGCAGGGTGTGAGTGTCTGTGTGTGTGTGGTGTGTGCTGTGTGCAGGGAGTAAGTGTCTGTGTGTGTGGCGTGTACTGGGTGCATGGTGTGAGTGTCTGTGTGTGTGGTGTGTGCTGTGTGCAGGGTGTGAGTGTCTGTGTGTGTGTGGTGTGTACTGGGTGTAGGGGGTGAGTGTGTGTGTGGTGTGTACTGAGTGAAGGGTATGAGTGTCTGTGTGTGTGTGGTGTGTACTGAGTGCAAGGTGTGAGTGTCTGTGTGTGTGTGTGGTGTACACTGAGTGCAGGGTGTCAGTGTCTGTGTGTGTGTGGTGTGCACTGGGTTCAGGGTGTGAGTATCTGTGTGTGTGTGGTGTGTGCTGGGTGCAGGGTGTGAGTGTCTGTGTGTGTGGTGTGTACTGGGTGTAGGGTGTGAGTGTCTGTGTGTGTGTGGTGTGTGCAGGGTGTGAGTGTCTGTGTGTGTGTGTGTGTGTGGTGTACACTGAGTGCAGGGTGTGAGTGTCTGTGTGTGTGTGGTGTGTACTGAGTGCAGGGTGTGAGTGTCTGTGTGTGTGTGGTGTGTGCTGTGTGCAGGGAGTGAGTGTCTGTGGCGTGTACTGGGTGCATGGTGTGAGTGTCTGTGTGTGTGGTGTGTGCTGTGTGCAGGGTGTGAGTGTCTGTGTGTGTGTGGTGTGTACTGGGTGTAGGGGGTGAGTGTGTGTGTGGTGCGTACTGAGTGAAGGGTATGAGTGTTTGTGTGTGTGTGTGTGGTGTGTGCTGTGTGCAGGGTGTGAGTGTCTGTGTGTGTGTGGTGTGTACTGAGTGCAGGGTGTGAGTGTCTGTGTGTGTGTGTGGTGTACACTGAGTGCAGGGTGTCAGTGAATGTGTGTGTGTGGTGTGCACTGGGTTCAGGTTGTGAGTGTCTGTGTGTGTGTGGTGTGTGCTGAGTGCAGGGTGTGAGTGTCTGTGTGTGTGTGGTGTACACTGGGTGCAGGGTGTGAGTGTCTGTGTGTGTGTGGTGTGTACTGAGTGCAGGGTGTGAGTGTCTGTGTGTGTGTGGTGTACACTGAGTGCAGGGTGTGAGTGTCTGTGTGTGTGCAGTGTGTACTAGGTGCAGGGTGTGAGTGTCTGTGTGTGTGTGCTGTTTGCAGGGTGTGAGTGTCTGTGTGTGTGGTGTGTACTGAGTGCAGGGTGTAAGTGTCTGTGTGTGTGTGGTGTACACTGAGTGCAGGGTGTGAGTGTCTGTGTGTGGTGTGTGCTGAGTGCAGGGTGTGAGTGTGTGTGTGGTGTGTGCTGAGTGCAGGGTGTGAGTGTCTGTGTGTGTGTGGTGTGTACTGAGTGCAGGGTGTGAGTGTCTGTGTGTGTGTGGTGTATGCTGGGTGCAGGGTGTGAGTGTCTGTGTGTGTGTACTGTGTGCAGGGTGTGAGTGTCTGTGTGTGTGTGGTGTGTACTGGGTGCATGGTGTGAGTGTCTGTGTGTGTGGTGTGTACTGGGTGTAGGGTGTGAGTGTCTGTGTGTGTGTGGTGTGTGCAGGGTGTGAGTGTCTGTGTGTGTGTGTGTGTGGTGTACACTGAGTGCAGGGTGTGAGTGTCTGTGTGTGTGTGGTGTGTACTGAGTGCAGGGTGTGAGTGTCTGTGTGTGTGTGGTGTGTGCTGTGTGCAGGGAGTGAGTGTCTGTGGCGTGTACTGGGTGCATGGTGTGAGTGTCTGTGTGTGTGGTGTGTGCTGTGTGCAGGGTGTGAGTGTCTGTGTGTGTGTGGTGTGTACTGGGTGTAGGGGGTGAGTGTGTGTGTGGTGCGTACTGAGTGAAGGGTATGAGTGTTTGTGTGTGTGTGGTGTGTGCTGTGTGCAGGGTGTGAGTGTCTGTGTGTGTGTGGTGTGTACTGAGTGCAGGGTGTGAGTGTCTGTGTGTGTGTGTGGTGTACACTGAGTGCAGGGTGTCAGTGAATGTGTGTGTGTGGTGTGCACTGGGTTCAGGTTGTGAGTGTCTGTGTGTGTGTGGTGTGTGCTGAGTGCAGGGTGTGAGTGTCTGTGTGTGTGTGGTGTACACTGGGTGCAGGGTGTGAGTGTCTGTGTGTGTGTGTGTGTGGTGTGTACTGAGTGCAGGGTGTGAGTGTCTGTGTGTGTGTGGTGTACACTGAGTGCAGGGTGTGAGTGTCTGTGTGTGTGCAGTGTGTACTAGGTGCAGGGTGTGAGTGTCTGTGTGTGTGTGCTGTTTGCAGGGTGTGAGTGTCTGTGTGTGTGGTGTGTACTGAGTGCAGGGTGTAAGTGTCTGTGTGTGTGTGGTGTACACTGAGTGCAGGGTGTGAGTGTCTGTGTGTGGTGTGTGCTGAGTGCAGGGTGTGAGTGTGTGTGTGGTGTGTGCTGAGTGCAGGGTGTGAGTGTCTGTGTGTGTGTGGTGTGTACTGAGTGCAGGGTGTGAGTGTCTGTGTGTGTGTGGTGTATGCTGGGTGCAGGGTGTGAGTGTCTGTGTGTGTGTACTGTGTGCAGGGTGTGAGTGTCTGTGTGTGTGTGGTGTGTACTGGGTGCATGGTGTGAGTGTCTGTGTGTGTGGTGTGTACTGGGTGTAGGGTGTGAGTGTCTGTGTGTGTGTGGTGTGTGCAGGGTGTGAGTGTCTGTGTGTGTGTGTGTGTGGTGTACACTGAGTGCAGGGTGTGAGTGTCTGTGTGTGTGTGGTGTGTACTGAGTGCAGGGTGTGAGTGTCTGTGTGTGTGTGGTGTGTGCTGTGTGCAGGGAGTGAGTGTCTGTGGCGTGTACTGGGTGCATGGTGTGAGTGTCTGTGTGTGTGGTGTGTGCTGTGTGCAGGGTGTGAGTGTCTGTGTGTGTGTGGTGTGTACTGGGTGTAGGGGGTGAGTGTGTGTGTGGTGCGTACTGAGTGAAGGGTATGAGTGTTTGTGTGTGTGTGGTGTGTGCTGTGTGCAGGGTGCGAGTGTCTGTGTGTGTGTGGTGTGTACTGCGTGCAGGGTGTGAGTGTCTGTGTGTGTGTGGTGTGTACTGAGTGCAAGGTGAGAGTGTCTGTGTGTGTGTGGTGTGTACTGGGTGCAGGGTGTGAGTGTGTGTGTGTGGTGTGTGCTGTGTGCAGGGTGTGAGTGTCTGTGTGTGAGTGGTGTACACTGCGTGCAGGGTGTGAGTGTCTGTGTGTGTGTGGTGTGTACTAAGTGCAGGGTGTGAGTGTCTGTGTGTGTGTACTGTGTGCAGGGTGTGAGTGTCTGTGTGTGTGTGGTGTGTACTGGGTGCATGGTGTGAGTGTCTGTGTGTGTGTGGTGTGTGCTGTGTGCAGGGTGTGAGTGTCTGTGTGTGTGTGGTGTGTGCTGGGTGCAGGGTGTGAGTGTCTGTGTGTGTGTGTGGTGTGTACTGGGTGTAGGGTGTGAGTGTCTGTGTGTGTGTGGCGTGTGCAGGGTGTGAGTGTCTGTGTGTGTGTGGTGTACACTGAGTGCAGGGTGTGAGTGTCTGTGTGTGTGTGGTGTGTGCTGTGTGCAGGGAGTAAGTGTCTGTGTGTGTGGCGTGTACTGGGTGCATGGTGTGAGTGTCTGTGTGTGTGGTGTGTGCTGTGTGCAGGGTGTGAGTGTCTGTGTGTGTGTGGTGTGTACTGGGTGTAGGGGGTGAGTGTGTGTGTGGTGTGTACTGAGTGAAGGGTATGAGTGTCTGTGTGTGTGTGGTGTGTACTGAGTGCAAGGTGTGAGTGTCTGTGTGTGTGTGTGGTGTACACTGAGTGCAGGGTGTCAGTGTCTGTGTGTGTGTGGTGTGCACTGGGTTCAGGGTGTGAGTATCTGTGTGTGTGTGGTGTGTGCTGGGTGCAGGGTGTGAGTGTCTGTGTGTGTGGTGTGTACTGGGTGTAGGGTGTGAGTGTCTGTGTGTGTGTGGTGTGTGCAGGGTGTGAGTGTCTGTGTGTGTGTGGTGTACACTGAGTGCAGGGTGTGAGTGTCTGTGTGTGTGTGGTGTGTACTGAGTGCAGGGTGTGAGTGTCTGTGTGTGTGTGGTGTGTGCTGTGTGCAGGGAGTGAGTGTCTGTGGCGTGTACTGGGTGCATGGTGTGAGTGTCTGTGTGTGTGGTGTGTGCTGTGTGCAGGGTGTGAGTGTCTGTGTGTGTGTGGTGTGTACTGGGTGTAGGGGGTGAGTGTGTGTGTGGTGCGTACTGAGTGAAAGGTATGAGTGTTTGTGTGTGTGTGGTGTGTGCTGTGTGCAGGGTGTGAGTGTCTGTGTGTGTGTGGTGTGTACTGAGTGCAGGGTGTGAGTGTCTGTGTGTGTGTGTGGTGTACACTGAGTGCAGGGTGTCAGTGAATGTGTGTGTGTGGTGTGCACTGGGTTCAGGTTGTGAGTGTCTGTGTGTGTGTGGTGTGTGCTGAGTGCAGGGTGTGAGTGTCTGTGTGTGTGTGGTGTACACTGGGTGCAGGGTGTGAGTGTCTGTGTGTGTATGTGTGTGGTGTGTACTGAGTGCAGGGTGTGAGTGTCTGTGTGTGTGTGGTGTACACTGAGTGCAGGGTGTGAGTGTCTGTGTGTGTGCAGTGTGTACTAGGTGCAGGGTGTGAGTGTCTGTGTGTGTGTGCTGTTTGCAGGGTGTGAGTGTCTGTGTATGTAGTGTGTACTGAGTGCAGGGTGTAAGTGTCTGTGTGTGTGTGGTGTACACTGAGTGCAGGGTGTGAGTGTCTGTGTGTGGTGTGTGCTGAGTGCAGGGTGTGAGTGTGTGTGTGGTGTGTGCTGAGTGCAGGGTGTGAGTGTCTGTGTGTGTGTGGTGTGTACTGAGTGCAGGGTGTGAGTGTCTGTGTGTGTGTGGTGTATGCTGGGTGCAGGGTGTGAGTGTCTGTGTGTGTGTACTGTGTGCAGGGTGTGAGTGTCTGTGTGTGTGTGGTGTGTACTGGGTGCATGGTGTGAGTGTCTGTGTGTGTGGTGTGTACTGGGTGTAGGGTGTGAGTGTCTGTGTGTGTGTGGTGTGTGCAGGGTGTGAGTGTCTGTGTGTGTGTGTGTGTGGTGTACACTGAGTGCAGGGTGTGAGTGTCTGTGTGTGTGTGGTGTGTACTGAGTGCAGGGTGTGAGTGTCTGTGTGTGTGTGGTGTGTGCTGTGTGCAGGGAGTGAGTGTCTGTGGCGTGTACTGGGTGCATGGTGTGAGTGTCTGTGTGTGTGGTGTGTGCTGTGTGCAGGGTGTGAGTGTCTGTGTGTGTGTGGTGTGTACTGGGTGTAGGGGGTGAGTGTGTGTGTGGTGCGTACTGAGTGAAGGGTATGAGTGTTTGTGTGTGTGTGGTGTGTGCTGTGTGCAGGGTGTGAGTGTCTGTGTGTGTGTGGTGTGTACTGAGTGCAGGGTGTGAGTGTCTGTGTGTGTGTGTGGTGTACACTGAGTGCAGGGTGTCAGTGAATGTGTGTGTGTGGTGTGCACTGGGTTCAGGTTGTGAGTGTCTGTGTGTGTGTGGTGTGTGCTGAGTGCAGGGTGTGAGTGTCTGTGTGTGTGTGGTGTACACTGGGTGCAGGGTGTGAGTGTCTGTGTGTGTGTGTGTGTGGTGTGTACTGAGTGCAGGGTGTGAGTGTCTGTGTGTGTGTGGTGTACACTGAGTGCAGGGTGTGAGTGTCTGTGTGTGTGCAGTGTGTACTAGGTGCAGGGTGTGAGTGTCTGTGTGTGTGTGCTGTTTGCAGGGTGTGAGTGTCTGTGTGTGTGGTGTGTACTGAGTGCAGGGTGTAAGTGTCTGTGTGTGTGTGGTGTACACTGAGTGCAGGGTGTGAGTGTCTGTGTGTGGTGTGTGCTGAGTGCAGGGTGTGAGTGTGTGTGTGGTGTGTGCTGAGTGCAGGGTGTGAGTGTCTGTGTGTGTGTGGTGTGTACTGAGTGCAGGGTGTGAGTGTCTGTGTGTGTGTGGTGTATGCTGGGTGCAGGGTGTGAGTGTCTGTGTGTGTGTACTGTGTGCAGGGTGTGAGTGTCTGTGTGTGTGTGGTGTGTACTGGGTGCATGGTGTGAGTGTCTGTGTGTGTGGTGTGTACTGGGTGTAGGGTGTGAGTGTCTGTGTGTGTGTGGTGTGTGCAGGGTGTGAGTGTCTGTGTGTGTGTGTGGTGTACACTGAGTGCAGGGTGTGAGTGTCTGTGTGTGTGTGGTGTGTACTGAGTGCAGGGTGTGAGTGTCTGTGTGTGTGGTGTGTGCTGTGTGCAGGGTGTGAGTGTCTGTGTGTGTGTGGTGTGTACTGGGTGTAGGGGGTGAGTGTGTGTGTGGTGCGTACTGAGTGAAGGGTATGAGTGTTTGTGTGTGTGTGGTGTGTGCTGTGTGCAGGGTGTGAGTGTCTGTGTGTGTGTGGTGTGTACTGAGTGCAGGGTGTGAGTGTCTGTGTGTGTGTGTGGTGTACACTGAGTGCAGGGTGTCAGTGAATGTGTGTGTGTGGTGTGCACTGGGTTCAGGGTGTGAGTGTCTGTGTGTGTGTGTGTGGTGTGTACTGAGTGCAGGGTGTGAGTGTCTGTGTGTGTGTGGTGTACACTGAGTGCAGGGTGTGAGTGTCTGTGTGTGTGCAGTGTGTACTAGGTGCAGGGTGTGAGTGTCTGTGTGTGTGTGCTGTTTGCAGGGTGTGAGTGTCTGTGTGTGTGTGTGGTGTGTACTGAGTGCAGGGTGTAAGTGTCTGTGTGTGTGTGGTGTACACTGAGTGCAGGGTGTGAGTGTCTGTGTGTGGTGTGTGCTGAGTGCAGGGTGTGAGTGTGTGTGTGGTGTGTGCTGAGTGCAGGGTGTGAGTGTCTGTGTGTGTGTGGTGTGTACTGAGTGCAGGGTGTGAGTGTCTGTGTGTGTGTGGTGTATGCTGGGTGCAGGGTGTGAGTGTCTGTGTGTGTGTGTGGTTTGTACTGGGTGTAGGGTGTGCGTGTCTGTGTGTGAGTGGTGTACACTGCGTGCAGGGTGTGAGTGTCTGTGTGTGTGTGGTGTGTACTAAGTGCAGGGTGTGAGTGTCTGTGTGTGTGTACTGTGTGCAGGGTGTGAGTGTCTGTGTGTGTGTGGTGTGTACTGGGTGCATGGTGTGAGTGTCTGTGTGTGTGTGGTGTGTGCTGTGTGCAGGGTGTGAGTGTCTGTTTGTGTGTGGTGTGTGCTGGGTGCAGGGTGTGAGTGTCTGTGTGTGTGTGTGGTGTGTACTGGGTGTAGGGTGTGAGTGTCTGTGTGTGTGTGGTGTGTGCAGGGTGTGAGTGTCTGTGTGTGTGTGGTGTACACTGAGTGCAGGGTGTGAGTGTCTGTGTGTGTGTGGTGTGTACTGAGTGCAGGGTGTGAGTGTCTGTGTGTGTGCAGTGTGTACTAGGTGCAGGGTGTGAGTGTCTGTGTGTGTGTGCTGTTTGCAGGGTGTGAGTGTCTGTGTGTGTGTGTGGTGTGTACTGAGTGCAGGGTGTAAGTGCCTGTGTGTGTGTGGTGTACACTGAGTGCAGGGTGTGAGTGTCTGTGTGTGGTGTGTGCTGAGTGCAGGGTGTGAGTGTGTGTGTGGTGTGTGCTGAGTGCAGGGTGTGAGTGTCTGTGTGTGTGTGGTGTGTACTGAGTGCAGGGTGTGAGTGTCTGTGTGTGTGTGGTGTGTACTGAGTGCAGGGTGTGAGTGTCTGTGTGTGTGTGGTGTATGCTGGGTGCAGGGTGTGAGTGTCTGTGTGTGTGTGTGGTTTGTACTGGGTGTAGGGTGTGCGTGTCTGTGTGTGAGTGGTGTACACTGCGTGTGAGGGTGTGAGTGTCTGTGTGTGTGTGGTGTGTACTAAGTGCAGGGTGTGAGTGTCTGTGTGTGTGTACTGTGTGCAGGGTGTGAGTGTCTGTGTGTGTGTGGTGTGTACTGGGTGCATGGTGTGAGTGTCTGTGTGTGTGTGGTGTGTGCTGTGTGCAGGGTGTGAGTGTCTGTTTGTGTGTGGTGTGTGCTGGGTGCAGGGTGTGAGTGTCTGTGTGTGTGTGTGGTGTGTACTGGGTGTAGGGTGTGAGTGTCTGTGTGTGTGTGGTGTGTGCAGGGTGTGAGTGTCTGTGTGTGTGTGGTGTACACTGAGTGCAGGGTGTGAGTGTCTGTGTGTGTGTGGTGTGTACTGAGTGCAGGGTGTGAGTGTCTGTGTGTGTGTGGTGTGTGCTGTGTGCAGGGAGTAAGTGTCTGTGTGTGTGGCGTGTACTGGGTGCATGGTGTGAGTGTCTGTGTGTGTGGTGTGTGCTGTGTGCAGGTGTGAGTGTCTGTGTGTGTGTGGTGTGTACTGGGTGTAGGGGGTGAGTGTGTGTGTGGTGTGTACTGAGTGAAGGGTATGAGTGTCTGTGTGTGTGTGGTGTGTACTGAGTGCATGGTGTGAGTGTCTGTGTGTGTGGTGTGTGCTGTGTGCAGGGTGTGAGTGTCTGTGTGTGTGTGGTGTGTACTGGGTGTAGGGGGTGAGTGTGTGTGTGGTGTGTACTGAGTGAAGGGTATGAGTGTCTGTGTGTGTGTGGTGTACACTGAGTGCAGTGTGTCAGTGTCTGTGTGTGTGTGGTGTGCACTGGGTTCAGGGTGTGAGTATCTGTGTGTGTGTGGTGTGTGCTGGGTGCAGGGTGTGAGTGTCTGTGTGTGTGGTGTGTACTGGGTGTAGGGTGTGAGTGTCTGTGTGTGTGTGGTGTGTGCAGGATGTGAGTGTCTGTGTGTGTGTGTGTGTGTGGTGTACACTGAGTGCAGGGTGTGAGTGTCTGTGTGTGTGTGGTGTGTACTGAGTGCAGGGTGTGAGTGTCTGTGTGTGTGTGGTGTGTGCTGTGTGCAGGGAGTGAGTGTCTGTGGCGTGTACTGGGTGCATGGTGTGAGTGTCTGTGTGTGTGGTGTGTGCTGTGTGCAGGGTGTGAGTGTCTGTGTGTGTGTGGTGTGTACTGGGTGTAGGGGGTGAGTGTGTGTGTGGTGTGTACTGAGTGAAGGGTATGAGTGTTTGTGTGTGTGTGGTGTGTGCTGTGTGCAGGGTGTGAGTGTCTGTGTGTGTGTGGTGTGTACTGAGTGCAGGGTGTGAGTGTCTGTGTGTGTGTGTGGTGTACACTGAGTGCAGGGTGTCAGTGTATGTGTGTGTGTGGTGTGCACTGGGTTCAGGTTGTGAGTGTCTGTGTGTGTGTGGTGTGTGCTGAGTGCAGGGTGTGAGTGTCTGTGTGTGTGTGGTGTACACTGGGTGCAGGGTGTGAGTGTCTGTGTGTGTGTGTGTGTGGTGTGTACTGAGTGCAGGGTGTGAGTGTCTGTGTGTGTGTGGTGTACACTGAGTGCAGGGTGTGAGTGTCTGTGTGTGTGCAGTGTGTACTAGGTGCAAGGTGTGAGTGTCTGTGTGTGTGTGCTGTTTGCAGAGTGTGAGTGTCTGTGTGTGTGTGTGGTGTGTAGTGAGTGCAGGGTGTAAGTGTCTGTGTGTGTGTGGTGTACACTGAGTGCAGGGTGTGAGTGTCTGTGTGTGGTGTGTGCTGAGTGCAGGGTGTGAGTGTGTGTGTGGTGTGTGCTGAGTGCAGGGTGTGAGTGTCTGTGTGTGTGTGGTGTACACTGAGTGCAGGGTGTGAGTGTCTGTGTGTGTGTGGTGTGTACTGAGTGCAGGGTGTGAGTGTCTGTGTGTGTGTGGTGTGTGCTGTGTGCAGGGAGTAAGTGTCTGTGTGTGTGGCGTGTACTGGGTGCATGGTGTGAGTGTCTGTGTGTGTGGTGTGTGCTGTGTGCAGGGTGTGAGTGTCTGTGTGTGTGTGGTGTGTACTGGGTGTAGGGGGTGAGTGTGTGTGTGGTGTGTACTGAGTGAAGGGTATGAGTGTCTGTGTGCGTGTGGTGTGTACTGAGTGCAGGGTGTGAGTGTCTGTGTGTGTGTGGTGTGTGCTGTGTGCAGGGAGTAAGTGTCTGTGTGTGTGGCGTGTACTGGGTGCATGGTGTGAGTGTCTGTGTGTGTGGTGTGTGCTGTGTGCAGGGTGTCAGTGTCTGTGTGTGTGTGGTGTGCACTGGGTTCAGGGTGTGAGTATCTGTGTGTGTGTGGTGTGTGCTGGGTGCAGGGTGTGAGTGTCTGTGTGTGTAATGTGTACTGGGTGTAGGGTGTGAGTGTCTGTGTGTGTGTGTTGTGTGCAGGATGTGAGTGTCTGTGTGTGTGTGTGTGGTGTACACTGAGTGCAGGGTGTGAGTGTCTGTGTGTGTGTGGTGTGTACTGAGTGCAGGGTGTGAGTGTCTGTGTGTGTGTGGTGTGTGCTGTGTGCAGGGAGTGAGTGTCTGTGGCGTGCACTGGGTGCATGGTGTGAGTGTCTGTGTGTGTGGTGTGTGCTGTGTGCAGGGTGTGAGTGTCTGTGTGTGTGTGGTGTGTACTGAGTGAAGGGTATGAGTGTTTGTGTGTGTGTGGTGTGTGCTGTGTGCAGAGTGTGAGTGTCTGTGTGTGTGTGGTGTGTACTGAGTGCAGGGTGTGAGTGTCTGTGTGTGTGTGTGGTGTACACTGAGTGCAGGGTGTCAGTGTATGTGTGTGTGTGGTGTGCACTGGGTTCAGGTTGTGAGTGTCTGTGTGTGTGTGGTGTGTGCTGAGTGCAGGGTGTGAGTGTCTGTGTGTGTGTGGTGTACACTGGGTGCAGGGTGTGAGTGTCTCTGTGTGTGTGTGTGTGGTGTGTACTGAGTGCAGGGTGTGAGTGTCTGTGTGTGTGGTGTACACTGAGTGCAGGGTGTGAGTGTCTGTGTGTGTGCAGTGTGTACTAGGTGCAGGGTGTGAGTGTCTGTGTGTGTGTGCTGTTTGCAGGGTGTGAGTGTCTGTGTGTGTGTGTGGTGTGTACTGAGTGCAGGGTGTAAGTGTCTGTGTGTGTGTGGTGTACACTGAGTGCAGGGTGTGAGTGTCTGTGTGTGGTGTGTGCTGAGTGCAGGGTGTGAGTGTGTGTGTGGTGTGTGCTGAGTGCAGGGTGTGAGTGTCTGTGTGTGTGTGGTGTGTACTGAGTGCAGGGTGTGAGTGTCTGTGTGTGTGTGGTGTGTACTGAGTGCAGGGTGTGAGTGTCTGTGTGTGTGTGGTGTATGCTGGGTGCAGGGTGTGAGTGTCTGTGTGTGTGTGTGGTTTGTACTGGGTGTAGGTGTGTGTCTGTGTGTGTGTGGTGTGTGCAGGGTGTGAGTGTCTGTGTGTGTGTGGTGTACACTGAGTGCAGGGTGTGAGTGTCTGTGTGTGTGTGTGTGGTGTGTACTGAGTGCAGGGTGTGAGTGTCTGTGTGGGTGTGGTGTGTGCTGTGTGCAGGGAGTGAGTGTCTGTGTGTGTGGCGTGTACTGGGTGCATGGCGTGAGTGTCTGTGTGTGTGATGTGTGCTGTGTGCAGGGTGTGAGTGTCTGTGTGTGTGTGGTGTGTACTGGGTGTAGGGGGTGAGTGTGTGTGTGGTGTGTACTGAGTGAAGGGTATGAGTGTCTGTGTGTGTGTGGTGTGTGCTGTGTGCAGGGTGTGAGTGTCTGTGTGTGTGTGGTGTGTACTGAGTGCAGGGTGTGAGTGTCTGTGTGTGTGTGGTGTGTACTGAGTGCAGGGTGTGAGTGTCTGTGTGTGTGTGGTGTATGCTGGGTGCAGGGTGTGAGTGTCTGTGTGTGTGTGTGGTTTGTACTGGGTGTAGGGTGTGTGTCTGTGTGTGTGTGGTGTGTGCAGGGTGTGAGTGTCTGTGTGTGTGTGGTGTACACTGAGTGCAGGGTGTGAGTGTCTGTGTGTGTGTGTGGTGTGTACTGAGTGCAGGGTGTGAGTGTCTGTGTGGGTGTGGTGTGTGCTGTGTGCAGGGAGTGAGTGTCTGTGTGTGTGGCGTGTACTGGGTGTAGGGTGTGAGTGTCTGTGTGTGTGTGTTGTGTGCAGGATGTGAGTGTCTGTGTGTGTGTGTGTGGTGTACACTGAGTGCAGGGTGTGAGTGTCTGTGTGTGTGTGGTGTGTACTGAGTGCAGGGTGTGAGTGTCTGTGTGTGTGTGGTGTGTGCTGTGTGCAGGGAGTGAGTGTCTGTGGCGTGCACTGGGTGCATGGTGTGAGTGTCTGTGTGTGTGGTGTGTGCTGTGTGCAGGGTGTGAGTGTCTGTGTGTGTGTGGTGTGTACTGGGTGTAGGGGGTGAGTGTGTGTGTGGTGTGTACTGAGTGAAGGGTATGAGTGTTTGTGTGTGTGTGGTGTGTGCTGTGTGCAGGGTGTGAGTGTCTGTGTGTGTGTGGTGTGTACTGAGTGCAGGGTGTGAGTGTCTGTGTGTGTGTGTGGTGTACACTGAGTGCAGGGTGTCAGTGTATGTGTGTGTGTGGTGTGCACTGGGTTCAGGTTGTGAGTGTCTGTGTGTGTGTGGTGTGTGCTGAGTGCAGGGTGTGAGTGTCTGTGTGTGTGTGGTGTACACTGGGTGCAGGGTGTGAGTGTCTGTGTGTGTGTGTGTGGTGTGTACTGAGTGCAGGGTGTGAGTGTCTGTGTGTGTGATGTACACTGAGTGCAGGGTGTGAGTGTCTGTGTGTGTGCAGTGTGTACTAGGTGCAGGGTGTGAGTGTCTGTGTGTGTGTGCTGTTTGCAGGGTGTGAGTGTCTGTGTGTGTGTGTGGTGTGTACTGAGTGCAGGGTGTAAGTGTCTGTGTGTGTGTGGTGTACACTGAGTGCAGGGTGTGAGTGTCTGTGTGTGGTGTGTGCTGAGTGCAGGGTGTGAGTGTGTGTGTGGTGTGTGCTGAGTGCAGGGTGTGAGTCTCTGTGTGTGTGTGGTGTGTACTGAGTGCAGGGTGTGAGTGTCTGTGTGTGTGTGGTGTGTACTGAGTGCAGGGTGTGAGTGTCTGTGTGTGTGTGGTGTATGCTGGGTGCAGGGTGTGAGTGTCTGTGTGTGTGTGTGGTTTGTACTGGGTGTAGGGTGTGTGTCTGTGTGTGTGTGGTGTGTGCAGGGTGTGAGTGTCTGTGTGTGTGTGGTGTACACTGAGTGCAGGGTGTGAGTGTCTGTGTGTGTGTGTGGTGTGTACTGAGTGCAGGGTGTGAGTGTCTGTGTGGGTGTGGTGTGTGCTGTGTGCAGGGAGTGAGTGCCTGTGTGTGTGGCGTGTACTGGGTGCATGGCGTGAGTGTCTGTGTGTGTGATGTGTGCTGTGTGCAGGGTGTGAGTGTCTGTGTGTGTGTGGTGTGTACTGGGTGTAGGGGGTGAGTGTGTGTGTGGTGTGTACTGAGTGAAGGGTATGAGTGTCTGTGTGTGTGTGGTGTGTGCTGTGTGCAGGGTGTGAGGGTCTGTGTGTGTGTGGTGTGCACTGGGTTCAGGGTGTGAGTGTCTGTGTGTGTGTGGTGTGTGCTGAGTGCAGGGTGTGAGTGTCTGTGTGTGTGTGGTGTACACTGGGTACAGGGTGTGAGTGTCTGTGTGTGTGTGGTGTGTACTGAGTGCAGGGTGTGAGTGTCTGTGTGTGTGTGGTGTACACTGAGTGCAGGGTGTGAGTGTCTGTGTGTGTGTGGTGTATGCTGGGTGCAGGGTGTGAGTGTCTGTGTGTGTGTGTGTGGTGTGTACTGGGTGTAGGGTGTGAGTGTCTGTGTGTGTGTGGTGTGTGCAGGGTGTGAGTGTCTGTGTGTGTGTGGTGTACACTGAGTGCAGGGTGTGAGTGTCTGTGTGTGTGTGTGGTGTGTACTGAGTGCAGGGTGTGAGTGTCTGTGTGGGTGTGGTGTGTGCTGTGTGCAGAGAGTGAGTGTCTGTGTGTGTGGCGTGTACTGGGTGCATGGCGTGAGTGTCTGTGTGTGTGGTGTGTGCTGTGTGCAGGGTGTGAGTGTCTGTGTGTGTGTGGTGTGTACTGGGTGTAGGGGGTGAGTGTGTGTGTGGTGTGTACTGAGTGAAGGGTATGAGTGTCTGTGTGTGTGTGGTGTGTGCTGTGTGCAGGGTGTGAGTGTCTGTGTGTGGTGTGCACTGGGTTCAGGGTGTGAGTATCTGTGTGTGTGTGGTGTGTGCTGGGTGCAGGGTGTGAGTGTCTGTGTGTGTGGTGTGTACTGGGTGTAGGGTGTGAGTGTCTGTGTGTGTGTGGTGTGTGCAGGATGTGAGTGTCTGTGTGTGTGTGTGGTGTACACTGAGTGCAGGGTGTGAGTGTCTGTGTGTGTGTGGTGTGTACTGAGTGCAGGGTGTGAGTGTCTGTGTGTGTGTGGTGTGTGCTGTGTGCAGGGAGTGAGTGTCTGTGGCGTGTACTGGGTGCATGGTGTGAGTGTCTGTGTGTGTGGTGTGTGCTGTGTGCAGGGTGTGAGTGTCTGTGTGTGTGTGGTGTGTACTGGGTGTAGGGGGTGAGTGTGTGTGTGGTGCGTACTGAGTGAAGGGTATGAGTGTTTGTGTGTGTGTGGTGTGTGCTGTGTGCAGGGTGTGAGTGTCTGTGTGTGTGGTGTGTACTGAGTGCAGGGTGTGAGTGTCTGTGTGTGTGTGTGGTGTACACTGAGTGCAGGGTGTCAGTGTATGTGTGTGTGTGGTGTGCACTGGGTTCAGGTTGTGAGTGTCTGTGTGTGTGTGGTGTGTGCTGAGTGCAGGGTGTGAGTGTCTGTGTGTGTGTGGTGTACACTGGGTGCAGGGTGTGAGTGTCTGTGTGTGTGTGGTGTGTGCTGAGTGCAGGGTGTGAGTGTCTGTGTGTGGTGTGTGCTGAGTGCAGGGTGTGAGTGTGTGTGTGGTGTGTGCTGAGTGCAGGGTGTGAGTCTCTGTGTGTGTGTGGTGTGTACTGAGTGCAGGGTGTGAGTGTCTGTGTGTGTGTGGTGTGTACTGAGTGCAGGGTGTGAGTGTCTGTGTGTGTGTGGTGTATGCTGGGTGCAGGGTGTGAGTGTCTGTGTGTGTGTGTGGTTTGTACTGGGTGTAGGGTGTGTGTCTGTGTGTGTGTGGTGTGTGCAGGGTGTGAGTGTCTGTGTGTGTGTGGTGTACACTGAGTGCAGGGTGTGAGTGTCTGTGTGTGTGTGTGGTGTGTACTGAGTGCAGGGTGTGAGTGTCTGTGTGGGTGTGGTGTGTGCTGTGTGCAGGGAGTGAGTGCCTGTGTGTGTGGCGTGTACTGGGTGCATGGCGTGAGTGTCTGTGTGTGTGATGTGTGCTGTGTGCAGGGTGTGAGTGTCTGTGTGTGTGTGGTGTGTACTGGGTGTAGGGGGTGAGTGTGTGTGTGGTGTGTACTGAGTGAAGGGTATGAGTGTCTGTGTGTGTGTGGTGTGTGCTGTGTGCAGGGTGTGAGGGTCTGTGTGTGTGTGGTGTGCACTGGGTTCAGGGTGTGAGTGTTTGTGTGTGTGTGGTGTGTGCTGAGTGCAGGGTGTGAGTGTCTGTGTGTGTGTGGTGTACACTGGGTACAGGGTGTGAGTGTCTGTGTGTGTGTGGTGTGTACTGAGTGCAGGGTGTGAGTGTCTGTGTGTGTGTGGTGTACACTGAGTGCAGGGTGTGAGTGTCTGTGTGTGTGTGGTGTATGCTGGGTGCAGGGTGTGAGTGTCTGTGTGTGTGTGTGGTGTGTACTGGGTGTAGGGTGTGAGTGTCTGTGTGTGTGTGGTGTGTGCAGGGTGTGAGTGTCTGTGTGTGTGTGGTGTACACTGAGTGCAGGGTGTGAGTGTCTGTGTGTGTGTGTGGTGTGTACTGAGTGCAGGGTGTGAGTGTCTGTGTGGGTGTGGTGTGTGCTGTGTGCAGAGAGTGAGTGTCTGTGTGTGTGGCGTGTACTGGGTGCATGGCGTGAGTGTCTGTGTGTGTGGTGTGTGCTGTGTGCAGGGTGTGAGTGTCTGTGTGTGTGTGGTGTGTACTGGGTGTAGGGGGTGAGTGTGTGTGTGGTGTGTACTGAGTGAAGGGTATGAGTGTCTGTGTGTGTGTGGTGTGTGCTGTGTGCAGGGTGTGAGTGTCTGTGTGTGGTGTGCACTGGGTTCAGGGTGTGAGTATCTGTGTGTGTGTGGTGTGTGCTGGGTGCAGGGTGTGAGTGTCTGTGTGTGTGGTGTGTACTGGGTGTAGGGTGTGAGTGTCTGTGTGTGTGTGGTGTGTGCAGGATGTGAGTGTCTGTGTGTGTGTGTGGTGTACACTGAGTGCAGGGTGTGAGTGTCTGTGTGTGTGTGGTGTGTACTGAGTGCAGGGTGTGAGTGTCTGTGTGTGTGTGGTGTGTGCTGTGTGCAGGGAGTGAGTGTCTGTGGCGTGTACTGGGTGCATGGTGTGAGTGTCTGTGTGTGTGGTGTGTGCTGTGTGCAGGGTGTGAGTGTCTGTGTGTGTGTGGTGTGTACTGGGTGTAGGGGGTGAGTGTGTGTGTGGTGCGTACTGAGTGAAGGGTATGAGTGTTTGTGTGTGTGTGGTGTGTGCTGTGTGCAGGGTGTGAGTGTCTGTGTGTGTGGTGTGTACTGAGTGCAGGGTGTGAGTGTCTGTGTGTGTGTGTGGTGTACACTGAGTGCAGGGTGTCAGTGTATGTGTGTGTGTGGTGTGCACTGGGTTCAGGTTGTGAGTGTCTGTGTGTGTGTGGTGTGTGCTGAGTGCAGGGTGTGAGTGTCTGTGTGTGTGTGGTGTACACTGGGTGCAGGGTGTGAGTGTCTGTGTGTGTGTGTGTGTGGTGTGTACTGAGTGCAGGGTGTGAGTGTCTGTGTGTGTGTGGTGTACACTGAGTGCAGGGTGTGAGTGTCTGTGTGTGTGCAGTGTGTACTAGGTGCAGGGTGTGAGTGTCTGTGTGTGTGTGCTGTTTGCAGGGTGTGAGTGTCTGTGTGTGTGTGTGGTGTGTACTGAGTGCAGGGTGTAAGTGTCTGTGTGTGTGTGGTGTACACTGAGTGCAGGGTGTGAGTGTCTGTGTGTGGTGTGTGCTGAGTGCAGGGTGTGAGTGTGTGTGTGGTGTGTGCTGAGTGCAGGGTGTGAGTGTCTGTGTGTGTGTGGTGTGTACTGAGTGCAGGGTGTGAGTGTCTGTGTGTGTGTGGTGTGTACTGAGTGCAGGGTGTGAGTGTCTGTGTGTGTGTGGTGTATGCTGGGTGCAGGGTGTGAGTGTCTGTGTGTGTGTGTGGTTTGTACTGGGTGTAGGGTGTGAATGTCTGTGTGTGAGTGGTGTACACTGCGTGCAGGGTGTGAGTGTCTGTGTGTGTGTGGTGTGTACTAAGTGCAGGGTGTGAGTGTCTGTGTGTGTGTACTGTGTGCAGGGTGTGAGTGTCTGTGTGTGTGTGGTGTGTACTGGGTGCATGGTGTGAGTGTCTGTGTGTGTGTGGTGTGTGCTGTGTGCAGGGTGTGAGTGTCTGTTTGTGTGTGGTGTGTGCTGGGTGCAGGGTGTGAGTGTCTGTGTGTGTGTGTGTGGTGTGTACTGGGTGTAGGGTGTGAGTGTCTGTGTGTGTGTGGTGTGTGCAGGGTGTGAGTGTCTGTGTGTGTGTGGTGTACACTGAGTGCAGGGTGTGAGTGTCTGTGTGTGTGTGGTGTGTACTGAGTGCAGGGTGTGAGTGTCTGTGTGTGTGTGGTGTGTGCTGTGTGCAGGGAGTAAGTGTCTGTGTGTGTGGCGTGTACTGGGTGCATGGTGTGAGTGTCTGTGTGTGTGGTGTGTGCTGTGTGCAGGGTGTGAGTGTCTGTGTGTGTGTGGTGTGTACTGGGTGTAGGGGGTGAGTGTGTGTGTGGTGTGTACTGAGTGAAGGGTATGAGTGTCTGTGTGTGTGTGGTGTGTACTGAGTGCAAGGTGTGAGTGTCTGTGTGTGTGTGTGGTGTACACTGAGTGCAGGGTGTCAGTGTCTGTGTGTGTGTGGTGTGCACTGGGTTCAGGGTGTGAGTATCTGTGTGTGTGTGGTGTGTGCTGGGTGCAGGGTGTGAGTGTCTGTGTGTGTGGTGTGTACTGGGTGTAGGGTGTGAGTGTCTGTGTGTGTGTGGTGTGTGCAGGATGTGAGTGTCTGTGTGTGTGTGTGTGTGGTGTACACTGAGTGCAGGGTGTGAGTGTCTGTGTGTGTGTGGTGTGTACTGAGTGCAGGGTGTGAGTGTCTGTGTGTGTGTGGTGTGTGCTGTGTGCAGGGAGTGAGTGTCTGTGGCGTGTACTGGGTGCATGGTGTGAGTGTCTGTGTGTGTGGTGTGTGCTGTGTGCAGGGTGTGAGTGTCTGTGTGTGTGTGGTGTGTACTGGGTGTAGGGGGTGAGTGTGTGTGTGGTGTGTACTGAGTGAAGGGTGTGAGTGTCTGTGTGTGTGTGGTGTACACTGGGTGCAGGGTGTGAGTGTCTCTGTGTGTGTGTGTGTGGTGTGTACTGAGTGCAGGGTGTGAGTGTCTGTGTGTGTGTGGTGTACACTGAGTGCAGGGTGTGAGTGTCTGTGTGTGTGTGGTGTATGCTGGGTGCAGGGTGTGAGTGTCTGTGTGTGTGTGTGGTTTGTACTGGGTGTAGGGTGTGTGTCTGTGTGTGTGTGGTGTGTGCAGGGTGTGAGTGTCTGTGTGTGTGTGGTGTACACTGAGTGCAGGGTGTGAGTGTCTGTGTGTGTGTGTGGTGTACACTGAGTGCAGGGTGTGAGTGTCTGTGTGTGTGTGGTGTGTACTGAGTGCAGGGTGTGAGTGTCTGTGTGTGTGTGGTGTGTGCTGTGTGCAGGGAGTGAGTGTCTGTGGCGTGCACTGGGTGCATGGTGTGAGTGTCTGTGTGTGTGGTGTGTGCTGTGTGCAGGGTGTGAGTGTCTGTGTGTGTGTGGTGTGTACTGGGTGTAGGGGGTGAGTGTGTGTGTGGTGTGTACTGAGTGAAGGGTATGAGTGTTTGTGTGTGTGTGGTGTGTGCTGTGTGCAGGGTGTGAGTGTCTGTGTGTGTGTGGTGTGTACTGAGTGCAGGGTGTGAGTGTCTGTGTGTGTGTGTGGTGTACACTGAGTGCAGGGTGTCAGTGTATGTGTGTGTGTGGTGTGCACTGGGTTCAGGTTGTGAGTGTCTGTGTGTGTGTGGTGTGTGCTGAGTGCAGGGTGTGAGTGTCTGTGTGTGTGTGGTGTACACTGGGTGCAGGCTGTGAGTGTCTGTGTGTGTGTGTGTGGTGTGTACTGAGTGCAGGGTGTGAGTGTCTGTGTGTGTGGTGTACACTGAGTGCAGGGTGTGAGTGTCTGTGTGTGTGCAGTGTGTACTAGGTGCAGGGTGTGAGTGTCTGTGTGTGTGTGCTGTTTGCAGGGTGTGAGTGTCTGTGTGTGTGTGTGGTGTGTTCTGAGTGCAGGGTGTAAGTGTCTGTGTGTGTGTGGTGTACACTGAGTGCAGGGTGTGAGTGTCTGTGTGTGGTGTGTGCTGAGTGCAGGGTGTGAGTGTGTGTGTGGTGTGTGCTGAGTGCAGGGTGTGAGTGTCTGTGTGTGTGTGGTGTGTACTGAGTGCAGGGTGTGAGTGTCTGTGTGTGTGTGGTGTGTACTGAGTGCAGGGTGTGAGTGTCTGTGTGTGTGTGGTGTATGCTGGGTGCAGGGTGTGAGTGTCTGTGTGTGTGTGTGGTTTGTACTGGGTGTAGGGTGTGTGTCTGTGTGTGTGTGGTGTGTGCAGGGTGTGAGTGTCTGTGTGTGTGTGGTGTACACTGAGTGCAGGGTGTGAGTGTCTGTGTGTGTGTGTGGTGTGTACTGAGTGCAGGGTGTGAGTGTCTGTGTGGGTGTGGTGTGTGCTGTGTGCAGGGAGTGAGTGTCTGTGTGTGTGGCGTGTACTGGGTGCATGGCGTGAGTGTCTGTGTGTGTGATGTGTGCTGTGTGCAGGGTGTGAGTGTCTGTGTGTGTGTGGTGTGTACTGGGTGTAGGGGGTGAGTGTGTGTGTGGTGTGTACTGAGTGAAGGGTATGAGTGTCTGTGTGTGTGTGGTGTGTGCTGAGTGCAGGGTGTGAGTGTCTGTGTGTGTGTGGTGTACACTGGGTACAGGGTGTGAGTGTCTGTGTGTGTGTGGTGTGTACTGAGTGCAGGGTGTGAGTGTCTGTGTGTGTGTGGTGTACACTGAGTGCAGGGTGTGAGTGTCTGTGTGTGTGTGGTGTATGCTGGGTGCAGGGTGTGAGTGTCTGTGTGTGTGTGTGGTGTGTACTGGGTGTAGGGTGTGAGTGTCTGTGTGTGTGTGGTGTGTGCAGGGTGTGAGTGTCTGTGTGTGTGTGGTGTACACTGAGTGCAGGGTGTGAGTGTCTGTGTGTGTGTGTGGTGTGTACTGAGTGCAGGGTGTGAGTGTCTGTGTGGGTGTGGTGTGTGCTGTGTGCAGAGAGTGAGTGTCTGTGTGTGTGGCGTGTACTGGGTGCATGGCGTGAGTGTCTGTGTGTGTGGTGTGTGCTGTGTGCAGGGTGTGAGTGTCTGTGTGTGTGTGGTGTGTACTGGGTGTAGGGGGTGAGTGTGTGTGTGGTGTGTACTGAGTGAAGGGTATGAGTGTCTGTGTGTGTGTGGTGTGTGCTGTGTGCAGGGTGTGAGTGTCTGTGTGTGGTGTGCACTGGGTTCAGGGTGTGAGTATCTGTGTGTGTGTGGTGTGTGCTGGGTGCAGGGTGTGAGTGTCTGTGTGTGTGGTGTGTACTGGGTGTAGGGTGTGAGTGTCTGTGTGTGTGTGGTGTGTGCAGGATGTGAGTGTCTGTGTGTGTGTGTGGTGTACACTGAGTGCAGGGTGTGAGTGTCTGTGTGTGTGTGGTGTGTACTGAGTGCAGGGTGTGAGTGTCTGTGTGTGTGTGGTGTGTGCTGTGTGCAGGGAGTGAGTGTCTGTGGCGTGTACTGGGTGCATGGTGTGAGTGTCTGTGTGTGTGGTGTGTGCTGTGTGCAGGGTGTGAGTGTCTGTGTGTGTGTGGTGTGTACTGGGTGTAGGGGGTGAGTGTGTGTGTGGTGCGTACTGAGTGAAGGGTATGAGTGTTTGTGTGTGTGTGGTGTGTGCTGTGTGCAGGGTGTGAGTGTCTGTGTGTGTGTGGTGTGTACTGAGTGCAGGGTGTGAGTGTCTGTGTGTGTGTGTGGTGTACACTGAGTGCAGGGTGTCAGTGTATGTGTGTGTGTGGTGTGCACTGGGTTCAGGTTGTGAGTGTCTGTGTGTGTGTGGTGTGTGCTGAGTGCAGGGTGTGAGTGTCTGTGTGTGTGTGGTGTACACTGGGTGCAGGGTGTGAGTGTCTGTGTGTGTGCAGTGTGTACTAGGTGCAGGGTGTGAGTGTCTGTGTGTGTGTGCTGTTTGCAGGGTGTGAGTGTCTGTGTGTGTGTGTGGTGTGTACTGAGTGCAGGGTGTAAGTGTCTGTGTGTGTGTGGTGTACACTGAGTGCAGGGTGTGAGTGTCTGTGTGTGGTGTGTGCTGAGTGCAGGGTGTGAGTGTGTGTGTGGTGTGTGCTGAGTGCAGGGTGTGAGTGTCTGTGTGTGTGTGGTGTGTACTGAGTGCAGGGTGTGAGTGTCTGTGTGTGTGTGGTGTGTACTGAGTGCAGGGTGTGAGTGTCTGTGTGTGTGTGGTGTATGCTGGGTGCAGGGTGTGAGTGTCTGTGTGTGTGTGTGGTTTGTACTGGGTGTAGGGTGTGAATGTCTGTGTGTGAGTGGTGTACACTGCGTGCAGGGTGTGAGTGTCTGTGTGTGTGTGGTGTGTACTAAGTGCAGGGTGTGAGTGTCTGTGTGTGTGTACTGTGTGCAGGGTGTGAGTGTCTGTGTGTGTGTGGTGTGTACTGGGTGCATGGTGTGAGTGTCTGTGTGTGTGTGGTGTGTGCTGTGTGCAGGGTGTGAGTGTCTGTTTGTGTGTGGTGTGTGCTGGGTGCAGGGTGTGAGTGTCTGTGTGTGTGTGTGGTGTGTACTGGGTGTAGGGTGTGAGTGTCTGTGTGTGTGTGGTGTGTGCAGGGTGTGAGTGTCTGTGTGTGTGTGGTGTACACTGAGTGCAGGGTGTGAGTGTCTGTGTGTGTGTGGTGTGTACTGAGTGCAGGGTGTGAGTGTCTGTGTGTGTGTGGTGTGTGCTGTGTGCAGGGAGTAAGTGTCTGTGTGTGTGGCGTGTACTGGGTGCATGGTGTGAGTGTCTGTGTGTGTGGTGTGTGCTGTGTGCAGGGTGTGAGTGTCTGTGTGTGTGTGGTGTGTACTGGGTGTAGGGGGTGAGTGTGTGTGTGGTGTGTACTGAGTGAAGGGTATGAGTGTCTGTGTGTGTGTGGTGTGTACTGAGTGCAAGGTGTGAGTGTCTGTGTGTGTGTGTGGTGTACACTGAGTGCAGGGTGTCAGTGTCTGTGTGTGTGTGGTGTGCACTGGGTTCAGGGTGTGAGTATCTGTGTGTGTGTGGTGTGTGCTGGGTGCAGGGTGTGAGTGTCTGTGTGTGTGATGTGTACTGGGTGTAGGGTGTGAGTGTCTGTGTGTGTGTGGTGTGTGCAGGATGTGAGTGTCTGTGTGTGTGTGTGTGTGGTGTACACTGAGTGCAGGGTGTGAGTGTCTGTGTGTGTGTGGTGTGTACTGAGTGCAGGGTGTGAGTGTCTGTGTGTGTGTGGTGTGTGCTGTGTGCAGGGAGTGAGTGTCTGTGGCGTGTACTGGGTGCATGGTGTGAGTGTCTGTGTGTGTGGTGTGTGCTGTGTGCAGGGTGTGAGTGTCTGTGTGTGTGTGGTGTGTACTGGGTGTAGGGGGTGAGTGTGTGTGTGGTGTGTACTGAGTGAAGGGTGTGAGTGTCTGTGTGTGTGTGGTGTAAACTGGGTGCAGGGTGTGAGTGTCTGTGTGAGTGTGTGTGTGGTGTGTACTGAGTGCAGGGTGTGAGTGTCTGTGTGTGTGTGGTGTACACTGAGTGCAGGGTGTGAGTGTCTGTGTGTGTGCAGTGTGTACTAGGTGCAGGGTGTGAGTGTCTGTGTGTGTGTGCTGTTTGCAGGGTGTGAGTGTCTGTGTGTGTGTGTGGTGTGTACTGAGTGCAGGGTGTAAGTGTCTGTGTGTGTGTGGTGTACACTGAGTGCAGGGTGTGAGTGTCTGTGTGTGGTGTGTGCTGAGTGCAGGGTGTGAGTGTGTGTGTGGTGTGTGCTGAGTGCAGGGTGTGAGTGTCTGTGTGTGTGTGGTGTGTACTGAGTGCAGGGTGTGAGTGTCTGTGTGTGTGTGGTGTGTACTGAGTGCAGGGTGTGAGTGTCTGTGTGTGTGTGGTGTATGCTGGGTGCAGGGTGTGAGTGTCTGTGTGTGTGTGTGGTTTGTACTGGGTGTAGGGTGTGAGTGTCTGTGTGTGAGTGGTGTACACTGCGTGCAGGGTGTGAGTGTCTGTGTGTGTGTGGTGTGTACTAAGTGCAGGGTGTGAGTGTCTGTGTGTGTGTACTGTGTGCAGGGTGTGAGTGTCTGTGTGTGTGTGGTGTGTACTGGGTGCATGGTGTGAGTGTCTGTGTGTGTGTGGTGTGTGCTGTGTGCAGGGTGTGAGTGTCTGTTTGTGTGTGGTGTGTGCTGGGTGCAGGGTGTGAGTGTCTGTGTGTGTGTGTGGTGTGTACTGGGTGTAGGGTGTGAGTGTCTGTGTGTGTGTGGTGTGTGCAGGGTGTGAGTGTCTGTGTGTGTGTGGTGTACACTGAGTGCAGGGTGTGAGTGTCTGTGTGTGTGGTGTGTACTGAGTGCAGGGTGTGAGTGTCTGTGTGTGTGTGGTGTGTGCTGTGTGCAGGGAGTAAGTGTCTGTGTGTGTGGCGTGTACTGGGTGCATGGTGTGAGTGTCTGTGTGTGTGGTGTGTGCTGTGTGCAGGGTGTGAGTGTCTGTGTGTGTGTGGTGTGTACTGGGTGTAGGGGGTGAGTGTGTGTGTGGTGTGTACTGAGTGAAGGGTATGAGTGTCTGTGTGTGTGTGGTGTGTACTGAGTGCAAGGTGTGAGTGTCTGTGTGTGTGTGTGTGGTGTACACAGAGTGCAGGGTGTCAGTGTCTGTGTGTGTGTGGTGTGCACTGGGTTCAGGGTGTGAGTATCTGTGTGTGTGTGGTGTGTGCTGGGTGCAGGGTGTGAGTGTCTGTGTGTGTGGTGTGTACTGGGTGTAGGGTGTGAGTGTCTGTGTGTGTGTGGTGTGTGCAGGATGTGAGTGTCTGTGTGTGTGTGTGTGTGTGGTGTACACTGAGTGCAGGGTGTGAGTGTCTGTGTGTGTGTGGTGTGTACTGAGTGCAGGGTGTGAGTGTCTGTGTGTGTGTGGTGTGTGCTGTGTGCAGGGAGTGAGTGTCTGTGGCGTGTACTGGGTGCATGGTGTGAGTGTCTGTGTGTGTGGTGTGTGCTGTGTGCAGGGTGTGAGTGTCTGTGTGTGTGTGGTGTGTACTGGGTGTAGGGGGTGAGTGTGTGTGTGGTGTGTACTGAGTGAAGGGTATGAGTGTTTGTGTGTGTGTGGTGTGTGCTGTGTGCAGGGTGTGAGTGTCTGTGTGTGTGTGGTGTGTACTGAGTGCAGGGTGTGACGGTCTGTGTGTGTGTGTGGTGTACACTGAGTGCAGGGTGTCAGTGTATGTGTGTGTGTGGTGTGCACTGGGTTCAGGTTGTGAGTGTCTGTGTGTGTGTGGTGTGTGCTGAGTGCAGGGTGTGAGTGTCTGTGTGTGTGTGGTGTACACTGGGTGCAGGGTGTGAGTGTCTGTGTGTGTGTGTGTGTGGTGTGTACTGAGTGCAGGGTGTGAGTGTCTGTGTGTGTGTGGTGTACACTGAGTGCAGGGTGTGAGTGTCTGTGTGTGTGCAGTGTGTACTAGGTGCAGGGTGTGAGTGTCTGTGTGTGTGTGCTGTTTGCAGAGTGTGAGTGTCTGTGTGTGTGTGTGGTGTGTAGTGAGTGCAGGGTGTAAGTGTCTGTGTGTGTGTGGTGTACACTGAGTGCAGGGTGTGAGTGTCTGTGTGTGGTGTGTGCTGAGTGCAGGGTGTGAGTGTGTGTGTGGTGTGTGCTGAGTGCAGGGTGTGAGTGTCTGTGTGTGTGTGGTGTACACTGAGTGCAGGGTGTGAGTGTCTGTGTGTGTGTGGTGTGTACTGAGTGCAGGGTGTGAGTGTCTGTGTGTGTGTGGTGTGTGCTGTGTGCAGGGAGTAAGTGTCTGTGTGTGTGGCGTGTACTGGGTGCATGGTGTGAGTGTCTGTGTGTGTGGTGTGTGCTGTGTGCAGGGTGTGAGTGTCTGTGTGTGTGTGGTGTGTACTGGGTGTAGGGGGTGAGTGTGTGTGTGGTGTGTACTGAGTGAAGGGTATGAGTGTCTGTGTGCGTGTGGTGTGTACTGAGTGCAGGGTGTGAGTGTCTGTGTGTGTGTGGTGTGTGCTGTGTGCAGGGTGTCAGTGTCTGTGTGTGTGTGGTGTGCACTGGGTTCAGGGTGTGAGTATCTGTGTGTGTGTGGTGTGTGCTGGGTGCAGGGTGTGAGTGTCTGTGTGTGTGGTGTGTACTGGGTGTAGGGTGTGAGTGTCTGTGTGTGTGTGTTGTGTGCAGGATGTGAGTGTCTGTGTGTGTGTGTGTGTGGTGTACACTGAGTGCAGGGTGTGAGTGTCTGTGTGTGTGTGGTGTGTACTGAGTGCAGGGTGTGAGTGTCTGTGTGTGTGGTGTGTGCTGTGTGCAGGGAGTGAGTGTCTGTGGCGTGCACTGGGTGCATGGTGTGAGTGTCTGTGTGTGTGGTGTGTGCTGTGTGCAGGGTGTGAGTGTCTGTGTGTATGTGGTGTGTACTGGGTGTAGGGGGTGAGTGTGTGTGTGGTGTGTACTGAGTGAAGGGTATGAGTGTTTGTGTGTGTGTGGTGTGTGCTGTGTGCAGGGTGTGAGTGTCTGTGTGTGTGTGGTGTGTACTGAGTGCAGGGTGTGAGTGTCTGTGTGTGTGTGTGGTGTACACTTGAGTGCAGGGTGTCAGTGTATGTGTGTGTGTGGTGTGCACTGGGTTCAGGTTGTGAGTGTCTGTGTGTGTGTGGTGTGTGCTGAGTGCAGGGTGTGAGTGTCTGTGTGTGTGTGGTGTACACTGGGTGCAGGGTGTGAGTGTCTGTGTGTGTGTGTGTGTGTGGTGTGTACTGAGTGCAGGGTGTGAGTGTCTGTGTGTGTGGTGTACACTGAGTGCAGGGTGTGAGTGTCTGTGTGTGTGCAGTGTGTACTAGGTGCAGGGTGTGAGTGTCTGTGTGTGTGTGCTGTTTGCAGGGTGTGAGTGTCTGTGTGTGTGGTGTGTACTGAGTGCAGGGTGTAAGTGTCTGTGTGTGTGTGGTGTACACTGAGTGCAGGGTGTGAGTGTCTGTGTGTGGTGTGTGCTGAGTGCAGGGTGTGAGTGTGTGTGTGGTGTGTGCTGAGTGCAGGGTGTGAGTGTCTGTGTGTGTGTGGTGTGTACTGAGTGCAGGGTGTGAGTGTCTGTGTGTGTGTGGTGTGTACTGAGTGCAGGGTGTGAGTGTCTGTGTGTGTGTGGTGTATGCTGGGTGCAGGGTGTGAGTGTCTGTGTGTGTGTGTGGTTTGTACTGGGTGTAGGGTGTGAGTGTCTGTGTGTGTGTGGTGTGTGCAGGGTGTGAGTGTCTGTGTGTGTGTGGTGTGTGCTGTGTGCAGGGTGTGAGTGTCTGTGTGTGTGTGGTGTGCACTGGGTTCAGGGTGTGAGTGTCTGTGTGTGTGTGGTGTGTGCTGAGTGCAGGGTGTGAGTGTCTGTGTGTGTGTGGTGTACACTGGGTGCAGGGTGTGAGTGTCTGTGTGTGTGTGGTGTGTACTGAGTGCAGGGTGTGAGTGTCTGTGTGTGTGTGGTGTACACTGAGTGCAGGGTGTGAGTGTCTGTGTGTGTGTGGTGTATGCTGGGTGCAGGGTGTGAGTGTCTGTGTGTGTGTGTGGTGTGTACTGGGTGTAGGGTGTGAGTGTCTGTGTGTGTGTGGTGTGTGCAGGGTGTGAGTGTCTGTGTGTGTGTGGTGTACACTGAGTGCAGGGTGTGAGTGTCTGTGTGTGTGTGTGGTGTGTACTGAGTGCAGGGTGTGAGTGTCTGTGTGGGTGTGGTGTGTGCTGTGTGCAGAGAGTGAGTGTCTGTGTGTGTGGCGTGTATTGGGTGCATGGCGTGAGTGTCTGTGTGTGTGGTGTGTGCTGTGTGCAGGGTGTGAGTGTCTGTGTGTGTGTGGTGTGTACTGGGTGTAGGGGGTGAGTGTGTGTGTGGTGTGTACTGAGTGAAGGGTATGAGTGTCTGTGTGTGTGTGGTGTGTGCTGTGTGCAGGGTGTGAGTGTCTGTGTGTGGTGTGCACTGGGTTCAGGGTGTGAGTATCTGTGTGTGTGTGGTGTGTGCTGGGTGCAGGGTGTGAGTGTCTGTGTGTGTGGTGTGTACTGGGTGTAGGGTGTGAGTGTCTGTGTGTGTGTGGTGTGTGCAGGATGTGAGTGTCTGTGTGTGTGTGTGGTGTACACTGAGTGCAGGGTGTGAGTGTCTGTGTGTGTGTGGTGTGTACTGAGTGCAGGGTGTGAGTGTCTGTGTGTGTGGTGTGTGCTGTGTGCAGGGAGTGAGTGTCTGTGGCGTGTAATGGGTGCATGGTGTGAGTGTCTGTGTGTGTGGTGTGTGCTGTGTGCAGGGTGTGAGTGTCTGTGTGTGTGTGGTGTGTACTGGGTGTAGGGGGTGAGTGTGTGTGTGGTGTGTACTGAGTGCAGGGTGTGAGTGTCTGTGTGTGTGTGTGGTGTACACTGAGTGCAGGGTGTCAGTGTATGTGTGTGTGTGGTGTGCACTGGGTTCAGGTTGTGAGTGTCTGTGTGTGTGTGGTGTGTGCTGAGTGCAGGGTGTGAGTGTCTGTGTGTGTGTGGTGTAAACTGGGTGCAGGGTGTGAGTGTCTGTGTGTGTGTGTGTGGTGTGTACTGAGTGCAGGGTGTGAGTGTCTGTGTGTGTGTGGTGTACACTGAGTGCAGGGTGTGAGTGTCTGTGTGTGTGTGGTGTGTGCTGTGTGCAGGGAGTGAGTGTCTGTGGCGTGTACTGGGTGCATGGTGTGAGTGTCTGTGTGTGTGGTGTGTGCTGTGTGCAGGGTGTGAGTGTCTGTGTGTGTGTGGTGTGTACTGGGTGTAGGGGGTGAGTGTGTGTGTGGTGTGTACTGAGTGAAGGGTATGAGTGTTTGTGTGTGTGTGGTGTGTGCTGTGTGCAGGGTGTGAGTGTCTGTGTGTGTGTGGTGTGTACTGAGTGCAGGGTGTGAGTGTCTGTGTGTGAGTGTGGTGTACACTGAGTGCAGGGTGTCAGTGTATGTGTGTGTGTGGTGTGCACTGGGTTCAGGTTGTGAGTGTCTGTGTGTGTGTGGTGTGTGCTGAGTGCAGGGTGTGAGTGTCTGTGTGTGTGTGGTGTACACTGGGTGCAGGGTGTGAGTGTCTCTGTGTGTGTGTGTGTGGTGTGTACTGAGTGCAGGGTGTGAGTGTCTGTGTGTGTGTGGTGTACACTGAGTGCAGGGTGTGAGTGTCTGTGTGTGTGCAGTGTGTACTAGGTGCAGGGTGTGAGTGTCTGTGTGTGTGTGCTGTTTGCAGAGTGTGAGTGTCTGTGTGTGTGTGTGGTGTGTAGTGAGTGCAGGGTGTAAGTGTCTGTGTGTGTGTGGTGTACACTGAGTGCAGGGTGTGAGTGTCTGTGTGTGGTGTGTGCTGAGTGCAGGGTGTGAGTGTGTGTGTGGTGTGTGCTGAGTGCAGGGTGTGAGTGTCTGTGTGTGTGTGGTGTACACTGAGTGCAGGGTGTGAGTGTCTGTGTGTGTGTGGTGTGTACTGAGTGCAGGGTGTGAGTGTCTGTGTGTGTGTGGTGTGTGCTGTGTGCAGGGAGTAAGTGTCTGTGTGTGTGGCGTGTACTGGGTGCATGGTGTGAGTGTCTGTGTGTGTGGTGTGTGCTGTGTGCAGGGTGTGAGTGTCTGTGTGTGTGTGGTGTGTACTGGGTGTAGGGGGTGAGTGTGTGTGTGGTGTGTACTGAGTGAAGGGTATGAGTGTCTGTGTGCGTGTGGTGTGTACTGAGTGCAGGGTGTGAGTGTCTGTGTGTGTGTGGTGTGTGCTGTGTGCAGGGTGTCAGTGTCTGTGTGTGTGTGGTGTGCACTGGGTTCAGGGTGTGAGTATCTGTGTGTGTGTGGTGTGTGCTGGGTGCAGGGTGTGAGTGTCTGTGTGTGTGGTGTGTACTGGGTGTAGGGTGTGAGTGTCTGTGTGTGTGTGTTGTGTGCAGGATGTGAGTGTCTGTGTGTGTGTGTGTGGTGTACACTGAGTGCAGGGTGTGAGTGTCTGTGTGTGTGTGGTGTGTACTGAGTGCAGGGTGTGAGTGTCTGTGTGTGTGGTGTGTGCTGTGTGCAGGGAGTGAGTGTCTGTGGCGTGCACTGGGTGCATGGTGTGAGTGTCTGTGTGTGTGGTGTGTGCTGTGTGCAGGGTGTGAGTGTCTGTGTGTATGTGGTGTGTACTGGGTGTAGGGGGTGAGTGTGTGTGTGGTGTGTACTGAGTGAAGGGTATGAGTGTTTGTGTGTGTGTGGTGTGTGCTGTGTGCAGGGTGTGAGTGTCTGTGTGTGTGTGGTGTGTACTGAGTGCAGGGTGTGAGTGTCTGTGTGTGTGTGTGGTGTACACTGAGTGCAGGGTGTCAGTGTATGTGTGTGTGTGGTGTGCACTGGGTTCAGGTTGTGAGTGTCTGTGTGTGTGTGGTGTGTGCTGAGTGCAGGGTGTGAGTGTCTGTGTGTGTGTGGTGTACACTGGGTGCAGGGTGTGAGTGTCTGTGTGTGTGTGTGTGTGTGGTGTGTACTGAGTGCAGGGTGTGAGTGTCTGTGTGTGTGGTGTACACTGAGTGCAGGGTGTGAGTGTCTGTGTGTGTGCAGTGTGTACTAGGTGAAGGGTGTGAGTGTCTGTGTGTGTGTGCTGTTTGCAGGGTGTGAGTGTCTGTGTGTGTGGTGTGTACTGAGTGCAGGGTGTAAGTGTCTGTGTGTGTGTGGTGTACACTGAGTGCAGGGTGTGAGTGTCTGTGTGTGGTGTGTGCTGAGTGCAGGGTGTGAGTGTGTGTGTGGTGTGTGCTGAGTGCAGGGTGTGAGTGTCTGTGTGTGTGTGGTGTGTACTGAGTGCAGGGTGTGAGTGTCTGTGTGTGTGTGGTGTGTACTGAGTGCAGGGTGTGAGTGTCTGTGTGTGTGTGGTGTATGCTGGGTGCAGGGTGTGAGTGTCTGTGTGTGTGTGTGGTTTGTACTGGGTGTAGGGTGTGAGTGTCTGTGTGTGTGTGGTGTGTGCAGGGTGTGAGTGTCTGTGTGTGTGTGGTGTGTGCTGTGTGCAGGGTGTGAGTGTCTGTGTGTGTGTGGTGTGCACTGGGTTCAGGGTGTGAGTGTCTGTGTGTGTGTGGTGTGTGCTGAGTGCAGGGTGTGAGTGTCTGTGTGTGTGTGGTGTACACTGGGTGCAGGGTGTGAGTGTCTGTGTGTGTGTGGTGTGTACTGAGTGCAGGGTGTGAGTGTCTGTGTGTGTGTGGTGTACACTGAGTGCAGGGTGTGAGTGTCTGTGTGTGTGTGGTGTATGCTGGGTGCAGGGTGTGAGTGTCTGTGTGTGTGTGTGGTGTGTACTGGGTGTAGGGTGTGAGTGTCTGTGTGTGTGTGGTGTGTGCAGGGTGTGAGTGTCTGTGTGTGTGTGGTGTACACTGAGTGCAGGGTGTGAGTGTCTGTGTGTGTGTGTGGTGTGTACTGAGTGCAGGGTGTGAGTGTCTGTGTGGGTGTGGTGTGTGCTGTGTGCAGAGAGTGAGTGTCTGTGTGTGTGGCGTGTACTGGGTGCATGGCGTGAGTGTCTGTGTGTGTGGTGTGTGCTGTGTGCAGGGTGTGAGTGTCTGTGTGTGTGTGGTGTGTACTGGGTGTAGGGGGTGAGTGTGTGTGTGGTGTGTACTGAGTGAAGGGTATGAGTGTCTGTGTGTGTGTGGTGTGTGCTGTGTGCAGGGTGTGAGTGTCTGTGTGTGGTGTGCACTGGGTTCAGGGTGTGAGTATCTGTGTGTGTGTGGTGTGTGCTGGGTGCAGGGTGTGAGTGTCTGTGTGTGTGGTGTGTACTGGGTGTAGGGTGTGAGTGTCTGTGTGTGTGTGGTGTGTGCAGGATGTGAGTGTCTGTGTGTGTGTGTGGTGTACACTGAGTGCAGGGTGTGAGTGTCTGTGTGTGTGTGGTGTGTACTGAGTGCAGGGTGTGAGTGTCTGTGTGTGTGGTGTGTGCTGTGTGCAGGGAGTGAGTGTCTGTGGCGTGTAATGGGTGCATGGTGTGAGTGTCTGTGTGTGTGGTGTGTGCTGTGTGCAGGGTGTGAGTGTCTGTGTGTGTGTGGTGTGTACTGGGTGTAGGGGGTGAGTGTGTGTGTGGTGTGTACTGAGTGCAGGGTGTGAGTGTCTGTGTGTGTGTGTGGTGTACACTGAGTGCAGGGTGTCAGTGTATGTGTGTGTGTGGTGTGCACTGGGTTCAGGTTGTGAGTGTCTGTGTGTGTGTGGTGTGTGCTGAGTGCAGGGTGTGAGTGTCTGTGTGTGTGTGGTGTACACTGGGTGCAGGGTGTGAGTGTCTGTGTGTGTGTGTGTGTGTGGTGTGTACTGAGTGCAGGGTGTGAGTGTCTGTGTGTGTGGTGTACACTGAG
Source organism: Lampetra fluviatilis (assembly GCF_964198595.1). NCBI lineage: Eukaryota > Metazoa > Chordata > Hyperoartia > Petromyzontiformes > Petromyzontidae > Lampetra > Lampetra fluviatilis. Next base: position 12,324,075 of record NC_136307.1, on the reverse strand, counting down.
TGCAGGGTGTGAGTGTCTGTGTGTGTGCAGTGTGTACTAGGTGAAGGGTGTGAGTGTCTGTGTGTGTGTGCTGTTTGCAGGGTGTGAGTGTCTGTGTGTGTGGTGTGTACTGAGTGCAGGGTGTAAGTGTCTGTGTGTGTGTGGTGTACACTGAGTGCAGGGTGTGAGTGTCTGTGTGTGGTGTGTGCTGAGTGCAGGGTGTGAGTGTGTGTGTGGTGTGTGCTGAGTGCAGGGTGTGAGTGTCTGTGTGTGTGTGGTGTGTACTGAGTGCAGGGTGTGAGTGTCTGTGTGTGTGTGGTGTGTACTGAGTGCAGGGTGTGAGTGTCTGTGTGTGTGTGGTGTATGCTGGGTGCAGGGTGTGAGTGTCTGTGTGTGTGTGTGGTTTGTACTGGGTGTAGGGTGTGAGTGTCTGTGTGTGTGTGGTGTGTGCAGGGTGTGAGTGTCTGTGTGTGTGTGGTGTGTGCTGTGTGCAGGGTGTGAGTGTCTGTGTGTGTGTGGTGTGCACTGGGTTCAGGGTGTGAGTGTCTGTGTGTGTGTGGTGTGTGCTGAGTGCAGGGTGTGAGTGTCTGTGTGTGTGTGGTGTACACTGGGTGCAGGGTGTGAGTGTCTGTGTGTGTGTGGTGTGTACTGAGTGCAGGGTGTGAGTGTCTGTGTGTGTGTGGTGTACACTGAGTGCAGGGTGTGAGTGTCTGTGTGTGTGTGGTGTATGCTGGGTGCAGGGTGTGAGTGTCTGTGTGTGTGTGTGGTGTGTACTGGGTGTAGGGTGTGAGTGTCTGTGTGTGTGTGGTGTGTGCAGGGTGTGAGTGTCTGTGTGTGTGTGGTGTACACTGAGTGCAGGGTGTGAGTGTCTGTGTGTGTGTGTGGTGTGTACTGAGTGCAGGGTGTGAGTGTCTGTGTGGGTGTGGTGTGTGCTGTGTGCAGAGAGTGAGTGTCTGTGTGTGTGGCGTGTACTGGGTGCATGGCGTGAGTGTCTGTGTGTGTGGTGTGTGCTGTGTGCAGGGTGTGAGTGTCTGTGTGTGTGTGGTGTGTACTGGGTGTAGGGGGTGAGTGTGTGTGTGGTGTGTACTGAGTGAAGGGTATGAGTGTCTGTGTGTGTGTGGTGTGTGCTGTGTGCAGGGTGTGAGTGTCTGTGTGTGGTGTGCACTGGGTTCAGGGTGTGAGTATCTGTGTGTGTGTGGTGTGTGCTGGGTGCAGGGTGTGAGTGTCTGTGTGTGTGGTGTGTACTGGGTGTAGGGTGTGAGTGTCTGTGTGTGTGTGGTGTGTGCAGGATGTGAGTGTCTGTGTGTGTGTGTGGTGTACACTGAGTGCAGGGTGTGAGTGTCTGTGTGTGTGTGGTGTGTACTGAGTGCAGGGTGTGAGTGTCTGTGTGTGTGGTGTGTGCTGTGTGCAGGGAGTGAGTGTCTGTGGCGTGTAATGGGTGCATGGTGTGAGTGTCTGTGTGTGTGGTGTGTGCTGTGTGCAGGGTGTGAGTGTCTGTGTGTGTGTGGTGTGTACTGGGTGTAGGGGGTGAGTGTGTGTGTGGTGTGTACTGAGTGCAGGGTGTGAGTGTCTGTGTGTGTGTGTGGTGTACACTGAGTGCAGGGTGTCAGTGTATGTGTGTGTGTGGTGTGCACTGGGTTCAGGTTGTGAGTGTCTGTGTGTGTGTGGTGTGTGCTGAGTGCAGGGTGTGAGTGTCTGTGTGTGTGTGGTGTACACTGGGTGCAGGGTGTGAGTGTCTGTGTGTGTGTGGTGTGTACTGAGTGCAGGGTGTGAGTGTCTGTGTGTGTGTGGTGTACACTGAGTGCAGGGTGTGAGTGTCTGTGTGTGTGCAGTGTGTACTAGGTGCAGGGTGTGAGTGTCTGTGTGTGTGTGCTGTTTGCAGGGTGTGAGTGTCTGTGTGTGTGTGTGGTGTGTACTGAGTGCAGGGTGTAAGTGTCTGTGTGTGTGTGGTGTACACTGAGTGCAGGGTGTGAGTGTCTGTGTGTGGTGTGTGCTGAGTGCAGGGTGTGAGTGTGTGTGTGGTGTGTGCTGAGTGCAGGGTGTGAGTGTCTGTGTGTGTGTGGTGTGTACTGAGTGCAGGGTGTGAGTGTCTGTGTGTGTGTGGTGTGTGCTGTGTGCAGGGAGTGAGTGTCTGTGTGTGTGGCGTGTACTGGGTGCATGGCGTGAGTGTCTGTGTGTCTGGTGTGTGCTGTGTGCAGGGTGTGAGTGTCTGTGTGTGTGTGGTGTGTACTGGGTGTAGGGGGTGAGTGTGTGTGTGGTGTGTACTGAGTGAAGGGTATGAGTGTCTGTGTGTGTGTGGTGTGTGCTGAGTGCAGGGTGTGAGTGTCTGTGTGTGTGTGGTGTACACTGGGTGCAGGGTGTGAGTGTCTGTGTGTGTGTGGTGTGTACTGAGTGCAGGGTGTGAGTGTCTGTGTGTGTGTGGTGTACACTGAGTGCAGGGTGTGAGTGTCTGTGTGTGTGCAGTGTGTACTAGGTGCAGGGTGTGAGTGTCTGTGTGTGTGTGTGCTGTGTGCAGGGTGTGAGTGTCTGTGTGTGTGTGAGGTGTGTACTGAGTGCAGGGTGTAAGTGTCTGTGTGTGTGTGGTGTACACTGAGTGCAGGGTGTGAGTGTCTGTGTGTGGTGTGTGCTGAGTGCAGGGTGTGTGTGTGTGTGTGGTGTGTGCTGAGTGCAGGGTGTGAGTGTCTGTGTGTGTGTGGTGTGTGCTGAGTGCAGGGTGTGAGTGTCTGTGTGTGTGTGGTGTACACTGGGTGCAGGGTGTGAGTGTCTGTGTGTGTGTGGTGTGTACTGAGTGCAGGGTGTGAGTGTCTGTGTGTGTGTGTGCTGTGTGCAGGGTGTGAGTGTCTGTGTGTGTGTGTGGTGTGTACTGAGTGCAGGGTGTAAGTGTCTGTGTGTGTGTGGTGTACACTGAGTGCAGGGTGTGAGTGTCTGTGTGTGGTGTGTGCTGAGTGCAGGGTGTGAGTGTGTGTGTGGTGTGTGCTGAGTGCAGGGTGTGAGTGTCTGTGTGTGTGTGGTGTGTACTGAGTGCAGGGTGTGAGTGTCTGTGTGTGTGTGGTGTGTACTGAGTGCAGGGTGTGAGTGTCTGTGTGTGTGTGGTGTATGCTGGGTGCAGGGTGTGAGTGTCTGTGTGTGTGTGTGGTTTGTACTGGGTGTAGGGTGTGAGTGTCTGTGTGTGTGTGGTGTGTGCAGGGTGTGAGTGTCTGTGTGTGTGTGTGGTGTACACTGAGTGCAGGGTGTGAGTGTCTGTGTGTGTGTGGTGTGTACTGAGTGCAGGGTGTGAGTGTCTGTGTGTGGTGTGTGCTGAGTGCAGGGTGTGAGTGTGTGTGTGGTGTGTGCTGAGTGCAGGGTGTGAGTGTCTGTGTGTGTGTGGTGTGTGCTGAGTGCAGGGTGTGAGTGTCTGTGTGTGTGTGGTGTGTACTGAGTGCAGGGTGTGAGTGTCTGTGTGTGTGTGGTGTGTGCTGTGTGCAGGGAGTGAGTGTCTGTGTGTGTGGCGTGTACTGGGTGCATGGCGTGAGTGTCTGTGTGTCTGGTGTGTGCTGTGTGCAGGGTGTGAGTGTCTGTGTGTGTGTGGTGTGTACTGGGTGTAGGGGGTGAGTGTGTGTGTGGTGTGTACTGAGTGAAGGGTATGAGTGTCTGTGTGTGTGTGGTGTGTGCTGAGTGCAGGGTGTGAGTGTCTGTGTGTGTGTGGTGTACACTGGGTGCAGGGTGTGAGTGTCTGTGTGTGTGTGGTGTGTACTGAGTGCAGGGTGTGAGTGTCTGTGTGTGTGTGGTGTACACTGAGTGCAGGGTGTGAGTGTCTGTGTGTGTGCAGTGTGTACTAGGTGCAGGGTGTGAGTGTCTGTGTGTGTGTGTGCTGTGTGCAGGGTGTGAGTGTCTGTGTGTGTGTGAGGTGTGTACTGAGTGCAGGGTGTAAGTGTCTGTGTGTGTGTGGTGTACACTGAGTGCAGGGTGTGAGTGTCTGTGTGTGGTGTGTGCTGAGTGCAGGGTGTGAGTGTGTGTGTGGTGTGTGCTGAGTGCAGGGTGTGAGTGTCTGTGTGTGTGTGGTGTGTACTGAGTGCAGGGTGTGAGTGTCTGTGTGTGTGTGGTGTGTACTGAGTGCAGGGTGTGAGTGCCTGTGTGTGTGTGGTGTATGCTGGGTGCAGGGTGTGAGTGTCTGTGTGTGTGTGTGGTTTGTACTGGGTGTAGGGTGTGAGTGTCTGTGTGTGTGTGGTGTGTGCAGGGTGTGAGTGTCTGTGTGTGTGTGGTGTACACTGAGTGCAGGGTGTGAGTGTCTGTGTGTGTGTGGTGTGTACTGAGTGCAGGGTGTGAGTGTCTGTGTGTGGTGTGTGCTGAGTGCAGGGTGTGAGTGTGTGTGTGGTGTGTGCTGAGTGCAGGGTGTGAGTGTCTGTGTGTGTGTGGTGTGTGCTGAGTGCAGGGTGTGAGTGTCTGTGTGTGTGTGGTGTACACTGGGTGCAGGGTGTGAGTGTCTGTGTGTGTGTGGTGTGTACTGAGTGCAGGGTGTGAGTGTCTGTGTGTGTGTGGTGTACACTGAGTGCAGGGTGTGAGTGTCTGTGTGTGTGCAGTGTGTACTAGGTGCAGGGTGTGAGTGTCTGTGTGTGTGTGTGCTGTGTGCAGGGTGTGAGTGTCTGTGTGTGTGTGTGGTGTGTACTGAGTGCAGGGTGTAAGTGTCTGTGTGTGTGTGGTGTACACTGAGTGCAGGGTGTGAGTGTCTGTGTGTGGTGTGTGCTGAGTGCAGGGTGTGAGTGTGTGTGTGGTGTGTGCTGAGTGCAGGGTGTGAGTGTCTGTGTGTGTGTGGTGTGTACTGAGTGCAGGGTGTGAGTGTCTGTGTGTGTGTGGTGTGTACTGAGTGCAGGGTGTGAGTGTCTGTGTGTGTGTGGTGTATGCTGGGTGCAGGGTGTGAGTGTCTGTGTGTGTGTGTGGTTTGTACTGGGTGTAGGGTGTGAGTGTCTGTGTGTGTGTGGTGTGTGCAGGGTGTGAGTGTCTGTGTGTGTGTGGTGTACACTGAGTGCAGGGTGTGAGTGTCTGTGTGTGTGTGGTGTGTACTGAGTGCAGGGTGTGAGTGTCTGTGTGGGTGTGGTGTGTGCTGTGTGCAGGGAGTGAGTGTCTGTGTGTGTGGCGTGTACTGGGTGCATGGCGTGAGTGTCTGTGTGTGTGATGTGTGCTGTGTGCAGGGTGTGAGTGTCTGTGTGTGTGTGGTGTGTACTGGGTGTAGGGGGTGAGTGTGTGTGTGGTGTGTACTGAGTGAAGGGTATGAGTGTCTGTGTGTGTGTGGTGTGTGCTGTGTGCAGGGTGTGAGTGTCTGTGTGTGTGTGGTGTGCACTGGGTTCAGGGTGTGAGTGTCTGTGTGTGTGTGGTGTGTGCTGAGTGCAGGGTGTGAGTGTCTGTGTGTGTGTGGTGTGTGCAGGGTGTGAGTGTCTGTGTGTGTGTGGTGTGTACTGAGTGCAGGGTGTGAGTGTCTGTGTGTGTGTGGTGTGTGCAGGGTGTGAGTGTCTGTGTGTGTGTGGTGTACACTGAGTGCAGGGTGTGAGTGTCTGTGTGTGTGTGGTGTGTACTGAGTGCAGGGTGTGAGTGTCTGTGTGGGTGTGGTGTGTGCTGTGTGCAGGGAGTGAGTGTCTGTGTGTGTGGCGTGTACTGGGTGCATGGCGTGAGTGTCTGTGTGTGTGGTGTGTGCTGTGTGCAGGGTGTGAGTGTCTGTGTGTGTGTGGTGTGTACTGGGTGTAGGGGGTGAGTGTGTGTGTGGTGTGTACTGAGTGAAGGGTATGAGTGTCTGTGTGTGTGTGGTGTGTGCTGAGTGCAGGGTGTGAGTGTCTGTGTGTGTGTGGTGTACACTGGGTGCAGGGTGTGAGTGTCTGTGTGTGTGTGGTGTGTACTGAGTGCAGGGTGTGAGTGTCTGTGTGTGTGTGGTGTACACTGAGTGCAGGGTGTGAGTGTCTGTGTGTGTGCAGTGTGTACTAGGTGCAGGGTGTGAGTGTCTGTGTGTGTGTGTGCTGTGTGCAGGGTGTGAGTGTCTGTGTGTGTGTGAGGTGTGTACTGAGTGCAGGGTGTAAGTGTCTGTGTGTGTGTGGTGTACACTGAGTGCAGGGTGTGAGTGTCTGTGTGTGGTGTGTGCTGAGTGCAGGGTGTGAGTGTGTGTGTGGTGTATGCTGAGTGCAGGGTGTGAGTGTCTGTGTGTGTGTGGTGTGTGCTGAGTGCAGGGTGTGAGTGTCTGTGTGTGTGTGGTGTACACTGGGTGCAGGGTGTGAGTGTCTGTGTGTGTGTGGTGTGTACTGAGTGCAGGGTGTGAGTGTCTGTGTGTGTGTGGTGTACACTGAGTGGAGGGTGTGAGTGTCTGTGTGTGTGCAGTGTGTACTAGGTGCAGGGTGTGAGTGTCTGTGTGTGTGTGTGCTGTGTGCAGGGTGTGAGTGTCTGTGTGTGTGTGAGGTGTGTACTGAGTGCAGGGTGTAAGTGTCTGTGTGTGTGTGGTGTACACTGAGTGCAGGGTGTGAGTGTCTGTGTGTGGTGTGTGCTGAGTGCAGGGTGTGAGTGTGTGTGTGGTGTGTGCTGAGTGCAGGGTGTGAGTGTCTGTGTGTGTGTGGTGTGTGCTGAGTGCAGGGTGTGAGTGTCTGTGTGTGTGTGGTGTACACTGGGTGCAGGGTGTGAGTGTCTGTGTGTGTGTGGTGTGTACTGAGTGCAGGGTGTGAGTGTCTGTGTGTGTGTGGTGTACACTGAGTGCAGGGTGTGAGTGTCTGTGTGTGTGCAGTGTGTACTAGGTGCAGGGTGTGAGTGTCTGTGTGTGTGTGCTGTGTGCAGGGTGTGAGTGTCTGTGTGTGTGTGTGGTGTGTACTGAGTGCAGGGTGTAAGTGTCTGTGTGTGTGTGGTGTACACTGAGTGCAGGGTGTGAGTGTCTGTGTGTGGTGTGTGCTGAGTGCAGGGTGTGAGTGTGTGTGTGGTGTGTGCTGAGTGCAGGGTGTGAGTGTCTGTGTGTGTGTGGTGTGTACTGAGTGCAGGGTGTGAGTGTCTGTGTGTGTGTGGTGTGTGCTGGGTGCAGGGTGTGAGTGTCTGTGTGTGTGTGGTGTGTGCTGAGTGCAGGGGGTGAGTGTCTGTATGTGTGGGTGTACACTGAGTGCAGGGTGTGAGTGTCTGTGTGTGTGTGGTGTACACTGAGTGCAGGGTGTGAGTGTCTGTGTGTGTGCTGTGTGCAGGGTGCGAGTGTCTGTGTGTGGTGTGTGCTGAGGGCAGGGTGTGAGTGTCTGTGTGTGGTGTGTGGTGTGTACTAAGTGCAGGGTGTGAGTGTCTGTGTGTGTGCAGTGTGTACTAGGTGCAGGGTGTGAGTGTCTGTGTGTGTGTGTGCTGTGTGCAGGGTGTGAGTGTCTGTGTGTGTGTGGTGTGTACTGAGTGCTGGGTGTAAGTGTCTGTGTGTGTGTGGTGTACACTGAGTGCAGGGTGTGAGTGTCTGTGTGTGGTGTGTGCTGAGTGCAGGGTGTGAGTGTGTGTGTGGTGTATGCTGAGTGCAGGGTGTGAGTGTCTGTGTGTGTGGTGTGTACTGAGTACAGGGTGTGAGTGTCTGTGTGTGTGTGGTGTGTGCTGGGTGCAGGGTGTGAGTGTCTCTGTGTGTGTGGTGTGTGCTGAGTGCAGGGGGTGAGTGTCTGTATGTGTGGGTGTACACTGAGTGCAGGGTGTGAGTGTCTGTGTGTGTGTGTGGTGTACACTGAGTGCAGGGTGTGAGTGTCTGTGTGTGTGCTGTGTGCAGGGTGTGAGTGTCTGTGTGTGGTGTGGGTGTACACTGAGTGCAGGATGTGAGTGTCTGTGTGTGTGTGGCGTACACTGAGTGCAGGGTGTGAGTGTCTGTGTGTGTGTGTGCTGTGTGCAGGGTGTGAGTGTCTGTGTGTGTGTGTGTGTGTGGTGTACACTGAGTGCAGGGTGTGAGTGTCTGTGTGTGTGTGGTGTGTACTGAGTGCAGGGTGTGAGTGTCTGTGTATGTGTGGTGTGTACTGAGTGCAGGGTGTGAGTGTCTGTGTGTGGTGTGTGCTGGGTGTAGGGTGTGAGTGTCTGTGTGTGTGTGGTGTGTGCTGGGTGCAGGGTGTGAGTGTGTGTGTGGTGTGTGCTGAGTGCAGGGTGTGAGTGTCTGTGTGTGTGTGGTGTGTACTGAGTGCAGGGTGTGAGTGTCTGTGTGTGTGTGTGGTGTGTGCTGGGTGCAGGGTGTGAGTGTCTGTATGTGTGGGTGTACACTGAGTGCAGGGTGTGAGTGTCTGTGTGTGTGTGTGTGGTGTGTACTAAGTGCAGGGTGTGAGTGTCTGTGTGTGTGTGTGGTGTACACTGAGTGCAGGGTGTGAGTGTCTGTGTGTGTGTGCTGTGTGCAGGGTGTGAGTGTCTGTGTGTGGTGTGGGTGTACACTGAGTGCAGGATGTGAGTGTCTGTGTGTGTGTGGCGTACACTGAGTGCAGGGTGTGAGTGTCTGTGTGTGTGTGTGCTGTGTGCAGGGTGTGAGTGTCTGTGTGTGTGTGTGTGGTGTACACTGAGTGCAGGGTGTGAGTGTCTGTGTGTGTGTGGTGTGTACTGAGTGCAGGGTGTGAGTGTCTGTGTATGTGTGGTGTGTGCTGGGTGCAGGGTGTGAGTGTGTGTGTGGTGTGTGCTGAGTTCAGGGTGTGAGTGTATGTGTGTGTGTGTGTGTGGTGTGTACTGAGTGCAGGGTGTGAGTGTCTGTGTGTGTGTGGTGTGTACTGAGTGCAGGGTGTGAGTGTCTGTGTGTGTGTGTGGTGTGTGCTGGGTGCAGGGTGTGGGTGTCTGTATGTGTGGGTGTACACTGAGTGCAGGGTGTGAGTGTCTGTGTGTGTGTGGTGTACACTGAGTGCAGGGTGTGAGTGTCTGTGTGTGGTGTGTGCTGAGTGCAGGGTGTGAGTGTGTGTGTGGTGTGTGCTGAGTGCAGGGTGTGAGTGTCTGTGTGTGTGGGTGTACACTGAGTGCAAGGTGTGAGTGTCTGTGTGTGGTGTGTGCTGAGTGCAGGGTGTGAGTGTGTGTGTGGTGTGTGCTGAGTGCAGGGTGTGAGTGTCTGTGTGTGGTGTGTGCTGAGTGCAGGGGCTGAGTGTCTGTATGTGTGGGTGTACACTGAGTGCAGGGTGTGAGTGTCTGTGTGTGTGTGGTGTACACTGAGTGCAGGGTGTGAGTGTCTGTGTGTGTGCAGTGTGTACTAGTAGCAGGGTGTGAGTGTCTGTGTGTGTGTGCTGTGTGCAGGGTGTGAGTGTCTGTGTGTGTGGTGTGTACTGAGTGCAGGGTGTGAGTGTCTGTGTGTGTGTGTGGTGTACACTGAGTGCAGGGTGTGAGTGTATGTGTGTGGTGTGTGCTGAGTTCAGGGTGTGAGTGTGTGTGTGTGGTGTGTGTGGTGTGTACTAAGTGCAGGGTGTGAGTGTCTGTGTGTGTGTGTGGTGTACACTGAGTGCAGGGTGTGAGTGTCTCTGTGTGTGTGTGTGGTGTGTACTAAGTGCAGGGTGTGAGTGTCTGTGTGTGTGTGTGGTGTACACTGAGTGCAGGGTGTGAGTGTCTGTGTGCTGTGTGCAGGGTGTGAGTGTCTGTGTGTGGTGTGTGCTGAGTGCAGGGTGTGAGTGTCTGTGTGTGTGTGGGTGTACACTGAGTGCAGGGTGTGAGTGTCTGTGTGTGTGTGGCGTACACTGAGTGCAGGGTGTGAGTGTCTGTGTGTGTGTGTGCTGTGTGCAGGGTGTGAGTGTCTGTGTGTGGTGTACACTGAGTGCAGGGTGTGAGTGTCTGTGTGTGTGTGGTGTGTGCTGAGTGCAGGGTGTGAGTGTCCGTGTGTGTGTGGTGTGTACTGAGTGCAGGGTGTGAGTGTCTGTGTGTGTGTGGTGTGTACTGAGTGCAGGGTGTGAGTGTCTGTGTGTGTGTGGTGTGTGCTGGGTGCAGGGTGTGAGTGTCTGTGTGTGTGTGGTGTGTGCTGAGTGCAGGGGGTGAGTGTCTGTATGTGTGGGTGTACACTGAGTGCAGGGTGTGAGTGTCTGTGTGTGTGTGTGGTGTACACTGAGTGCAGGGTGTGAGTGTCTGTGTGTGTGTGTGGTGTGTACTAAGTGCAGGGTGTGAGTGTCTGTGTCTGTGTGTGTGGTGTACACTGAGTGCAGGGTGTGAGTGTCTGTGTGTGTGTGCTGTGTGCAGGGTGTGAGTGGCTGTGTGTGGTGTGTGCTGAGTGCAGGGTGTGAGTGTCTGTGTGTGTGTGGGGTGTGTGCTGGGTGCAGGGTGTGGGTGTCTGTATGTGTGGGTGTACACTGAGTGCAGGGTGTGAGTGTCTGTGTGTGTGTGGTGTACACTGAGTGCAGGGTGTGAGTGTCTGTGTGTGGTGTGTGCTGAGTGCAGGGTGTGAGTGTGTGTGTGGTGTGTGCTGAGTGCAGGGTGTGAGTGTCTGTGTGTGTGGGTGTACACTGAGTGCAGGGTGTGAGTGTCTGTGTGTGGTGTGTGCTGAGTGCAGGGTGTGAGTGTGTGTGTGGTGTGTGCTGAGTGCAGGGTGTGAGTGTATGTGTGTGGTGTGTGCTGAGTGCAGGGGGTGAGTGTCTGTATGTGTGGGTGTACACTGAGTGCAGGGTGTGAGTGTCTGTGTGTGTGGTGTACACTGAGTGCAGGGTGTGAGTGTCTGTGTGTGTGCAGTGTGTACTAGTAGCAGGGTGTGAGTGTCTGTGTGTGTGTGCTGTGTGCAGGGTGTGAGTGTCTGTGTGTGTGTGTGGTGTGTACTGAGTGCAGGGTGTGAGTGTCTGTGTGTGTGTGGTGTACACTGAGTGCAGGGTGTGAGTGTCTGTGTGTGGTGTGTGCTGAGTTCAGGGTGTGAGTGTGTGTGTGTGGTGTGTGCTGAGTGCAGGGTGTGAGTGTCTGTGTGTGTGTGGTGTGTACTGAGTGCAGGGTGTGAGTGTATGTGTGTGTGTGTGGTGTGTACTGAGTGCAGGGTGTGAGTGTCTGTGTGTGTGTGGTGTGTGCTGGGTGCAGGGTGTGAGTGTCTGTGTGTGTGTGGTGTGTGCTGGGTGCAGGGTGTGAGTGTGTGTGTGGTGTGTGGTGTACACTGAGTGCAGGGTGTGAGTGTCTGTGTGTGTGTGGTGTACACTGAGTGCAGGGTGTGAGTGTCTCTGTGTGTGTGTGTGGTGTGTACTAAGTGCAGGGTGTGAGTGTCTGTGTGTGTGTGTGGTGTACACTGAGTGCAGGGTGTGAGTGTCTGTGTGCTGTGTGTAGGGTGTGAGTGTCTGTGTGTGGTGTGTGCTGAGTGCAGGGTGTGAGTGTCTGTGTGTGTGTGGGTGTACACTGAGTGCAGGGTGTGAGTGTCTGTGTGTGTGTGGCGTACACTGAGTGCAGGGTGTGAGTGTCTGTGTGTGTGTGTGCTGTGTGCAGGGTGTGAGTGTCTGTGTGTGGTGTACACTGAGTGCAGGGTGTTAGTGTCTGTGTGTGTGTGGTGTGTGCTGAGTGCAGGGTGTGAGTGTCTGTGTGTGTGGTGTGTGTACTGAGTGCAGGGTGTGAGTGTCTGTGTGTGGGTGGTGTGTACTGAGTGCAGGGTGTGAGTGTCTGTGTGTGTGTGGTGTGTGCTGGGTGCAGGGTGTGAGTGTCTGTGTGTGTGTGGTGTGTGCTGAGTGCAGGGGGTGAGTGTCTGTATGTGTGGGTGTACACTGAATGCAGGGTGTGAGTGTCTGTGTGTGGTGTGTGCTGAGTGCAGGGTGTGAGTGTGTGTGTGGTGTGTGCTGAGTGCAGGGTGTGAGTGTCTGTGTGTGTGTGGTGTGTACTGAGTGCAGGGTGTGAGTGTCTGTGTGTGTGTGGTGTGTGCTGGGTGCAGGGTGTGAGTGTCTGTGTGTGTGTGGTGTGTGCTGAGTGCAGGGGGTGAGTGTCTGTATGTGTGGGTGTACACTGAGTGCAGGGTGTGAGTGTCTGTGTGTGTGTGGTGTACACTGAGTGCAGGGTGTGAGTGTCTGTGTGTGTGCTGTGTGCAGGGTGCGAGTGTCTGTGTGTGGTGTGTGCTGAGGGCAGGGTGTGAGTGTCTGTGTGTGTGTGGTGTGTGGTGTGTACTAAGTGCAGGGTGTGAGTGTCTGTGTGTGTGCAGTGTGTACTAGGTGCAGGGTGTGAGTGTCTGTGTGTGTGTGTGCTGTGTGCAGGGTGTGAGTGTCTGTGTGTGTGTGGTGTGTACTGAGTGCTGGGTGTAAGTGTCTGTGTGTGTGTGGTGTACACTGAGTGCAGGGTGTGAGTGTCTGTGTGTGGTGTGTGCTGAGTGCAGGGTGTGAGTGTGTGTGTGGTGTATGCTGAGTGCAGGGTGTGAGTGTCTGTGTGTGTGTGGTGTGTACTGAGTACAGGGTGTGAGTGTCTGTGTGTGTGTGGTGTGTGCTGGGTGCAGGGTGTGAGTGTCTCTGTGTGTGTGGTGTGTGCTGAGTGCAGGGGGTGAGTGTCTGTATGTGTGGGTGTACACTGAGTGCAGGGTGTGAGTGTCTGTGTGTGTGTGTGGTGTACACTGAGTGCAGGGTGTGAGTGTCTGTGTGTGTGTGCTGTGTGCAGGGTGTGAGTGTCTGTGTGTGGTGTGGGTGTACACTGAGTGCAGGATGTGAGTGTCTGTGTGTGTGTGGCGTACACTGAGTGCAGGGTGTGAGTGTCTGTGTGTGTGTGTGCTGTGTGCAGGGTGTGAGTGTCTGTGTGTGTGTGTGTGGTGTACACTGAGTGCAGGGTGTGAGTGTCTGTGTGTGTGTGGTGTGTACTGAGTGCAGGGTGTGAGTGTCTGTGTATGTGTGGTGTGTACTGAGTGCAGGGTGTGAGTGTCTGTGTGTGGTGTGTGCTGGGTGTAGGGTGTGAGTGTCTGTGCGTGTGTGGTGTGTGCTGGGTGCAGGGTGTGAGTGTGTGTGTGGTGTGTGCTGAGTGCAGGGTGTGAGTGTCTGTGTGTGTGTGGTGTGTACTGAGTGCAGGGTGTGAGTGTCTGTGTGTGTGTGTGGTGTGTGCTGGGTGCAGGGTGTGAGTGTCTGTATGTGTGGGTGTACACTGAGTGCAGGGTGTGAGTGTCTGTGTGTGTGTGTGGTGTACACTGAGTGCAGGGTGTGAGTGTCTGTGTGTGTGTGCTGTGTGCAGGGTGTGAGTGTCTGTGTGTGGTGTGGGTGTACACTGAGTGCAGGATGTGAGTGTCTGTGTGTGTGTGGCGTACACTGAGTGCAGGGTGTGAGTGTCTGTGTGTGTGTGTGCTGTGTGCAGGGTGTGAGTGTCTGTGTGTGTGTGTGTGGTGTACACTGAGTGCAGGGTGTGAGTGTCTGTGTGTGTGTGGTGTGTACTGAGTGCAGGGTGTGAGTGTCTGTGTATGTGTGGTGTGTGCTGGGTGCAGGGTGTGAGTGTGTGTGTGGTGTGTGCTGAGTGCAGGGTGTGAGTGTATGTGTGTGTGTGTGTGTGTGGTGTGTACTGAGTGCAGGGTGTGAGTGTCTGTGTGTGTGTGGTGTGTACTGAGTGCAGGGTGTGAGTGTCTGTGTGTGTGTGTGGTGTGTGCTGGGTGCAGGGTGTGGGTGTCTGTATGTGTGGGTGTACACTGAGTGCAGGGTGTGAGTGTCTGTGTGTGTGTGGTGTACACTGAGTGCAGGGTGTGAGTGTCTGTGTGTGGTGTGTGCTGAGTGCAGGGTGTGAGTGTGTGTGTGGTGTGTGCTGAGTGCAGGGTGTGAGTGTCTGTGTGTGTGGGTGTACACTGAGTGCAGGGTGTGAGTGTCTGTGTGTGGTGTGTGCTGAGTGCAGGGTGTGAGTGTGTGTGTGGTGTGTGCTGAGTGCAGGGTGTGAGTGTCTGTGTGTGGTGTGTGCTGAGTGCAGGGGCTGAGTGTCTGTATGTGTGGGTGTACACTGAGTGCAGGGTGTGAGTGTCTGTGTGTGTGTGGTGTACACTGAGTGCAGGGTGTGAGTGTCTGTGTGTGTGCAGTGTGTACTAGTAGCAGGGTGTGAGTGTCTGTGTGTGTGTGCTGTGTGCAGGGTGTGAGTGTCTGTGTGTGTGGTGTGTACTGAGTGCAGGGTGTGAGTGTCTGTGTGTGTGTGGTGTACACTGAGTGCAGGGTGTGAGTGTATGTGTGTGGTGTGTGCTGAGTTCAGGGTGTGAGTGTGTGTGTGTGGTGTGTGTGGTGTGTACTAAGTGCAGGGTGTGAGTGTCTGTGTGTGTGTGTGGTGTACACTGAGTGCAGGGTGTGAGTGTCTCTGTGTGTGTGTGTGGTGTGTACTAAGTGCAGGGTGTGAGTGTCTGTGTGTGTGTGTGGTGTACACTGAGTGCAGGGTGTGAGTGTCTGTGTGCTGTGTGCAGGGTGTGAGTGTCTGTGTGTGGTGTGTGCTGAGTGCAGGGTGTGAGTGTCTGTGTGTGTGTGGGTGTACACTGAGTGCAGGGTGTGAGTGTCTGTGTGTGTGTGGCGTACACTGAGTGCAGGGTGTGAGTGTCTGTGTGTGTGTGTGCTGTGTGCAGGGTGTGAGTGTCTGTGTGTGGTGTACACTGAGTGCAGGGTGTGAGTGTCTGTGTGTGTGTGGTGTGTGCTGAGTGCAGGGTGTGAGTGTCTGTGTGTGTGTGGTGTGTACTGAGTGCAGGGTGTGAGTGTCTGTGTGTGTGTGGTGTGTACTGAGTGCAGGGTGTGAGTGTCTGTGTGTGTGTGGTGTGTGCTGGGTGCAGGGTGTGAGTGTCTGTGTGTGTGTGGTGTGTGCTGAGTGCAGGGGGTGAGTGTCTGTATGTGTGGGTGTACACTGAGTGCAGGGTGTGAGTGTCTGTGTGTGTGTGTGGTGTACACTGAGTGCAGGGTGTGAGTGTCTGTGTGTGTGTGTGGTGTGTACTAAGTGCAGGGTGTGAGTGTCTGTGTCTGTGTGTGTGGTGTACACTGAGTGCAGGGTGTGAGCGTCTGTGTGTGTGTGCTGTGTGCAGGGTGTGAGTGGCTGTGTGTGGTGTGTGCTGAGTGCAGGGTGTGAGTGTCTGTGTGTGTGTGGGGTGTGTGCTGGGTGCAGGGTGTGGGTGTCTGTATGTGTGGGTGTACACTGAGTGCAGGGTGTGAGTGTCTGTGTGTGTGTGGTGTACACTGAGTTTAGGGTGTGAGTGTCTGTGTGTGGTGTGTGCTGAGTGCAGGGTGTGAGTGTGTGTGTGGTGTGTGCTGAGTGCAGGGTGTGAGTGTCTGTGTGTGTGGGTGTACACTGAGTGCAGGGTGTGAGTGTCTGTGTGTGGTGTGTGCTGAGTGCAGGGTGTGAGTGTGTGTGTGGTGTGTGCTGAGTGCAGGGTGTGAGTGTATGTGTGTGGTGTGTGCTGAGTGCAGGGGGTGAGTGTCTGTATGTGTGGGTGTACACTGAGTGCAGGGTGTGAGTGTCTGTGTGTGTGTGGTGTACACTGAGTGCAGGGTGTGAGTGTCTGTGTGTGTGCAGTGTGTACTAGTAGCAGGGTGTGAGTGTCTGTGTGTGTGTGCTGTGTGCAGGGTGTGAGTGTCTGTGTGTGTGTGTGGTGTGTACTGAGTGCAGGGTGTGAGTGTCTGTGTGTGTGTGGTGTACACTGAGTGCAGGGTGTGAGTGTCTGTGTGTGGTGTGTGCTGAGTTCAGGGTGTGAGTGTGTGTGTGTGGTGTGTGCTGAGTGCAGGGTGTGAGTGTCTGTGTGTGTGTGGTGTGTACTGAGTGCAGGGTGTGAGTGTATGTGTGTGTGTGGTGTGTACTGAGTGCAGGGTGTGAGTGTCTGTGTGTTTGTGGTGTGTGCTGGGTGCAGGGTGTGAGTGTCTGTGTGTGTGTGGTGTGTGCTGGGTGCAGGGTGTGAGTGTGTGTGTGGTGTGTGGTGTACACTGAGTGCAGGGTGTGAGTGTCTGTGTGTGTGTGGTGTACACTGAGTGCAGGGTGTGAGTGTCTCTGTGTGTGTGTGTGGTGTGTACTAAGTGCAGGGTGTGAGTGTCTGTGTGTGTGTGTGTGTGGTGTACACTGAGTGCAGGGTGTGAGTGTCTGTGTGCTGTGTGTAGGGTGTGAGTGTCTGTGTGTGGTGTGTGCTGAGTGCAGGGTGTGAGTGTCTGTGTGTGTGTGGGTGTACACTGAGTGCAGGGTGTGAGTGTCTGTGTGTGTGTGGCGTACACTGAGTGCAGGGTGTGAGTGTCTGTGTGTGTGTGTGCTGTGTGCAGGGTGTGAGTGTCTGTGTGTGGTGTACACTGAGTGCAGGGTGTTAGTGTCTGTGTGTGTGTGGTGTGTGCTGAGTGCAGGGTGTGAGTGTCTGTGTGTGTGGTGTGTGTACTGAGTGCAGGGTGTGAGTGTCTGTGTGTGTGTGGTGTGTACTGAGTGCAGGGTGTGAGTGTCTGTGTGTGTGTGGTGTGTGCTGGGTGCAGGGTGTGAGTGTCTGTGTGTGTGTGGTGTGTGCTGAGTGCAGGGGGTGAGTGTCTGTATGTGTGGGTGTACACTGAGTGCAGGGTGTGAGTGTCTGTGTGTGTGTGGTGTACACTGAGTGCAGGGTGTGAGTGTCTGTGTGTGTGTGTGGTGTGTACTAAGTGCAGGGTGTGAGTGTCTGTGTCTGTGTGTGTGGTGTACACTGAGTGCAGGGTGTGAGTGTCTGTGTGTGTGTGCTGTGTGCAGGGTGTGAGTGGCTGTGTGTGGTGTGTGCTGAGTGCAGGGTGTGAGTGTCTGTGTGTGTGTGGGTGTACACTGAGTGCCGGGTGTGAGTGTGGCGTACACTGAGTGCAGGGTGTGAGTGTCTGTGTGTGTGTCCTGTGTGCAGGGTGTGAGTGTCTGTGTGTGTGTGGTGTACACTGAGTGCAGGGTGTGAGTGTCTGTGTGTGTGTGGTGTGTACTGAGTGCAGGGTGTGAGTGTCTATGTGTGTGTGGTGTGTACTGAGTGCAGGGTGTGAGTGTCTGTGTGTGTGTGGTGTGTGCTGGGTGCAGGGTGTGAGTGTCTGTGTGTGTGTGGTGTGTGCTGGGTGCAGGGTGTGAGTGTCTGTGTGTTTACTGAGTGCAGGGGGTGGGTGTCTGTGTGTGTGTGGTGTACACTGAGTGCAGGGTGCGAGTGTCTGTGTGTGTGGTGTACACTGAGTGCAGGGTGTGAGTCTCTGTGTGTGTGTGGTGTGTACTGACTGCAGGGTTATGAATGTCCGTGTGTGTGTGGTGTGTACACTGAGTGCAGGGTGTGAGTGTGTGTGTGGTGTGTGTGCTGAGTGCAGGGTGTGAGTGTCTGTGTGTGTGTGGCGTACACTGGTACAGTAGGGGGCACAGGTGGTGCATCAGCCAGTCATCTCGGTCATCTCGGTCAGTCGACCCGTGGCACCTGGGTCTGCCCCGTGACCTCCTGCCAGCGGGCGTTCGACACTTCACGTGGCCTCAAGGTGCACATGGCCTGGCACAAGCGTCGTGGTGACGTCACCGCCACTTAGTGGCGAATGGCGGTTGTTGTTGTTGGTGTGTGTGTTGAGTGCAGGGTGTGAGTGTCTGTGTGTGTGTGGCGTACACTGAGTGCAGCGTGTGAGTGTCTGTGTAAGTGTGCTGTGTGCAGGGTGTGAGTGTCTGTGTGTGTGTGGTGTACACTGAGTGCAGGGTGTGAGTGTCTGTGTGGTGTGTACTGAGTGCAGGGGGTGGGTGTCTGTGTGTGTGTGGTGTACACTGAGTGCAGGGTGCGAGTGTCTGTGTGTGTGGTGTGTACTGACTGCAGGGTGTGAATGTCTGTGTGTGTGTAGTGTGTACACTGAGTGCAGGGTGTGAGTGTGTGTGTGGTGTGTGTGCTGAGTGCAGGGTGTGAGTGTCTGTGTGTGTGTGGCGTACACTGAGTGCAGGGTGTGAGTCTCTTTGTGTGTGTGGTGTGTACTGACTGCAGGGTGTGAATGTCTGTGTGTGTGTGGTGTGTACACTGAGTGCAGGGTGTGAGTGTGTGTGTGGTGTGTGTGCTGAGTGCAGGGTGTGAGTGTCTGTGTGTGTGGTGTACACTGAGTGCAGGGTGTGAGTTTCTTTGTGTGTGTGGTGTGTACTGACTGCAGGGTGTGAATGTCTGTGTGTGTGTGGTGTGTGTGCTGAGTGCAGGGTGTGAGTGTCTGTGTGTGTGTGGTGTACTAGTTCCAAGCGGTGTCTGAATTTCCCGTGGGCCTCCCCAAGTCGAATCAGCCTACGGCGAAGTTTGGGGCCACCATACGCACGCATGGAGGGGTTTAACCCAAATGCGTGTACGCTTGCGTTTGGGGGATTTGCGTACGCATCGGAAACGGAGGGGGGGGGGTGAAGCCTCGATCACAATTAATCTGTCTACATTGGCCTTCAAATGCGTTAGATAGTCCGGCGGTGGACTATCTGTTTGCTTAAACACGTTAATATTATTCATCCTTGATCGTTTCTGCGTGGATTAAATATCGGCCATTCTATATGATTTCGGGGGGTGCGTCAAGCGTACGTACGCAGGTAGGGGGGGGGGTGTAAAAGGTACGCGTGCGTACAGGGAGAGGGAGGGGTCAAGTTTTGACAGATTTTTGCGTACTCACTAAATGGATGGCCCCTTTGTGGACATTAACACGGGGGGGGGGAGCGATCGTGCGCGTTCATGGCCACGACAGTCACACACGTGCCGTGTCTGCACTCTCTCGAATGTCTCTGCTGTCTGCACGGCAGTGTCGTCACGTCGCGCCTCTGCCATTTGGCTGGATGTTGAAGCAGTGATGGCCTCATCATCCTCCTCCCCAACTCCGGGTTCGCAGACCTCAACATAATACTTTCTCCTGTATATCTACATCAACATTGGGGGGGACCAGATCTTCCAGGGGGTCTGGGGGTCCCAACCCAGAAAAATATCAAAATTTGAAAATAAAATATTTAAAAAAATCCCTAACACAAGGGATGGTTTTAGTTTTTTTACAATAATGTCTAGTAGTGTATTGTATTACATTGCTCTGTTTTTTTACCATTTCTTGCTTCATTATATGTAATGTTTAAGATTAGGGATTAATAAAGTACAACCATAACAACAATCATATGAACAGAAATCTATGCATTGATTTATATGAAGACAAGTCCAGATTTTGTGGCCAATGTTTAGCAAATTGTTCTTTTTATTTACATAGCATAGCAATTATTTATACTTTTTCATATTTTTATAGCAATATATTGGGGGGGACATTTTGAGCATATTTTAATATTTGGGGGGGGGGGGGATGTGTCTCTCCCCCAATATAATTACGGCCTTGCAACATGATGCCTGTCTGTATCCTCCATGTCTCATCTACATCTGCATGATCCCTGTCTGTATCTGGGGTGTCTGTATGACAGCCGTCTGCCTCCTGTTTACAAGCTCCCCTGAGTGTGCCCGATCGCCCCGACGACCATGCTTATTGTCCCCGTGAATTCTCGCATCACTACGCTACAGGTCACAACAACGCACTCGCCCACTTACTCGCCTACCCACTCACCACACTTTGCTCAATTCAAGAAACATGTTTCCCTCTGATCCATTACAGCTGCGATAGTGATATGTGTTGCTGGCCTCCGCTTGACGTTGCGTTGAGGCATGTGGGCCTGGACTCAGCAACTGTTTACAAAGGGGGTAGAGGGGTCTCGGTGGCTCCCCGTGCCACCCCGTGCCCCCCCCCCCACCCCTTGCGAGGGGAAGGCAGCAGGCGTCGTATTTGGACGTGGCAGTGCTGAGGAGGCGAATGCCTGTGTCTGCGGTCGGGATTAATTGGCCCGGCCTCGCCAATCTGCGTGTCCCACGCGGCCCGCACTGGGAGAGTAATTTGTGAATCCGGCGGCTGAGCCACGCGCCGCCGTGCCGCCCTCCCCCTCCCCCTATCGCCCATTACACAGATAAATCGCGGAGAAGAGAATTCATTTAGCGCAGAAATGAGAGCCGCGCCAGGCAGCCCCGGGTAATTGGCTGCCTCTTCCCACACAGCCAGTCTCAATTGTCCCGCACCTTCCCAATTCTGTGGGTGACCTTCCGACGCACGCCTGCCTCCTCCAGAAATTGACTCGTTTCTGTTTGTAAATGAGGTGTCCAAACCCGAGTCAATCTCCCGCTCCATTAGGCGGGTCCTGTCGGGGGAGACCCGAACCGCGAAGCGAATCTGACGGCGGCCGGGAGAGAGAGAAAACGAGGTTCGGGGAGCAGAGGAGGGAGGGGGCGTGGGTGGACGGCTCCCGCCCAACTCCCCACTGCAAACCTGTCCACCCGTATTTTCCACCCGCCTCTTCCACCCATACCGTCCACCAGAGGTGGGACAAAGTCATTGTTATGCAAGTCCAAGTCGAGTCGCAAGTCATCAAATTCATGACTCGAGTCTGACTCGAGTCCAAGTCACATGACTCGAGTCCACACCTCTGCCGTCCACCACCCGCCTCCTCCATCCATCTCATCCACCCACCGTGCCCGGCTGTGTTGCACCAACACGCGGGTTTTCTCTCGCGTTGTGCTCCCTGTCGTGTGACGGGTGTGACTGCGTGGTGGATGTGACTGCGTGGTGTGATGGGTCTGACTGCGTGGGGTGATGGGTGTGAGTAGTGATGGTGATAATAATATAAAATGTTCACAGTGGCGTTATGTATTCAACTGCATCTGGAGGCGGAGAGATCACGATGTTTTCTGCAAATTAATGATGAGAGTTATACGCGTGGGAGGAAACTGGAGCATCCAGAGAACCCCCGCGTGTTTGCGAGGGGGCAACACTCCATCCCATTAATAAGACACCCATTATATTATTCCGCACTTTGCTATATCGCCTTCTCCTCGCGATCCACGCTCCTCAACTCCCGACGGGAGGGAGTTTCGCACACAACGCTGGCTTACAAGCCACGGATCTAGTCACCGCCGTATGTCTATTGTTGAGTGATTATGGTTGCGGGGTGGTGGTGGTGGCACACGCCTGTAATCTTGCACTGTGGAGGCAGCGAGGGGTTGTTGGATCGAAGAAATAAAAGTCCTGCGAGACTCCGTTCCCGTGGGCATCGAGGAACCACATACCCTGGCTCGCCAGCAGAATGCAGTACAGCAAAGTGTTGCCTTAATATCAGCTGTTCCTTCTGTATGATGGGATAGAGTGTTGCCCCCTCGCATGCGTGGGTTTTCTCCGGGTACTCCGGTTTCTCCACCGCATTATAAACACTTACTAATTGATTGAGAAACTCTTCATATATAGAGAACTGTGGAGCAATTGTTAGCACTTGCTTACCAACTGGCAGCCTTCCAGCTTGGTCTGTGGTTGCTCATCGATTGTGAGATGCAATTTGCATACACGACGGCGCAAACATCTAAAACGTATCAATTGGATTATTTTTTTAGATAGTATAGTGATGGTAGGGTTAAGTGATGGTAGTAATGATGATGATGGCAGTGGTGTGATATTAGGGTTAAATGATGGCAGTGATGGCGCTGGTACTGGATGGTCGTGATGGTCGTGTTAAGTGATGGTAATGATGGCAGGGTTAAGTGATGGTAGTGTTGGTGATTGTAGTGATGGTAGGATTAATTTATGGTCGTGATAGTCGAGTTACGTGATGGTAGTGATGGTAGGATTAAGTGATGGTCGGGTTACGTGATGGCAGTGGTGGTAGTAATGGTGATGGTATTAATGGTAGGGTTAAATGATGGTCGTGTTAGTAATGGTAGTGATGGTAGGGTTAAGTGATGGTAGTGATGGTGATGGTATGATTAAGTGATGGTAGTGATGGTAGGGTTAAGTGATGGTAGTAATGGTGATGGTAAGGTTAAGTGATGGTGATGGTAGGGTTAAGTGATGGTAGTGATAGTAGTGATGGTAGGGTTAAGTGATGGTAGTGATAGTAGTGATGGTAGTGATGGTTAAGTGATGGTAGTGGTGGTAGTGATGGTAGGGTTAAGTGATGGTAGTGGTGGTAGGGTTAGGTTATGGTAGTGATGGTGATGGTAATGGTGGTAGTGATGGTGATGGTTAAGTGATGGTAGTGATGGTGGTAGGGAGTTTTGTAGAGGCCACGTGACGCGCCCGCTTCTCGGGGTCACGTGGGCGGGGTTTTTACGAGGTCAATGGTTTCCGTAGCAACCAGACGCGTGTCGCCGCGTCTCCCCGCGTGTCCGTGTGTCCCCGTGTCTCCCCGTGTCCCCTTGTGTCCCCGTGTCCGCGTCCCTCCGTGTCTCTCCGTTCTCCGTCTCCCTGTGTCTCCCCGTGTCCCCGTGTCCGTGTGTCCCCGTGTGTCCCCCCGTGTGTCCCCGCGTCTCGGAGTGCGGCTATGTAATTGCCGCGTGGCACGGATTGAGCGAGGAGCTCGCCAAGACAATGTGGCACCCGGGCGAGGGGGGCCCTGGCGAGGGGGGCCCTGGCGGCGCGGAGCGGGGAGCAGTGGGGGGCTGCGAGCCGCCAGGAGGCTGGGACGTGGGAGCGCGTCGCCTGCTCACGCTGCACGCCTACAAACTCCTGCAGCTCATCCGCTCCCAGGACGAGGCACAGGTGGGGGGGGGGGGGGCAGCGTGATTGTGATGGTGCTGTGATTGGTGATGGTGCTGTGTGAATGGTGATGCTGTGGTGGTGGTGGTGCTGTGAGTGGTGATGGTGCTGTGTGAGTGGTGATCCTGTGGTGGTGGTGGTGGTGTGAGTGGTGATGGTGCTGTGTGAGTGGTGATCCTGTGGTGGTGGTGGTGTGAGTGGTGATGGTGCTGTGTGAGTGGTGATCCTGTGGTGGTGGTGGTGCTGTGAGTGGTGATGGTGCTGTGTGAGTGGTGATCCTGTGGTGGTGGTGCTGTGAGTGGTGATGGTGCTGTGTGAGTAGTGATGCTGTGGTGGTGGTGGTGTGAGTGGTGATGGTGCTGTGTGAGTGGTGATGCTGTGGTGATACTGTGAGTGGTGGTGCTGTGATGGTGCTGTAAGTGGTGATACTGTGAGTAGCGATGCTGTGATGGTGTTGTGAGTGGTGATGGTGCTGTGTGGTTGGTGATGCTGTGGTGGTGGTGTGAATGGTGATGGTGCTGTGAGTGGTGATACTGTGAGTGGTGGTGCTGTGATGGTGCTGTAAGTGGTGATGCTGTGAGTAGCGATGCTGTGATGGTGTTGTGAGTGGTGATGGTGCTGTGTGGTCGGTGATGCTGTGGTTGTTGGTGTGAGTGGTGATGGTGCTGTGTGAGTGATGATGCTGTGGTGGTGGTGTGAGTGGTGATGGTGCTGTGAGTGGTGATGCTGTGATGGTGTTGTGAGTGGTGATGGTACTGAGTGGTGATACTGTGATGGTGGTGGTGCTGTGTGAGTGGTGATGGTGCTGTATGAGTGGTGATGCTGTGATGGTGCTGTGAGTGGTGATGCTGTGATGGTGCTGTGTGAGTGGTGATGGTGCTGTGAGTGGTGATGCTGTGATGCTGTGAAACACAAATTGACAAAAATGTTTGCCCGTATTGAAACGGCTGTACGCCGTAGGGACCTTAAAACTCTATTTCCCTGTACAAGAATACGGGTAAACCGTATGGTTTGACACGGTATGCAGGCCGATTTAACCTTTGTCCTTCGCAAGGTTCGGAAGCTGTGCCGCCTGGGCTCACCGGACCTGGTGAACGCTGCGGAGCCTGAGACGGGCCAGTGTGGCCTGCACGTGGCGGCCGCCATGAACCTCCACGCCATGTGCACCGTGCTGCTAGCCTTGGGCGCACGACCAGACGTGCAAGACCACCAGGGCTGGAGCCCCGTGATGGTGGCCGCGGCACTGGGCCACGAGTCCGTGGTGGAAGTGCTGGCCGCCGCCAAGGCCAGCATGGCCCTGCTGGACCGCGACGGCAGAGGTATGGCCAAGCGCATCCTTGCCTCGTCACAGCTCTGAACGCTTGCTCTGTGACCGGACTCGTGTTGTTTTAGTCTTTTTTTTTTGATCGCCCACAGGCCCAGAGAACATGAAGCGGCCGGCAAAGTGAACGTAACATAATTAATGTGAATACACGAACCTCTAATGATCACCTCCTGCTCCCTTGTGGACTCATTTCATAATGATGGCTGATGATGATGCTGGTTGTAACCACACTTCCATAGGTAAAGTCACGTAGAAGGGAAGTAATAAAATAATAAAAATGAAACATAATAAAATAATTCTCACGACGTTTCGGCCACAACGCAAGCAGCCGTCCTCAGGTGCCGTCCTCAGGTGACAGACCTGGTGTTCACCTGAAGACGGCTGCTTGCGTTGTGGCCGAAACGTCGTGAGAATTATTTTATTATGTTTTATTTTTATTATTTTATTACTTCCCTTCTACGTGACTTTACCGAAAGAACCAAGAAGATGAATCCCTGCAGTCACGAAAGCTTTAAATTGAAATTTACACTTCCATATCCATTGGAGTGAGATTGCTCTCAGACACACCGGTGCACTGAAGCAATAATCGACACATTTGTTTATGTGACTATTGGCTGTGTTGGGTGGAAGAAGGTTTACGACACACATTTTACTTACGCGATCTGACACTCAAATCAATTAAGAATCAGTGAGTTGAGATTGGGAGAGGTAGGTGGAGAACGAGGCCATGGAAGGTCTAGACAACAGTGAAGTGATGTTGGAGTTCACCCAGGACTGCAATGGGAGCCAAGAGAGGGGTTTGAATATTGGAGTGAAGCTTACTCATTCACAGGTTTGGTTGATAAATCTGGAAGCTGTAATTTTGATTATTTTAAGGTGAGGGATGTCAAGAGGCCGTAGTGTATTGAGTTACAGTATTCCAGTTGGGGTGTGATGAAGGCTTGGATGAGGGTCTCAGCAGACATCGATGGTGTAAGGAAGTGGTGGATCTGGGAGATGTGCAGATGGAGAGAGAAGCCCCTGCAGTGTTCAGAGATGTGAGAGGTGAACAAGAGCTGGGGTTCATTGACAACTCCGTCATAACTGGCACTATTTTCCAACATGATGTCAGGAGTATCGACTGAGAGCATGAGCTTTCAGTCAAGACGTTGCGAATAGGGCCCAATGCATGTAAACTATATTTTTTCTTTCAAGTTCACTCTAACACTGTACACTGTAACTATAGCTGGTAACAAGCTGTACATTCGGAAGATAGACCTACCCATTATTAACAGTATTCAGTGTTTCCGCTATCATTCTCCTTGCCTGGCGGCACGCCAGGCCTACTGAATATTCAAAATAAATTGCTCGTGTTTAGTTTTGAAGTGCTATTTTACAATTGCATAGTCAATTAAATGATACACAATGCAAGAAGCAGAGATTTAAATGTTATTAAGCCCCCTGCCCCCCCAAATATAGACGTCAAACTCTGCCCATAACTGAGAGTAAACTTTTGGATAGTTTGAAGATTTCTAGTATTCATTTGAAGGAATTTTGAATCCAAAGACGAAATGTCAAAAGTCGAGAGTGCGGTGCAGCCATGGCAATGCACAACACAGCTCATGCAGCAATCACAGAGTCATTCGAGTCAGCACTGTTCTCCACGTCACACACCAAGGTTACTAAGCTCTCCCACTTGGGGTGGGAGAAGCATGGGGGTGGGGTGAAGGTGCAGTCAGGCGCATTTCACCTCCGTTGGCTTGCCCAGACTCGTAACACTCGCAACAGCGTGGGGGTTGCATCATACCCCCCCGCCCCCGTCACTCACTTGGTCATGGGTAGTTGACAGCGTGGCCACCTAATTTAGAGCAGTAAGCAGTAATTAATGTGGTAAACGGTAGCAGAAAATGGGCGCTCCAAATGTGGCCCCTGGCTCTGTACAATTAATGTCAGTTGCCTTCGGTTTATAAATTAGAAAGGCGTGTAAAATGTGAAGACTTGGAGGTGGCTAATGACATGTCACTGCTTTGTGATGAAAGAGGTGCCACGGTGGCGAGATGTTAACTACCTCGCTTGGTATACAGGATATCATGGGTTCGATCCCAACTCTAACGCCTGTATATTTTGAGTTTGCATGTTCTCCCCGTGGTCGAGTGGATTTTTCTCCTGGTCCTCTGGTTTTTCCCTCCACATGTAGAAACATGCGTTTAGAGTATTTGGCTAATATAAATTTCAACACGATAAACCACTTAGTTTAGCTATCATTTGTGGCCACGTCGCTTGTGAAAACGAGCGATGTAGATCAGTGGGCTCACCTGGTAACATAAAAATGGTTTAGTTTATCTTTGAGGTCTGAGATCCGGATCTGAATCTGAGTTCTAACCACCCGTGATTAAACTGGGTTGTCAGCCGTAGTGACTTGATGGTTTTAGCCCAGTTACCAACATGCACACACACTAACTGGCCAGCCCGCTCAGCGGTAGAGCAAGCAGCTCACATTTGAAATGTTGTGAGTAAAAGTCCTTATTGGGGGTTGATTTAGTCCATCATCTCTCCAGGGTTGATAAAAATGAGTGCCACTTTTTTGAGAAAGTCAAATGTCGTCTTATGGAACACTCATCCCCACCATAGGAATGCAGAATTTCCACTGCTGGCTCATGGCTGTAAACAAGAGATAAGCACCATCTCAATGCGACTTTGACTTGACCATTGACTGCATAAAAAATAGTTATGTTAAATTAGTTTCTCACATAATTGAGATTTGTTGACAGTAATGCACACTCTTTTAAGGGCATATTGATGGCGTTCCCCTTGTTGCTATGGGAGTGACTCAGAAGTAATTATGTAACATTATCTTCTGCAAGACTTGTGAATGGACAGTTATTCCTCTTTGTCATGATGCCAAAAGCTCAATTTGTGAATCCTGCAATTGGGAAGGAAAACAAGGTGAGTATTTTAGCCTTGTATATTTAGTGCCACGGTGGCGAGATGTTAACTACCTCGCCTGGTATGCAGGAAGTTGTGGGTTCGATCCCGATCCCGATCCCGACCCTGACACCTGTATATTTGGAGTTGGTGTTAGACGCCGTTTGAGAGGAGGCTCACAAGAAAGCTGTCTCTGGTGTGGACCAATTAGTTTCAAGGACAATGCATATATTATCAGTGTATGTTTTTTGTTTGCATTCTAACCACAAGCATTGTGGTTAATGCAGACATGATTCCTTGTAAAATGTTTCAGTTTGGTGTTTTGACATCTTAACACCTGTTTTGTTGCCAGAAAAAAGGGGAAAAACCGAGTATCATATCAGTTTTAGAATAGTTCATTTTAAAAACATTGCTAATCCATTCCTGCTATACAGTACCGCTGACCCAGCTGGCCGGTCATTGGTAACTAGGCTGACACGATTAACTCACTACGCCTCATAACCCAGTTATTATTCACGGGTGGCTGAAACTCGTTGATGATCACATGGTCCGTGTGCGATTTGAGTGAGACGACAAACCCCGGCCACCCTCTCAATATATGAGCATGGCTCTGTGCGGCGTCTTGCAGGCGTTTTCTTCCACTGCCTGCAGCCGTCTCAACGGCACGAGCGCTGCATGCGGCTGGTGCTGCGCGGCGACGCCGATGTGAACTTAGTGTCGCGGGCCGGCACACATGCGCTCTTCCTGGCCGCTCAGCTCGCGGCGATCAGCCCCAACATGAGCCTGCAGCTGCTGCAGCACGGAGCCGACGCCAACGCATCCGACAGCGTGAGTAGCTGTGTCACATGACAGCAAGAGTGAGTACGTACGCACATGTGTGAATGTTGAACTTCTTTCGCACCGTATGTAGCCAACCGTGCTAATCAGAGGTGCGGGAGGAAGGACAACAAACTAAACACGAAAAGCAGTTCTGAAGAAATTAGTTTGTCAATCTAAGGGATTTAAAAGTGTATAGCTCCCAGCGGCTACCTAATATCAGAAGGAAGAGCATTCCAGACGGCCGCAGAAGCGCATCTGAAAGTGCACAGTGCAGCGCCACGTGACAGCAAGCGTGAGTCACTGTCATGTGACAGCATAGTCGAGTGGTTTGCCAGAGAACAATGGAGTTACTGTTTCATGTTACAGCATTAACCACTATATTGTTTGTCATGCGGCAGCAAGCGTTAGTCTATGCGTTATGTGACTACACTCCAGTCACTGGCAATTGATGGAATGTGTTTCTTTCATGCCACAGCATGGGTTGAGTGTCATACAACAACATTATTGAGTTCCTATGTAATGCCACAGGATAAATCACCGTATTACGCGAAAACAAGATGTGCTGTGTGATCGTGGCAGCTTCTCCCTGTGCATGTCAGCGCGCTGGTGCCACGTGGAAACTGTAGCTGTTGGAGTGCCACGGTGGCGAGATGTTAACTACCTTGCCTGGCATACAAGATAGTCGTGGGTTCGATCCCGACCCTGATGGCTGTATATTTAGAGTTTACATGTTCGCTCCGTGGGCGCATGGATTTTTCTCCAGGTCGTCCGTTTTTTATTTCTCCAGGTCTGTTGCTTTTGCAGAAATGCCGCTGAGCATACACGTCAGCAAAATATGTTGTGCTCTGTTCTAATCGGGCTTGCATTGCTTCCGTGCTATGATAGGGTGGTTATCAACGGTTTATGTTGAAGGTCAGTGAGACTTTTTTTATCTGTAAACAGTTGCTGAGTGCAGGCTAATGGGACCAAAACGTCAAACGGCCAGCAACAAACGGCATCATCAAGTTGTAACAGATGGGGGTTGACATGTTTCTTGAATTGAGCAAGGTTATATTATTACCGAGTGTGCAAATGGAGTAAATCGGTGCTAGATCATCAATCAACCCGACTGCTGTTCCTGTTCTTCGAATTCTGTCATGTGCAGTCAGGGAGACACTGGGTGCTCCAGACTAGATAAGACAACATTTGATGGCTGCCAGGAGTGAAGATGTGAATTTCTGAGAGACACTAGCGGCAGTGCTGGACACTGTATTCTATGGGTTGGCTTCAGCGATGACAGTCGCCGTGTGTGCTTAATGGACTCACACTGTGGTTCTGAGTCCATAGGTATTGAGATATCTATTTGTATTCGTATTATGTTTATTTATGCAGTGAATCTCATTCCAATTGTGTAATGTGTGGGTAATTATTCAATGTCGGCTTTTGGCCAATAGCAGTAACACCTCCGATTAGCACGGTAGGCTACGTGTGGTGCGAAGAAAGTTAAACATTGTATGGCTTTTTTTAGTTATGGGAGGAAACCAGAGAACCCGGTGAAAATCCATTCAGGACAGAGAACATACAAACTCCACGCAGAAGAGCGCTCAAATCGGGAGCCGAACCCAGGCCCTTGTTGCTGCATGAGGCGTTACCACTGCACCACCACCACCCTAGCGCCCTTGAAGAGACGCACTGTGCGTGCACCAGGCGACTGGCAGGAGCGCCCTCATGGAGGCCGCCGCGGTAGGGGCCGTCGAGGTGGTGCGGGTGATCCTCCGGCGCGGCGGCGACATGAACGCTCGCGACAAGCAAGGCAGCCACGCCGCGCACCGCGCCGCCCTCAACGGCCACTTCCAGGTATGACCGTCGGGCACAGGGGCCTGGCGCGCGTGGAGCCTCGCTTGCCAACAACACGGCCAGAAAGAGGCCGCGTTGCGTGCGCTTACCGGTGCACACATGCCCACGTTACCCTGCATCACGAGGCAACGCGTGAAGCAGCAGCAGTCGCCCTCAGTAAAGTCGGTGTCAGGGTGTGAACGCCGGAGTTTGTGCGCTGGGTGCATATGTACACTGTGGATCTGTGTGTGTCTGCGTGGTGCCTGTAAACTGAGTGCATGCATACCCTGTGTGTGTGTGCATGGTGCCTGTGCACTGGGTGTAATTGTATGCTAGGTGCATGTGTGCCCTGTGTTTGCATGTGTTGCATGTGCACCCTGCCTGTGTGTGTGTGTTGTATGTGTTCCCTGTGTTTTTGTCTGAAAAGGTGTTGCATATGTATCCTGTGTGTGTATGTGTTGCATGTGTACCCTATGTGTGTGCCTGAAAAGGTGTTGCATGTGTATCCTGTGTGTGTATATGTTGCATGTGTACCCTGTGTGTGTGCATGTGTTGTATGTGTAGTGGGGAGCGGTAGTGTAGCGGTTAGTGCGCTGCGCTACGAACCTGGTGACCCAGGTTCAAATTCCCGCTCACGGCCAACACCGGTGACGATTATCTGAACCAGTCCTGGACCTCCCCTACGTCGACTCAGCCTCAAATGAGTACCTGGTGCGATGTGTAAACATCGCCACTGGGAAGACAAAGGCGGCCGGGCACAGTGTTGGCCACCCACCAACCTCGTGTGCCATGCCGGCCTTTATAGGTGCTTGTTAACAGCACTTGCCCCTAGAGTATGTTAAGGCTATAGGGGGATCTTTGTTTTTGTATGTGTACACTGTGTGTGCATGTGTAATGAGTTCAAGGAGAGTAGAGACGGCTTGTAGAGGCAACATGTTTATTCCAATAACAACAGTAATGATCCCTAACACAAAGGGGTAGCGGCCCCTCCACCCGATATTTGTAGAGGTATAGCCTCGGGCTAGCATGCCCTATCACTGGGGCTACGTACTCTCAGCCCTCCAGCTAAGGGGTCCTAGGGGAGGCTAGTTGACCCGACCCAGCCATGGTCTTCGAGTCCCGACCACTGGCCCACTCGGTCCCGGCCCTTAGAAGGACATCGGGGTTCCCAGGGTCCTAGCCTAAGCAGGTCTTCAGTCTTCAGCTTGACGATGACTGCCGGACCCATCCAGAAGTCCGGCTTTTATACCCGTTTCAGGGTCTCCCCGCCCCTAGCCACGCCTCCCTTCTGGAACTTTCTAGGGGGCTCGAGAATATCCCCCCAGCCCCTCTCTTTGGGGTCTGGGGAGCCCTGTTGGCCCAACGGGCCAACTCATCTCACCCATTCGTTATACCACCCCCCATTGACACATGCCTGCTACTACAGGTAAAGATGCATGGGAAATGTACAGAGCCCAACCACGCTACTACACGTGTGAACTGTGTGTGTGCATGTGTTGCATGTGCACACTGTTTGTATGAGAAAGTGTTGCATGTGTACCCTGTGTGCATGTGTACACAGTGTATGTGTGCATGTGTAACGGTGTTATTTGGCAAAGATGCGCCGTTCCCATGCAGTTGCCGGCAGTAATGGCTACACGCCGATAGGGAACAATCGAGGGGCTGAGCCCCAGTATGAGAGACTATGGGCCATAGGACCCAGTGGTTACCCTATGGATCGTTATGTTACAGGGACAGACCCCAGGAGAAGAACTGGGGGATGACATCACTCCCAGATCCTTCTCGAAGGTTCGGAAGGAAGGCGTGGCTAGGGCGAGGCGAGCCACGGGCCGAGGATAAAAGCCGGACCCTGAACGGTCCGAGTTAGTCGCCGTCCAGCTGAAGACAAAAAGCTCCTGAAGATTGAAGAGCCCAAGGGCAGAGCCGTACCCAAGCCATACCCCTGGCAAGGGACGGCTCAGTTTATATACCAGTGAAGATCCAAGCTCTACTCAAGGAGAACTTATAGTTAGCCAGTGAGAGGCGTATTAGTCTGGAGTGCACACTCTCCATAGTGTATCGGGTGTGAGGGGCTGTACCCCTCTGTGTTCACTGTTAATTGTTCAAATAAACCTGTGTTGCCTCAGATAAGTTTCCTCTCTGTCATTGAACCCACTACGCATGTGTTGCATGTGTAGTGGGTTCGAATTAGGTGCACACACACGCAGCTTGGAGGCAACACTATTTATTAACGGTAAGTAATATAACACTGTACATGAGGTGGTGACCACCTTCCTCAACTCACTAACACTCTGGAACACGACACAGACTGGACCAGGCAGGCAATGGCCTGCCTGGCCCAGGACGACGACTCGGGACTTGACGACCGATGATGTCTTCATATTGGAGTACAGTACTACAGCCTCGCTCTGCGTTCACACCACGCTTATATCTGCTTTTGCGTGGCTGGCTCTGCCCCGGCGTGGCTGGCTCTCTCCAGGCCACGCCTCCCTTCCCAGGACACGCCTCACTTCCCCCACCTCTGGGAAGGTCTGGATCCCTTCACCATGTGACCCCCCAGGCACCCCCTTGGGGCCCCCAGCCTTCGTACGGGCCGACACAGTAGTGACCGTTCTATGTCACTACATCACCCCCCCCTGTATAAACACACAGCCGTCCCCGGCTGTAACACAACTGTGAAACATCGAAAAGGTGTGCCTCCGAACCAGCAACATCAATAAATGACCAGCGACCGATAAGAAATACAATCACGTAATATATACAGAATCGACGAGGGTAAAAGGGAACCGCATAGAAAACGGGGAATTAACAACAAATATACATGAAAACTGGCTAACCCACTTACGCTCCAGCACAGCCTCCCCGTGAGAACCACTCATGCACCGACATGTGAGTGTGGCCATTGGAACGACGGCGTAGGCAATGAGCAAGGAGTCTGAGAGGCATGTAGAGCAGCCAGTCTTCAACGAGTCCATGTAGCCGGGCCTGGGGAACCAGAAGCGGCCCAAAGGGCACGGCCCCTCCCCCCAGGAGTCAGAACAGGAGGAGCAGGAGTAGCTGACGCATGCTCCACTCCCCCCCCAGTCCATAGCCGGTCGGCATAACCGGCGACTCCAAGGTGCCAGGTAGATACTGCCTCCTGTGACGAGAACCAAACCCTCCTGAGGCATCACTCAACGAACACTCGCCTCCGCTCTTCGGACATGACAGTCACCCGTTAGCACCCCCCCCGCCTTTCCGACGTGGCGTCACAACCAGTAGCACGCGTCGGCCATATCGGGGGGGGGAATTTCCATGTTACCACCCCACCGCCTTTCCGACGCGGCGTCACAACCAGTAGCACGCGTCGGCCATATCGGGGGGGAAATTTCCATGTTACCACCCCACCGCCTTTCCGACGCGGCGTCACAACCAGTAGCACGCGTCGGCCATATCGGGGGGATTTTAACCCAGTCTCTCTCCAAGACTCGCATCGCAGCATATAGCTGTACCGACCGAGCTGAGACGACCCAGTCTCTCTCCAAGACTCGCATCGCAGCATATAGCTGTACCGACCGAGCTGAGACGACCCAGTCTCTCTCCAAGACTCGCATCGCAGCATATAGCTGTACTGACCGAGCTGAGACGACCCATCGTTCACTCACTGCACAACATGCACCCTAACAACTGAGGGATACAGTCCCAACGTAACAGGACAACTCCACCTGAACCTTACGAATCTCCAGCCCACTGTTTCAACGCACCTCGGAGTGTCTCACTCTCCGGGCCGTCAGGTCAAGCCATCAGACACAGCATGATGGGACCACACTCTGAGCCATGTGAGCGCACAGCCCACTAGGCTAGACAAACCACGGAGTGTCTCGATCTCCGGGCTGTCAGGTCAAGCCGTCAGACACAGCATGACGGGACCACACTCTCTGAGCCACGTGAGCGCACAGCCCACTAGGCTAGACAAGCCACGGAGTGTCTCGATCTCCGGGCTGTCAGGTCAAGCCGTCAAGACACAGCATGACGGGACCACAATGTTCGTGTTAGACACGCAACTCTCACTGGGCCATCCTGGTCAGGATCTGCGCCCCAAGATAAGTGACAGCCAGCACCACAATTCCAAATCCCTGGCAGCATGTCACCATCGCAATTTAACACCATCACAACACATAAAATTTGAATTATGATCCCCCACAGAACTGATCCAATGCCGAACAGGTACGCACAATTTGTGACGATCCCGAATATTCAATGGTCACAACAATACACCTCACATCCCGTATCCGTACACATCATCTCCGAGACTCGCATTGCAGCATGCAGCTGTACCAACCGAGTGGAGAGAGCAACGCAATTTGACGGCAATTAACAGAAACGCACCCCCGATCTATGTAGAACACAAGGGGCATTCCCACACAAAAGACATCATCTGTGCAACAACGGACAGGAACCAACCAGTGAGTTTGAAACAAACCGAACCTGTCATTTCAAAATCCCCTTCAACATTAACCATGGGACTCAGGGCATTCGAATTTTGAGAGCAAAAAAACTATACACAAACCCCAAGAATCGCCGAATTGATTAATACAGTATATGCAGTATACGAAGTTCGTACAGTCAATCATTTTGCGCAATGCTCCATCCAGTCCCCACATGGCAACACACACAATCAATACTCCAGACAATCCGTACATAGTAAATAATCACAAGCAAGTACCCAACAGTCCATACACTGTTAACAATTCCAAGCAAAGCTCCATACGGTCTGTACCTTGGCAACAATGACGATCAAAGTTTCTTACAGTTACACGTGACAATCACGAGCGAAACTCCATACAGTATACACAATAACAATGGCGATTTCGCAACAAAACGATGTAACAACACGAGGCATTAACACGGCAACCTACAGGATATCAACAGAGCTCGGGACACCCAACAACGAATTAATCATTAACTACACCCAGAAGATACCGATCTCGACGCCGTAATTAACAACAACACTTGTTACAAGCAGACACCCGCATGGAAGCCGCGTCAATTTATCACGCACACAACCGGACGAACACGCTCCGCAAACCAGCGAGTAAAAAAAACACCCGCGATCGCAACCCGGCACACGCAAGATGGGCGAAGTTATTATTATTTTTCTTGGGGACGGGTCCTTGTCATGTCACGACTCGCCTGGCGACTGTGAATAGCGGAGGGCGGCAAGGTGGAGCACTGGGACGGCCCGAAGAATCTTTCATGGTGAACACGGCCTGTTCTTGCGAACCCATCCACCTCTCGCGCTCGAGCAGAAGACTGGAACTCCCCCTCTGCAGGCGTTGATGTCGGCGAGAGCGGCATTTCGGCAGCAGGAGCGGCGTTTTGGCGGGAACCGCGACCCGACCAGCCGCCGAGTTGGCGGGAGCGGTGTTTTGGCGGGAACCGCGACCCGACCAGCCCTCGAGTTGGCGGGAGCTGCGTTTTGGCGGGAACCACACCCCGACCAGGCGCCGAGTTGGCTGGAGCGGCGTTTTGGCGGGAACCGCGCCCCGACCAGCCGCCGAAATGGCGGGCCCACCGCGTGGCCCGCATGCCCGGGCCTCCCCCGCCAGCCCCCGCAGCGACGATGGTGTCCTCTCCCCGCGGCTCCGTCGCTCCGTTCCCGACGGCGGCGAAGCAGCAGTGCGATGCCAGTCCCGCCGCTCCGCGTGCAGCGCCATCTCTCTCTCTCTCTGTCACCGGGGCTGCCATCCCCGGGGGCTGTCCGAAGGATGGTCGTCACACTGTCCCTGTTGTACGAAGGCGTCCAGGTGAGTTTATATTTGTTTTTCGTGTGCCCATTTTACTTCCCTAGGATAACACCTAGCAATATTTATTTTCCACCTTCTGACGCCAAATGTAGTGGGTTCGAATTAGGTGCACACACACGCAGCTTGGAGGCAACACTATTTATTAACGGTAAGTAATATAACACTGTACATGAGGTGGTGACCACCTTCCTCAACTCACTAACACTCTGGAACACGACACAGACTGGACCAGGCAGGCAACGGCCTGCCTGGCCCAGGACGGCGACTCGGGACTTGACGACCGATGATGTCTTCACTTTGGAGTACAGTACTACAGCCTCGCTCTGCGTTCACACCACGCTTATATCTGCTTTTGCGTGGCTGGCTCCGCCCCGGCGTGGCTGGCTCTCTTCAGGCCTCGCCTCCCTTCCCAGGACACGCCTCACTTCCCCCACCTCTGGGAAGGTCCGGATCCCTTCACCACGTGACCCCCCAGGCACCCCCTTGGGGCCCCCAGCCTTTGTACGGGCCGACACAGTAGTGACCGTTCTATGTCACTACACATGTGTACACAGTGTACGCATGCAATGCATGCATACACAGTGTGTATCTGCATGTGTTGCATGTGTACCCTCTGTGTGTTGCATGTGTACTCTCTCTGTGTGTATGTGTTGCATGTGTACACAGTGTGTGCATGTGTTGCATATGTAAACTGTGTTTAACACGTAGGCTTTCACAACCAATATCATCTACAAAATAGCTGTTTTTGGGTTAAATCGTGTAAATATAAATGTGTCGTTAAACCCACCACCACCCGACACAGTCAATTGGTAAGGTTTGTCACGTAAACAGATCATGAAATTCGTTACTATTGTAGTGAGTCCAACTGAGTCGCAGATGTTGTTCTTTAGAGGCAACACTTTTATTGTAACATCAATGCGCTAACACAAACGGGTAACTGCCCCTTCATCAGATACTGCCTAGAGTGGTGACCACCCAGCTAACTACACTATATGTAGGAGTTACAGCTACGAAGGATCAGACCCTCACTCGGGTCTCCGACCACGTGTTGATGCCTCGTAGAGCTTCCATCTTGTAGACGTGGAGCTTCCAGCTTGTAGAACGAAGCACCCCGGTCCCTCCCAGGGACCCATCTTATATCCCCCTGGGTCGGGGTCGCTCCGCCCTTGGCTCCGCCCGCCTTCTCGAGCGTTCTAACTCCCTCTCCATTCCTCTCGAGAGCTCTCCCCGGACACGGGATCACCCCCCCCCCCCCCCACATGGGGCCCTCTCTGTGGACACTCCGGATCACGTGTCTATGGGGTCAACCAGAGTGCCATGGCCCGGGGCAACCAAGCCCCTGGGCTGACACTCTCCCACTCCCCATTGTGGGAGCCCGCGCTACACCCAGCGCTCACCAAGCCCCGCTAGGGCTGGTACTACACCCAACTACGGGGTGTACGCGATGACGGTGCATCACACGCCGTGCTGTGCTAGAGCCGGCCTCACACAGCAACCCACCCGGTGCTGTCCGCGATGTAGGAACATCGCACACCACGGCCCTCTCAGGCCGGCACCATACAGTGACATCCCTGATGTCACTACACTATAACAGCACACCGGTGTGTTGGAGAGCAAATCCACAACATTTACAATCTTGAGTACAACGTTTCGCTAGTAATTACAACCAGTATCATCAGGGGCCAGCCAGATTTGTGGATAAATCCTCCTGTTTCTTTCCTTAAATAGAGGGACGAATGTGATGACGTCACTTGTGAGCCCTTCTTGTGCAAAGTGGGGGGGGGGGATTCATGAATGGATGTAAACTGTGTGTGTGCATGATAATCGGTTTTTCCCCTTTTTCTGGCAACAAAACAGGTGTTAAGATGTTAAAACACCAAACTGAAACCTTTTACAAGGAATCATGTCTGCATTAACCACAATGCTTGTGGTCAGAATGCAAACAAAAAACATACTCTGATAATATATACATTGTCCTTGAAACTGATTGGTGCACACCAGATACAGCTTTTTTTTAGCCTCGTCTCAAACCGCGTCCTTTATTGGCGTCGTCTGGTCTAACACCGTTTGAGACCAGGCTCAAAAGAAAGCTGTCTCTGGCGTGGACCAATCAGTTTCAAAGACAATGCATATATTATCAGAGTACGTTTTTTGCATTCTGACCACAAGTATTGTGGTTAATGCAGATATGATTCCTTGTAAAAGGTTTCAGTTTGGTGTTTTAGCATTTTAACACCTGTTTTGTTGCCAGAAAAAAGAGGAAAACCCTATTATCATATTTTGGTACTGGCAAAGGAGGTCCCATGATGTGTGTGTGTGCATGTTTTGCATGTGTACACTGTGCGTGTGAGAAGGTGTTGCATGTGTACCCCGTATGTGTGAAGGTGGTGCAGGTGCTCGCGGCAATGGGAGCAGACTTGGGCTTGGTTGCTCTCGATGGCAGCACGGCACTGCACCTCGCCGCACTGAAAGGCCACACAGTCTGCTGCCGCTTCCTGGCCCAGCGAGGCGAGGACCGCGTTCTGTGCTCCATCTATTTACGAGAGGCTTCTGCGACATGCGTGCAGCACTTAGAAAGTGCCGAGGTCGCCAGGTGCTTTAGGAGTACTGAGCAAGCCGACAATCTGGCCGACTGCACAAACAAGGAAAATCTGTTTAATTGTGTTTTTTCACTTAATTTTGGCTAGATGTATCTCTCCCCTCTACTTTGTACACGTTTCAGTTTTTGGTCCATTTTCTTCCACTGGCGTTCACGTTTAAGATCCACATCACAGGAGGAAGTACGCATTCAGTAAAAAAAAAGTACTTCCAAGCGCACATCCAGAAGTGTTTCACAAACCATTACGTACGCACGATTTTACTTCCTTGTTTAATGTTCCTCTTGACTTAAAGCTTTCGTGACTGCAGGAATTCATATTCGTTGGGTCTTTCAGTAAAGCACGTAGACAGAAAAAATAATACAAATAATAACAATATCACGACGTTTTGATCGCAACATAAGCAATCGTCATCAGGTGAAAAGAGAGGGAAAGCTGCTGAGGCATGCTGTTTAGGTCATAACTGGCTGTGATGTTCCCTTCCTACCTACCTATGTTAGCAGTTATTTTCGACTCTCTGAGTTACATTCACTAACACAGCCACCGTTAGCTGTGTTAGTAAATGGCGGCTTGCCATCCTTTTCCACCTCCATGTGGCGATGGCTCTTTCCTAGCTCTCTCCATGCTTACATTTACAAGCATCTCTAAACCTTTGTAAACAGCTCTTTGATTGGTGTAGACCTACTACCGGTTACGGAGACCTCTCCTACATTAACATTAGCTGCCCTGCCCATCTCTAAACCTTTATAAACAGCCTGCCTCAGCAGCTTTCCCCCTCTTTTTTCAGCTGATGACGATTGCTTGTGTTGCGATCGAAACGTGATATTGTTATTACTTTTATTATTTTTTCTATCTACGTGGCTTTACCGAAAGACCCAAAGAATATAACGTTCCTCTTTTACTCATGGGTCCACGATCACTCATGACTACTGCCACTGTGAAGGACTGAGGCACGAGTGTGACGCCTATGCAATGAACATTTCTCTGTAGCAGCACACACGGTGAAGTGTATCCCTGATGTGGACACAAAGGCCGCTTGAAGGAACCTCAGAAGTAGTTCTGTAATATCTTCTACGCGCGCGGTTGAGGCACCGCTGTGCAAGAGATCCAAAAGCATTCTTAGTCTCATGACGTGACACCGATAATGCACGGTTGATACAATTGGGGAAAACAATACACGTACAGTTGTACTTCAATGGCATCTCAAGATGCTTACAAATACTGGACACCTGTGAAAAAGAGCTTCATGGCTCAACGGATGTCTCCAGGATAAGTAGAGATTCTGCTTCTGATCTGATTCAATCGTACAAATTAACAGAAAATGTTCAGTAAAGTAAACAAAGGATAAAGAACAGGGGCATGACTGAGTGGTAGCGAGTTGACAGATTCAGCTTATTTTATTTATCACACGGATGATCCCGTTTACCAGGGAGGTCCCTGGTTCGTGAGCACAGCAACAACAACAAAACAAAGACAACAAACATCCACATTGTACCAGGTCCTTAAGGACTTTTGCGTAGGTTTGCAGCTTCAATTCGTTAGTCCGTTAACGTCGTTGGGTGTATGGACCACAAATATTACATCTCGTCCGCTTCATGGTGGATCTTAAATAAGTCATTCGATTAACAGCCATTGTATGCTGGCGTCATGGTCAACACTTGCCAAATTTAAGAAAATTACTCGCAAACCAATTAATCTGGAAACAATGCAATTGTCGCCCCCTACTGCAGACACCTGACAAGACCCTTCTGACACTGTCTTGAGACTCAATGAGGCTTTGCTGGGTAAACAAATAATGAATAAACACAATTGGGTAATGGTGACACCACCCACAACTATCACAACTATTGCAACCACAAGTGGTGGTTATGACAGAGATGTCTGTCCCAACACCAAAACATCTGCCAATTGTTACGCCAAAGTCTGGAAACTTCCTGTAATGTTTGGGTGTATGCACATGGACTAGGGTATAAGTTTACAGACTCATTGTTTTGTTTAACACTTGTTCATTATGTGCCTTCTGAGCTCCAATTTGATGCTAGTGCAGATGCTTGGGTTACCACCTTTCCCACAGACCAAATCCGGATGTATTTCTGAGTCATCCGAGGTCAGGGGTCAACAGCCTGCTGCGCTGGAGCTGCATGCGGCTCTTTAGCGACTACTTCATGGCATTATTTATTAAGGACCACCGTTTCGTATTCACATGCATTGCGTCTCTTGAAATATTGAGGGGTTTTTACCCAAATTCGAAAAAAATGCCCCTTATTGTTAGTTTACATTGCCGACCCCTGGCCTAGGTATATCAAACCGTTGCAGTTTACTGTGCTGAAGTTCAACACAACGCCTGCGGATCTTGGTACAAATCAATTTCTGCCAACCCGAGCACACAGATGGCAATTCCCGGACTCTCCGGGTCACTCGTCTGGGTCGAAACCCGGACAGGTGACAACCTTAAGCCTATGTGCACTTTGCGTTGCACGTAGGCTGGTGACCAAGTGCGCGTGTGCCACCATCTACATTCAGGTTGTAACCCAAAGCTGAAGAATGCAGAACGCCAGACGGGTCGCATGTTGGCCAAGGAGTCTGGCCACAAGGTGACAGTGAAGGCCCTCCGCAAGGAGGAACGCCTGTTCGCACGCTCCCAACGGCCGCCTGCGGACGGCAAAAAGGGAGTGTGTTCTCAACCCTGGGCAGTTCGCCTCTACGACTGGACACAGGCAGGGAGTTCGCATGGGCCACTGCAGGGATCATGCAACCTTATTCATTCCTCTTTGGTTCTTTCGGTAAAGTC
The DNA here is from genome assembly GCF_964198595.1 of Lampetra fluviatilis. Lineage (NCBI taxonomy): Eukaryota > Metazoa > Chordata > Hyperoartia > Petromyzontiformes > Petromyzontidae > Lampetra > Lampetra fluviatilis. The sequence goes on along the minus strand of NC_136307.1, from coordinate 12,283,732 downwards.
ACTTATAAAGAGAAAATAATAAATTAAATACTAGCATACGACGTTTCGATTGCAACACAAGCAATCATCATCAGGTATAAATGAAATAGAAACACAAATCTAGTATACTTAGAAATGTAATGTAATACAACAGAGAGTCGGATAACATGACAGTCAAACACCCTACCTGCTTGATTACGTTCTTCCTGATAATGCTAAATTTGAGAGAGAGATAAAACACAGAACCAGAGACATAGACAGACATATAAGCAGACAGATATCACAGAGATACATAGAGAGAGACACATACATAGGCACACAGAGAAACCACGCCTCTGTGTCGAGGCCTTAAATAGAGAGAGGGGGCGGGGGTGGAGAGAGAGGGAGGGGTTAGAGAAATTAGCATGTCAATGAGTGGCACGGTGAGTGGCACGGTGCAAAAGCTTGAAAAAATTAGGAGACAGGGAGAGAGACACACTCAATTTAATAATCTAGCAAAATTCTTATTCATGCCCTTTGCAGCTGTGTAGCTGTGCAAATTCAGCTCTTCTTCTGACCATTCTGCCCCTTATGTGTTTCACAGATGTCCTTGTCTGTTTACATACGAGTGCAATTATCATCTTAAACCTAAGTCATTGTTTCTGTAAGTTAATTTTATGACGAATAATTTTGAATAGTCATTTGTCTGCACCAACTTTCATTCCAGGGAATTAATGTTATTTAACATTTAAACACGTCTGCGCATTACTTTCAATTTCTTCTGTAACATTGTTGTTCTTACTCTGATTTCGAATTGCTTCCTTACTGCAAATTAAACTCTCCTGGTCTCTTTGAGTCATCACCTGGTCAAAGAAAAGGAACACGAACTTCAAACTCAATGTCACGTTATGCCGCTTTTGTCATTGTTTGTTTCAAGACATTTCTGTCCTCCATCTGGATGCAGGAGTACAAGGAGGACCTGCGGGCAGAGCTGGGAGCGGTGTGCGGGCCGGACGGCTCCCTGGCCTGGGAACAGCTGCTGGATGCACTGCATCGGCAACGGGCACCGCCCTTGGGGCCACCAGAGACGCAGCTCCTCCTTCAGGCTCACGACCTCAACAAAAAGGGAACGGTGGTGTTGGAAGAGTTCTTAAAGGGGAACAAATACCTGGCCAAGTCTTACCTGATGAGTGCCTTCGAGCCCAAAGGGAAGAAAGGGAAGAAGGGTCGCCGCAAGGGGAAGGCCAAGAAATTCACGGTGAAGCGTCATACATAAACGTCACCGCACCTTTTTTTTACAGCAGCTTTGTTTGAACACAGTGTAATGTTTACATGCATGCCAACTGTCCTTGGCAGGTGCCCCTGCCCATCTGTGTGGTTCCAGAGGGGGTAACCCCAAGACGGGCAGACGGGGGGCCTCCTTTGCATGCCATTGAACAGCTGAGTCTCACCACGGACTGTGGACGCTTTGACCGGGACCACCGCCCTGCCCACCCCATCGAGGACGACTCAGCCTGGTCTCTCCCCCCGCACGGTTTTCTCACAACGGAGCTATCGCTTGCTAGTCAAGGCTTACAAACACAGGCAACTCAGGCTGAGGGTTTTATGGAGTGCAACAAAGTGCCTTGGTAAACACTGCCCGGCGTAAAGTTACGGAACGAGGCAGACGAACGGTAACTTTGAACCACGCTACAACGTGAATGACGACACGGAGAGGTGAGCACGGGGCCCCACAGTCCTTGCGTATTTACTAGGACTTAGGCACAGCGAGAAATATGAAATGCAAATTCATCAGGCAGAAGGTTTTTGCAATTCACGTTGTTTACTCGGATTGTTATACTTTGCTTTTTTTGTATTTTGAATGAACCGCATGAAAAATTGGTGAATTGCTTCCAGTTTGCCACATATAAATGGCTAGAGCAATACACGTAACGTGCTCACTGAGAAATGAAGGGAGCTGCCACATTGTTGGTGTGGGTAACACGCTGGACTTGCCATCCAGAGGTCACCGATTCGATTCCATCCCCCGGTGTGGCAGATGAAACAAATGTGTACAAACTTTTTTTTTATTTAACCAGGTAAGCCCCACTGAGTTATACAGCTCTTTTTCAGAAGCGACCTGGCCACATATGGTAGCTCAAGGAAGTGGCTTATAACTTGGAAATTAATAGCTGCCAAATACTCTAAACGCTTGTTTACAGATGTGGAGGTAAAAATCGGAGGGCCTGGGGAAAAATTCATATGACCAGCGGGGAGAACATGCAAACTCCAAATAGCCAGGTGTCCGGGTCGGGATCGAACCCATGGCTTCCTATATACCAGGCAAGGGAGATAACATCTTGGCCACCTCAGCGTACGTTTCTTAAATCTTGCTGCCACTCTCCATACTGCTGCATGAACGGGTTCACTACATTTAGTTTATCGGCAGGTCGCGTGTGGTGATGTAAAGTGTGGATGCGCCTACTTGTTTCAACACGCCTGCTTAGTGTGGAAGAGTAGACCAAATGCCATCTAAAACCCTCTCCATTGAATGCCCTGACACCAGGAGTGGCACAATCAAGCAATTACACGGCTGCACCTTTCTCTTTGATTTATTGGTGGGCCTAATTCACTTATGCTAATCGGTGCCTTCATTACCAACATTCCACTGGAATCGATTACCACTATCCCCGACTTTAAGAAATCGGTGATTGATTCTGAAAACTGCTGGCGGCGTCCCAGTGGGATGGGCGTCGTGAGCATGCCCCCAGCAAGCGCGCCGTGCCCCTGTCCACCGCAGGTACATTGCAGCGCCGGAGCGCACCTTCGTTGGCGTGACGGCGGCGGTGCGCGGCGGTGACTGCGAGTCCCTGCTGCGTGCCTTCTCCCAGGACGTCCCCGTCGATGTGCGAGACCCCTTCTATAAGACGCCGCTCATGGCCGCCGCTGGGCATGGGAACGTGGAGCTCGCCGCGCACTTGTTACAGCTCGGGTTTGGCCAACACTCATGCCTGCTTGCACTCACAGTGTGTGTGCGTGTGAATGCGTGGCTCAGCGGTTGGCAGTTGGTAGGTTGCAAGTTCAAATCCTGGCTGTGGCTGACTCAACCCATAATCTCTTCCTCTGGGTTAATAAAATAAGAACTACTTTGTGAGGAAGTGAACGGCGATTGTTCTATGAAAATCCCTGCCCTCGTCATGGGAATGTGGAATTTTTACCAGTGGCTCAGGGTTGTAAAAGGGAGATGAACGCCGCTTCAATGCTCATTTAAGCAGGAAATCACTTTGACGTTTGTCTTGTGTTGAGCCATACGCCCAAACGGCCTGTCCTGAGGCATACCCTGCCCCTCTGTCGTGAACCATAACCAGCTGTGTGCACTGACCAATTCTTTGTGCAGCAAAAGCTCCGTTATCCGGCACTTTACCATTCGGAATGCTCTATGAACCGGCATCTGTCATAGACGCCAATACAAATCTTCCTTTACGTATCCAGAAAAATTCCGACACCCATCCGGCATCTTTGCCGAGCACTTATCATTGATCAATTGTTTACGGAAGCTTCAGGACGCTGCCGAGTGTTGGCACGAGTGGCAGTCTGTACTGTACATACGGTATTGTGCTACTGTATATTGAGCTCTAAACGTCCTCACTACTCTATAATCAACTTAGAAGGCCCTACAACTGACCGGTGAGTACCTCTGTAAGAGAGTATTTAATTTCTTATAGCATAGTTAAAATGTGTGCTTAGTTTCTTTCTTGAAAAGTTTTATGTAAATTTGGTGAATCATACGCGTATTTGCTTAACCAGCACTCTCCATTCCCTATGGATGCCGGTCAACAGAGCATTTTCTGTAATATGAATAACAATTTACAGGTCTTTGTCCATCCACTGTGGGATGAAGGCCTACCCACGTCAAGTTCGTCCTGTGTATATTATTATTTACCCAGGAAAGCCACAGCCTTACACTGTGTGAACGAAGCCATGGACCCCGCCCGTGAGTGTACTCGGGCATACACTGTGCGTGTGAACTGAGCCACTCTCCCTGCGGTGACATGGCCCAGCGGTAGCGCATTTGCCGCTCATTACAGAAGTTTGTGGTTCGAACCCAGAAGGCCGCCCTGTTTAGTACTGCGGGTGTAATAACCGTAACGGATATATGTGCTGTCAGCTTCATTGTGGACATTATCCAAAGTTGCCAAATTCGAAAAAACTACCCACAATTTACTCAATTGGGATTACACTTGGCAAAAACGTCGCCCCCAACTGCGAAACTAACTGCAGGCTGCGTGAAGCAGAGTTCTTTCGCGATTATAGCCTTGCACCATAATACCACACGTACTGAATCGCACGTGCCGCTCGCTTCAGGGCCGACGTGCAGGCCCGTGACGCGTACCGATGGACGGCGCTGCACCACGCGTGCCACGCGGGGCAAGCGGACATCGCCGCGCTCCTCCTGGACGCCGGCGCCGAGGCCAACGCCATGACGCTCAGTGGCTCCACCGCACTCATGCGAGCCGCTGAGAGCGGCCGCCTGGACTGCGTGACGCTGCTGTTGGAGCGGGGTGCCCGCCTGGCTCAGAGGAACAAGCAAGGTGGTGCCAACCGCAACACTGCCTTAGCAAAAGACGGGTTTGTCAATTGTTGCCATTGATATTCATGGGTGTATTAACAGGACCACAGAGGTTGTGCAATTATTGTGAGCACTGGTTCTGGCTTCCTTCCCACCTCTTCGTAGTTTCCCGCCCAGTCCTCCGTGTCCAAAAAACTGTGCACCTTCCAAATTCTCCAGCTATATCTATGGGACCTATTTTTGGCCAGTATCAAATTAGTGAAGAAAAAATTGGCTTTAGTGCTTTACCCTTTACGGAAATTCTGAGGCATTTGAGACGCAAATTGCCCGCGAAACAATTAAATTGTAAAAAAATCAAATAAAACGTGCTACTGTTCTGCCAGATAATACGGTGCTGGAAGTGGCGCAGGCGTTCGGGGAGCCTCGCATTACCGCCGTGCTGCAGGCGCGGTTCGACGCCCTGCCCAGAGTCAAGGAGAGCCGCGGCGGAAATCGCAAGAAGGGCGACCTGCGGGCGGCATCAGCGAGGGCGAGCTCGCGGCCACACACCTCCCCCACCGAGACCTCGAGCCAGCCCGCCAGAGACCAGCGCCCCGCTGATAAGGTCGGCAGTCTGCAGAGTTTTAAGGGTCACGTTGACTCGGTAACTCGGAGCCCTTGCATCATATGTCGTGTCACACATTCTAAGGGGAACCCACGGTGGCAACTGTTCCTCTCGGGCACAAGGCGGCTCAGCACCTGGCCTGCAAGCGGAAAATTAGTCTGCCACTCGGAGGTGCGATGTTGCTTTGTGGAATCCAAATAGAGTAATTTTCAGCTCATTTTTTTACTTTGGCAAAAATTGTCCCATGACACTGGCACATCACGGCCTACTCTTGAGAATGATGTGAGTGGATTTTTTAACGTCCACTGTGAAGCACAGAGCGTGTAGAACGTTGCAGTTAATAACACCCGCAGCATTAACGAGGGCGGCCTGCCGGATTCGAAACTAGAAACTTTGCAACAAGCGGTGACATGCGCTATCGCTGGGCCACGTCACCGCCCCCTGCAACCCAAAATGAAAGCCACCCCGCCCCCCCCTCTCGGGCGTCCCCATTTGCTACTGATAGGTGGGCACGGTGGAAGAAACCGAGGGAGTCGCGAGGGCGCAGCGAGCACAGCGCAGCAGCATGCTGCACGAGGCGACGCGCTTCGCCAGGAGAGCCAACCAGATCAACGTCACCTTCACTCCCAGGACGGTGAGCTCGCACCGTCGCCACCGCTGCCGCCACCACCAAAGCAGCAACGACCGTCGCATTCCATTCGTCATCAAACCAACTGGTCATTATTCACTTGAGCGTTGGACCCCAGTCGCACGCTAACAAGGGTGTGTCTTGATTAAAAAGAAAAATAGGTTTTACCCTTTCTGGCAATGAAACAGGTTTTGTTCTTGTTGCCTGGTTCTCTGACATTGGCATTCTAATCTCCTCATTGGCACAGCCCCTGGTTGCTGGAGTCGTCTCACATTGACATGCTAATCTCTTACATTTACGTACAAACTCCATCTCTAGCTCCGCCCACTTACAGTGAGGGAAAAAAGTATTTGATCCCCTGCTGATTTTGTACGTTTGCCCACTGACAAAGAAATTATCAGTCTATAATTTTAATGGTAGGTTTATTTTGAACAGTGAGAGACAGAATAACAACAAAAAAATCCGGAAAACGCATGTCAAAAATGTTATAAATTGATTTGCATTTTAATGAGGGAAATAAGTATTTGACCCCTCTGCAAAACATGACTTAGTACTTGGTGGCAAAACCCTTGTTGGCAATCACAGATGTCAGACGTTTCTTGTAGTTGGCCACCAGGTTTGCACACATCTCAGGAGGGATTTTGTCCCACTCCTCTTTGCAGATCTTCTCCAAGTCATTAAGGTTTCGAGGCTGACGTTTGGCAACTCGAACCTTCAGCTCCCTCCACAGATTTTCTATGGGATTAAGGTCTGGAGACTGGCTAGGCCACTCCAGGACCTTAATGTGCTTCTTCTTGAGCCACTCCTTTGTTGCCTTGGCCGTGTGTTTTGGGTCATTGTCATGCTGAAATACCCATCCACGACCCATTTTCAATGCCCTGGCTAAGGGAAGGAGGTTCTCACCCAAGATTTGACGGTACATGGCCCCGTCCATCGTCCCTTTGATGCGGTGAAGTTGTCCTGTCCCCTTGGCAGAAAAACACCCCCAAAACATAATGTTTCCACCTCCATGTTTGACGATGGGGATGGTGTTCTTGGGGTCATAGGCAGCATTCCTCCTCCTCCAAACACGGCGTTCAGTTGATGCCAAAGAGCTCCATTTTGGTCTCATCTGACCACAACACTTTCACCCAGTTGTCCTCTGAATCATTCAGATGTTCATTGGCAAACTTCAGACGGGCATGTATATGTGCTTTCTTGAGCAGCGGGACCTTGCGGGCGCTGCAGGATTTCAGTCCTTCACGGCGTAGTGTGTTACCAACTGTTTTCTTGGTGACTATGGTCCCAGCTGCCTTGAGATGATTGACAAGATCCTCCCGTGTAGTTCTGGGCTGATTCCTCACCGTTCTCATGATCATTGCAACTCCACGAGGTGAGATCTTGCATGGAGCCCCAGGCCGAGGGAGATTGACAGTTCTTTTGTGTTTCTTCCATTTGCGAATAATCGCACCAACTGTTGTCACCTTCTCACCAAGCTTCTTGGCGATGGTCTTGTAGCCCATTCCAGCCTTGTGTAGGTCTACAATCTTGTCCCTGACATCCTTGGAGAGCTCTTTGGTCTTGACCATGGTGGAGTGTTTGGAATATGATTGATTGATTGCTTCTGTGAACAGGTGTCTTTTATACAGGTGTAGGGGTGTTACGGAGGGGCTGTATACATAGGATCACACGGGAAACAAACACAGTGGGCGGGGCTTCGTGAGTGCACGGGGAGGTGCTCTCAACGACGTCTGCACAGGGCAGCCTGGGGGGGGTGGCCCCACCCCTCAGCGAGGGGTTTTGGTATAAAAGGGGATGAGCCGGAGAGCTCGGGGTAGAATGTTAAAGCTAAACCAGTGAAGACCGAAGATCGTCTAGCTAGAGCCCTGGACTCCCCTGGGTCGCCGCCCTTGTCAGGGCCGCGCAGGACCGAGCCAGCGGCGTGGTCCCGAGAACCAGAGCTAGTGCTCTGGGACTCCGGGTACCGTAGCCCGACTTACCAGTGTCGGGCCAGACAGCCTCCCCTAGCCCATTAGTGGAGGACTAGGAGGTAGGTCAGAGATAGCTAGCAGTGTATTCCCAGCTAGCGGGTGAGGGGGCCGATACCCCCTCCAGTGTTGTATGTCCGCGGTTGTGACAACTGTTGCGGAATAAATACGTGTGCCTCAACCCCGGCGTCCAAGAGTCCTCAACGATATTACACAGGTGTAGTGGTGATACGCGCTGGGGTGAGGATCGTGTGGCAGCGCGTATTGATTGGCTGTGTGTGTTGGTGACGCGCGCTGACGGTGAAGGATCATAGGTCAGCGCAGGGTCATGGGTTGTGAGGCGGTGATTGGCTGGGTATCGGTGACGCGCGCTGACAGCGAAGGGATCGTGTGGAAGCGCGTGGGGATTGGTCAACTAAGGGGGTGCTCACGTCGCGGTCCGCATACGCTCCGTCTCCCGGGAGGGGAGGCTATATAAGGCGGTGCGCGCAGGCGCACGGGGAGTTGGTAACCAGTGAAGACAGAAGACGGAGGAGGAAGAGATAGGGCCCTGAGACACCTAGTCCCGCCGTCCTTGTCAGGACCGGGGCCCTGTGTGGCTCAGAGGCGGGATCTTGGGACCCGGGGCCGGACGTCCGTGTGAGGGCCGGGCCGCGGGACCCAGAGGTCGAGACCCACGCCCAAGCTGGGGTGGGTCTGTAGCGCCACGGACGCTACGGGGCTGGAGTGCCCGTGAGCGTGTACCGTGAGCTGTAGTAACCACGCGTGTCAAGTGAGCGTGTACCGTGAGCTGTAGTAACCACGCGTGTCAAGTGAGCGTGTAGCGTGAGCTGTAGTAACCACCAGTGTCAGGTGGAGTGTGTAGTGTGAGAAATAGTGACCACACGTGTTATTGTGGAAGACAAGTGAAAATAAAGTGTGCTACCCGTCAAGTGGTTTCCCGCCGTCATTCAGATACTTCAACTGGCGTCAGAAGTGAAACAGTCTTCCAGGCATGGATACAAGGAAGACTCGTCGGACTCACGGGATTGACTACGAGGATAACCACGACGACTCGGGCCAGCAGGCATCGGGGGGAGAGGACGAGGAGATGCCGACACCGCAGGACCCACCGGGGCCGCCGGACGAGCGGCTGGGGGCTGATGCCGGACTCCGCGAGGCGCACTCCCGTCTGGCAGAGCTGCTACTAGCCGCGGCGTCCATCCTGGCGGAGATCACCACGTCGGGAGGAGCGGGGACGTCGGCGGACATTCAACGGGCTCGCCTCGCAGATTCCCGCCAAAATGACTTGGCAGTTCCCGCCATTTCAACCACACGGACGTCTTTTGGCGGGAACGGCGAGAACCACGTGGCGGGAGTTCTCCAAGCGCGCCCGCTTACGTCATCAGCGCGCTACGGACCGCCATCAACCACCCGCCATAGGGGCCGCCATCTTGCAGACCGACAGTGCGGCGGAGAGGAGCCACGTGGCAGAGGACGACTTCATCTTCCAGCAGCGCCTTCCCACGTTGACAGCCTTCAAGGCGGAAGGCGGGGACTGGGGCGCATTCCAACGCAGGTTTCTGGCGCATCAAGAAATGTCGGCCTGGTCCGACGCTACGGCGCTGCGGGCACTGCCTGCCATGTTGGACGACGACGCGCTAGCGGCCTTCAGGTCCGCACAGAGGTCGGACCGCTCCACGCTTAAGTCTGCGTTGGGCCTCATGGCCAAGGTCTATGGACCTCCTTCGGCTTGTCGCCATCAGTTTTACGAGCGACGTAAGGCGGACACGGAGACCGCGCTCGCCTACCACACGGCGTTGTTGGCTCTCGCCGACACCACGTTCCCTCGTATGGATGAGGAGGGCCAGGATGCGATGGTCTTGGAGCAACTGCTCAAGTTGGCGCATTGACCTGGGGGTCCCCATCAACACGGCCGACGAGGTCGACATATCTTCATTGCGGGTCGCTACAAGTATCCAGGCGTACGAGGTCCTCAAGCGTAAACAGGGTGTCGTCTGCACTGCTGCCGTGGCCTCAGCTCCGGGCCCGGTGGTCACCGAGCCCCAAGTCGTCTGCCCACGGGAGGAGGCGTTCACCGCTAGACGACCAGGGGACTGGAGGTCGGGGGGTCGTTCGCCTCTGCGATCGGCCCGCAAGCTGGAGCAACCGAGACCTCTGACGTCCCTCATCACATGTTACAACTGCGGCCTCCGGGGCCACGTGGCGTCCGGTTGCCGCGCTCCACGTCAGCGCTCCATGGGACCTCGGCTGGACGACGACCAAGGCCCCAAGTCGTCCCTACTACCCCCGGCAAGTCACGGCACTTCACATGCTCGGCCTACATGCACGACACACATGGGCCGTCGCTTTGCGGCGGAGGAGGGCCGTTTAAGGGTCGGGGATTCGGTTCGGAGAGGGGGGTTCGTGCGGGACCGGGGGGACATTAAATGGTCTGAGTTTGGTCACAGGATAGTGGCTGCGTCGGCGGGTTCATCGGTCGTTACGGGATTCATAGACGGGGTCGAGGTCAGGGTGTTAGTGGACACGGGGGCGTCGACGACTATAATTTCCGACCTCATTTACAACATTCTCTCCGTCCAATGTCGACCTCTGCTTCCGGTGGACGTGCCATTTTACGCGGCAAATGGGGGCTCGTTGGGCATTGTCGGCCAGATTCGGGCATCCATTTGCATAGGGGATATTAAATTGTCGGGTCCTGTTTTCGTCTCCTCTTCCTTAGCGGTTCCTTGTCTGTTGGGCACAGATTTTTTGGCTAAAATGCCCATTAAAATTCTCATCGATCAACGTTGCATTGAGCTACCATCGGGTCGCCGTATTTCATTTTTGTCGAATCCAACGGAAATTCGCACGGCGTGCGCTACGATACAAGCGCTGGCGACACAGACCGTGCATGTGCCCCCGGGTTCGCAGATGTTGATTCCACTCCGGCTGCGGAAGCCATTGGGTGGGGAGACCTCGGAACAGGGCGTGCTTTTGGGTCCGTCAAATAGGGCTGTCGGAGGTCTGGATTTGTCGGTGGCTCACACGTTGGTTCGGGCTGACAAGGACCCGTTCGTAATGGTTCTAAACGCTGGTTCGCGGCCGGCCGTTATTCAGCAGGGCACTGTGCTTGCTCACGCGGCACGGGTCCCTGCGGAAGAGCGCCTTGTTGCGCATGTTGATCCGGTCCCGGTGCAGAAAATTCGATCGGGGGAGGACCTTGAATGGGTCGATTCGCTGTGTGCGGACTCAAAGGATTTGTCAGGGGTACAATTGGGTGCGCTGCGTGCTTTGCTGATTGAATTCTCTGATGTGTTCAGTAAGCACAAATATGACATTGGGTGCACGGACCTGTTGAGCCACCATATTGAAACAGGCGATGCGGCACCGGTCAGGCAAAACCCCTTCCGGCTGAGTCCTGCCGAGAAGGAGCACGTTCAGTCGGCCGTCAACGATATGCTGGCGGCCGACATCATTTCGCCTTCATCCAGTCCTTGGGGAGCACCTATCGTGCTGGTTAAAAAGCAGGACGGGTCATTGCGATTTTGTGTAGATTTCCGTCGCCTAAATAAGATCTCCGTGGCTGACGCGTATCCGCTCCCCAGAATGGACGAGTCCCTGGATGCATTGTCTGGTGCGCGGTATTTTTCTACTCTTGATTTATTATCGGGATTCTGGCAGCTGCCACTCGACGACGAGTCTAAACCTAAGACAGCATTTCGGACCCCAGGGGGCCTGTTCCAGTTTAACCGGTTACCCATGGGACTTCACTCCGCTCCCGCGACGTTTCAGCGCCTTATGGAGTTGGTTTTGTCGGGTCTGCAATGGGATACTTGCTTGATTTACCTAAACGATGTCATTGTTTTCAGTAAAACGTTTGAGGAACACCTCCAGCGGTTGAGAGGGGTGTTCTTGCGGATGCGATCGGCTAAATTGAAATTTAAACCGGCCAAATGCCACCTTCTTCGAAAGTCCGTGAGATACTTGGGCCACATTGTCGATTCTTCGGGGATCTCTACCGATCCCGCAAAGACGAGCTGTGTCAGTTCATGGCCAACGCCCACGTCGGTTTCTGACCTACTCAGTTTCATTGGTTTTGCTTCCTACTACCGCCGATTCGTTGAGCATTTCGCCACCATTGCAAAACCCTTGCACGCTCTAACGGCAAAAGGAGTCAAGTTCCGATGGGGGCCGGAGGAGGAGGCCGCGTTCTGCTCCCTCCGGGACGCCTTGGTGGGTGCCCCGCCCTTACGTTACCCTGACTTTACAAGTCCGTTCTTGCTAGACACGGATGCTAGCAACACGGGCATTGGGGGGGTGCTCTCACAGGTCGTTGGGGGAGTCGAACGGGTGGTCGCCTATGGTAGCAGGGTTTTGTCGCCGGCGGAACAGCGCTACTGCGTCACCCGTCGCGAGTTGCTGGCTATTGTTTTTTTTGTACAGCAATTTAGACCGTATCTTTATGGCCGTCATTTTACGGTCCGGACGGACCACGCGGCGCTTCAGTATTCATTGAGGGTCGCCCAACCCTCGGGCCAATTGTCAAGGTGGTTGGAAGTCCTCCAGGACTATCAATTTACGACCACTTATCGTAAGGGGTTGCACCACACTAACGCGGATGCCCTGTCGCGATTGTCGCCTTGTCCCAAATGTGCGTGCTTAATGGGGTCGGCGCGCTGTAAACCACCAGGTGTTGTAAGCATGGGTGCGTTGGCCGCGACCGCGAATGCGCCGATGGGTGACGCTCCCGCTACCCCTGAGGGAGGGGACTCGCTGCTCTCACTGTCTCTGATTGAGTGGGGCCGTCTCCAAATGGCTGACAGCTCCCTGCTAGCGTTGCGTCGCAGGGCGGGGGGTCCCGAGGAGGGCCGAAAGCAAACTGGCTCCTGGCTGCTCAAGCAGGGCCTCCTAATGAGATGGGACAATTTGTCCCGGCGGCACGCACTCGTCGTGCCTTCCGCTATGCGGGGAAAACTTGTCCTGGCCGCACACGAACGCCTCTTGCATTTGGGGGTAAACAAAACGCTTGCTCTGCTTCAGCGTGACTATTATTGGCCGGGGATGGGGAGCGATGTGGTAAATATACTGAAGGGGTGTGTAGACTGCGCCAGACGGAAACCACCGTCCGTGGCGTCAAATCCACCGCTGCAGTCTATTCAGGTCTCACGCACTAACGAGCTCGTTGCGCTCGATATTTTGGGGCCTTTTCCAGTCACGCCTAGGGGTAACAAGTACCTGTTGGTTGGTGTGGAGTACTTTACCCGGTGGCCTATGGCGTGGCCACTCGCCAACCAGTCGGCGGCGGCTGTGACGGACGCCTTTGTCCAGGGCTACGTCCTGGACAAGGGGGCTCCCGAACGCTTGCTGACCGACCAGGGAAAGAATTTTTCGAGTAAATTGTTGCAGGAGGTGTGCGACCTTTTGGGTACTAAGAAGGTGCGTACCTCCCCGTACCACCCACAGACGGACGGGATGGTGGAGCAACTCCACAGGACTTTGACTTCTATGCTGTGCCAGCAGGTGTGCGAGGCACATGTTGACTGGGACCTGCAGGTCCCGGGGGTCCTCGCCGCGTATAGAATGGCCCCCCATGCAGCAACGGGATTTTCCACATTTTATCTGATGTATGGTCGGGAGGCCGACCCGCCCATGGAAACTCAGCTGGGACTTTCCGTGCCACGAACGAATTCAAAATTGGCCGAACATATTAAATTTAACATTGCTAAGCTGACCGAGGCACGGGAGGCCGCACGGCTAAATTCGAGGTCGCGGCAAATCGCCAACGAGCGCTTGCGTGCACGAAAGGTGTCCGTGCACGATTGGAAACCGGGCGATAGGGCCTGGCTGCACTGCCCTCAGGCACCTTTGGCTACGTCGCCTAAATTGTTGAGGCCATGGCGGGGACCCGTGGAGGTCGTGCTGGTTGCACGCCCCCAGTGTGTTCAGATAAAATGGGGAAAGCGCCGTTGGTACGTTCACCCCTCCCGGCTGAAACCGTTCTCGCCTCCATATGGCCTCCCTTTGTGTCGTGAGGACCAAGCATGTGACGTGACCGACGACCCGAGGAGGGAAATGTCTCCGCCTGATCCTCACATGTCTCCGCCTGATCCGCTCCCAGGTGTCTCGGAACTGACAGCTGCCGACCACCGGCGGCCGGATCCCCGCGACACGGCCGGTCCTTCCAGGCCCGATCCGTGCCTTTCGGGGCTGCCGGAGCCACCAGACGGTCGTCAGCGTCCCGTCCCGTACGATGGACCGGCCAGGCGGACTCGCGCTAAGTCGCGCAACTTTTCCTGACCAACTGAATGGGGGCTGATGCGGCCGGAGCGTCTCGTCACTGCGTTCCCCATCCGCTCGACCGCTCTATCACCCCGGTTGAGGAACGAGCGGAGGGGGGATCGATAGTTACAGAGACACTGGACACGTTTTTTTTTCTCGGAATTACTTTTATTGTATTGTTCGTCGGTTTGTACATAGGTTGTTGTCTGGTGTTGTATGTTGTTGTTGACTTTTTATTGTATTGTTCGTCGGTTTGTACATAGGTTATCGTCTGGTGTTGTGTCATTGTGTTGGTTGTTGTTGTGTTACGGGGCACACTGGGGGGTGGGGATTTTGTTGTTGTGATTGTTATTGTTGTTGTGTTGGTTAGCAGCCGGGCCGGCTGCGAGCTATGTGGGAGGGGGTGATGTAGTGGTGATACGCGCTGGGGTGAGGATCGTGTGGCAGCGCGTATTGATTGGCTGTGTGTGTTGGTGACGCGCGCTGACGGTGAAGGATCATAGGTCAGCGCGGGGTCATGGGTTGTGAGGCGGTGATTGGCTGGGTATCGGTGACGCGCGCTGACAGCGAAGGGATCGTGTGGAAGCGCGTGGGGATTGGTCAACTAAGGGGGTGCTCACGTCGCGGTCCGCATACGCTCCGTCTCCCGGGAGGGGAGGCTATATAAGGCGGTGCGCGCAGGCGCACGGGGAGTTGGTGACCAGTGAAGACAGAAGACGGAGGAGGAAGAGATAGGGCCCTGAGAAACCTAGTCCCGCCGTCCTTGTCAGGACCGGGGCCCTGTGTGGCTCAAGAGGCGGGATCTTGGGACCCGGGGCCGGACGTCCGTGTGAGGGCCGGGCCGCGGGACCCAGAGGTCGAGACCCACGCCCAAGCTGGGGTGGGTCTGTAGTGCCACGGACGCTACGGGGCTGGAGTGCCCGTGAGCGTGTACCGTGAGCTGTAGTAACCACGCGTGTCAAGTGGGACGTGTAGCGTGAGCTGTAGTAACCACGCGTGTCAAGTGAGCGTGTACCGTGAGCTGTAGTAACCACCAGTGTCAGGTGGAGTGTGTAGTGTGAGAAATAGTGACCACACGTGTTATTGTGGAAGACAAGTGAAAATAAAGTGTGCTACCCGTCAAGTGGTTTCACGCCGTCATTCAGATACTTCACAGGTAACAAGCTGAGATTAGGAGCACTCCCTTTAAGAGTGCGCTCCTAATCTCAGCTCGTTACCTGTATAAAAGACACCTGGGAGCCAGAAATCTTTCTGATTGAGAGGGGGTCAAATACTTATTTCCCTCATTAAAATGCAAATCAATTTAAAACATTTTTGACATGCGTTTTTCTGGATTTTGTTGTTGTTATTCTGTCTCTCACTGTTCAAATACACCTACCATTAAAATTATAGACTGATCATTTCTTTGTCAGTGGGCAAACGTACAAAATCAGCAGGGGATCAAATACTGTTTTCCTTCACTGTACCCTTGGGTTGAGCCCACCTAAAGTCTCTATACGCTCGTGTTGCAGCAGCTCTTTCTCCTGCGTCAGCAGTTCTCCTGCTGTTTTTGTCTCACCTGATGATGGTTGCTTGTGTTGGGATCGAAACGTCGTGATCTATTAATTTTATATCTATGTGACTTTACCGAAAATACCAAAGAGTAATGAAACAGGTGTTAAGATGTTGAAATACCAAATAGTTTTGCCACAGGTATGTGTAGTTAATACAGACTTCATGCCTTGCAAAAGGTATCTATTAATATATATTTTCATCATTTTGATACTGGCAAAAAGGTTGCATAGATGTATCTTGATCATGTGGAGAAATATCTATCAATTCCAGCCATTGTCAATCCAATGCTTGGTGAAGGCCTTCTCATGCTGTGCTGGTTATTGGACTTGTGTTACCATACATCACCACACTGGTTATTGCCTTTGCCGAAATCGAACTCAGATCACCAGATTCATAGGGTGGCATATTGATAGCACGTCAACCTTACAGCAATACGAACCTGCCTAGGTTTGATTCCTGATTCTGGCACCTTCTGTGTGGAGTTAGTGTTTTCTCTCCCCATTCTGCATCGGTTTCCTCAAGATACTTCAGGTTCCGTCCATAGCTAAAAGCGCACACGGTAATTGGTATTGGGCAAACATGCTAATGTGGCAGGCCCCTCTTGAAACAGAGTCCTCAGACTCAGTTGAGATTTTCTTGGATAAATACGTAATTATTATAGCTCAGTATGCAAACCACTGAACTTTAGGAATGCCGTGTGTGTATTTCTATGCACGCGGAGTGGTAGTGCGGTGTTTAGTGCACTGAGCTACTAACGCAGCTACCCAAGTTCGATTCCTGCTTACAGTCAACATAAGTAACATTTATCGAAAACCGGTCTTGGGTCTTTCCAAGTTTAATGAGTACCTGGTATGGTGTGTAAACATAATCACTTGGAGGACAAAGACGACGAACCACACTATGCGTCGTGCCGGCCTTGATAGACGATCGCTAACGGTGTTCTGTGTAGGCTATATGTTGGATCGCTGCCTCTGTACGTGTGCGTGTGTTACTGTGGAACTCCAGGACTGGCGCTCCCAAGCCAGCACTCCAGCGCTACTGCATCAGAAAGAGTCCCTGAGGCAGCGCTTCTCAGAAGACATCGATTTCCCAGGATTTCAAATGCCCTTTCAGAAGGGGGTCACACAGCGCGCTGCGCTGTTCGGGGCACTTGACTCAAGGGACTAGTCCTCGTCTCAAAGGACTAAACTTGCCCCTGCTTGGTGAGATGGCCGTTGCAAAGGGCACGGTAATGCACTCGACTCTTGCAGGATTATCAAAAACCATAAGCCTTGGTGGGGTTTAACCCGCGTTTGACCTGGATAATCCGGAACTTGGCATCTGTGTCCAGGTGGCAAAAATGTATTTGTTACGAGATATCGTGGTTTTCTTTGCCTTGAACTTTACAGAAAACTGCACAATTTTGACAGACCTAAGCTGACTGAGATATATGGCTGGATTTAGTCTATAAAAAGGTGCCAAATCATAACTTTGTGTTATTTTAAGCAATGACCTCATAGATCAAACCTGTAAGTATAGTTGTCAGTGCCACCGCTGCACATGTGCCCTGTGCATTGTGTAACCTCAGCCATTTGCTGCCCCGTGTTGAGAACTGATGATCTATGGTGCCCCCGTGTGTATCTCATGCTGCACGTGACCTTATTTGTGCGGCACACAACACTGATGTCTGCGTGTGCCTCAATGTAGCTGACACAGCCCGTTGTTTAGGGATATTTCTGCTCTGTCTTTCCAAAATAATTTAAAATTGCTTCGAGCATTTGCAGTCGTGAATCTGTTTCATCCTCCAATGTTGTACCAATAAAAACATTTCAATGCGCACAGATGTAGCCTGTGCCCAGGATTCGGATAGATGCTCCCCACAGGTGCAGCTGAGGAAGTTATGACCTCCCTGGCTCGGAGTCGAGGTGCTGCATACTGGGTTATGCATCTATCAGGGGGTGCTGAGCTCTAGAAAGAGCACTAGGTGGCGCTGTCTAGCAGAGGATGTTATCTCCAGACAAAGCATCACCAGGGAGCTGTCCAGCAGGAGGTGCTGATCTCCCAGCTGGAACACCAGGGGGAGCTGTCCAGCGTGGCGGTCTGAATTTCTCCAAGCCGGATCCCTCGGCTTTAACTTCACGCTGGGTTGAGCCTGTCACTGAGTACTTAAAAATATAGATATATAACATTGTTTCGTACGTAGAAAACACTTCGTTAACCATAGAATCATTACCCATAGAATGGTGTGTGAATCTTATCTCGGGTTATTCTACATCTGCCTCCGAGCTGCGTGTAAAAATACGACCCTCGTACGTACACAGCAGACTATGCAAAATGTGTGGCTAATAATTCGTTTATATTGATACAAACGTTCCTACATAACACTGCAGTGTGCATATCCTATCAACTTCTTCATCCTCTGATATGTGAAGGTGTCAGTGCTGCCGCCATTATCAATTGTAGCGCAAGGGTGCAGCTCGGAGTTAATGTAATAGTGGGTTCTGCACACATACCAAAGCTTACTACTACACACGTGGATATTCACTGTTCAGATCAAGTCGGAGTGATTTCCTGCTCAAATGAACAATGAGTGCTCATTTCCCGTTTACAGCCTTGAGCCCCTGGTGGGAATTCCACATTACTACGACGGGGCGAGTCTGTGTCCAGGACAACCACTGTTGACTTTCCTCATATCATCATTGTCCCTTGCAGGCGCAACAGAGCGGTCAAAATAACAGTAGTGGTGGGACGTGTAGCGGCAACCGTGCTCTGGCTTTCGCATATCAAGATCAATGTGTAACCATGGCCAAAGCCGTTGATGCCACCATACCTCACCAAAGTATACAACCGTTGGTCTTAGGTCTTCCCCTTGGTCGGCGGACTCGTGGAGACCACTCCAATGCTTGTCGTGGCAATTGGCCCTCCCCTACGCTGCACACACGTTCCACTCAGTGGAACCGTTTTTTTTTCTCCGAATCGTATCAAAACGAGTGTAGCGGTGAGATGTTGTTGGGTTGAAGCGTGAGGTGACTGCAGAGTCGTGTAGGCTACGGGCAGCATTGCCTGGAATTGTAACATGGACTGAGAGGGGCGCCGTGACGCGAGCAATCCACAGGGACACGGAGCCTCCTCGACTCCTTCATTATTCATGCTCCGGACACGCAGACGCAGTTTGAGATTAAAGCGAGGCCTCAGCCAACATAACCCACGTTCAGCAGCTCTAGCCACTGCGATATATGTGCGCCGTGATGCCGAGTTTCCATTAAATATTCATCACTGAGCTGAAATATTTGTCCTGATTCCATACCCCATCAGTATCTTACACCACAAAATGCAAGCGGTGAGAAGCTCTGAGTTGACATGAAATGGCTCTTAACGTATCGGGTGTTGGCCCCTTAACACAGGCATTTACTGTCAATTTGTGGCTGGATCATGCATGCTGGTGAGTGCTAGGGACAAAACCTATCCGAGTTTACCACGTAATCCATGCAAACCCGTGGATTTAAACATGGCATTTGGAAGATCTGTTGACTGATGGCATTTTTTATTCCGAAAACCTCACCTCTAAGACCGCGGTAACGGGGCCACGTGTGGTCGTGTGCACGCGTGTGAGCGTGTCCGTGTAATAAATAGCCAGTGCGTTGAGTTGCTCTGTGACGCCTCGCATCGATGCATTCGCGTGGAAATAGTGAAAGGAGCCTCGCATCAATGATTTCAGACACTGGAGGAGATGGGGGGGGGGCTCCTCCCCCAGTCAGAAACGCGCGGAAGGTCGGGGTCGCCTCGAGTCATCCACTCAGCACGGCTGACCCCACTATCATAGCCACATGATTACAGACCTTCGAGATTGAATCAAGTCGATGTTGTGTCAATAACTCCCAATATTAAAAGCGTTGCTGCGTTGAGATCAATCATCACTGCCGTGACGAACACGCCCACGTACACACGAGGATCTCCCTAGAGCCTGACTGTTGGGACAAGTGTTGTCAGCGAGTACTTATAAAGACCGGCACGGAACACGAGGGAATGGTGTGGCTAACATTATTCCTGACCGCCTTTGTCTTCCCAGTGGTGATGTTTACACCGCACCAGGTAATACTTTAAGGCTGAGTCTACCTAGGAGAGGCCCATACCAGTTCAGATATTCGTCATTGATGTTGGCCGTGAGCGGTGAACCGAATTCGAATCGCAGAGTGCGTGGCGCATTGCGCTAAGCACTACACTTCCGCTCAACCACAAAATCAACGGCCCCCCATGTATTCCTTGACAGGCTCGTGGGGCAATTACTGTTGAAGATCAACTATCAATACCGGCACTGCACACGTGGAGGTGGGTGGCCATAACCATGCCCGATCGCCTTTGTCTTCCCACTGCTAATGTTAACACACCCCACTAGGCTCTCTTAATCACCCACACGCACATACACGCACACCCAAAAGACCCCGGCTCCACACACGCGGCGTGATTAGCGGCCGTGCAGTGCAGGTCGATGCAGCGGGCTGTGCGAGCGAGTCGAGGGGCGACGTCGTGTGGGACCTGCCGCATTCATCGCGAGGCGCGCTGCACATCATGGGCAACCAGATAGCGGTGATTCGAGCGAGCCGACTGTGGGCACTGGGAATAAAAACCGCACGGTGGATGGGGGGATGTCTGCGCGTGTCCACGCAGCCACGCAACGCGCATCCTCGGGGTTTCGCCGCCCCCAACGCCGCGAACGGCGATGGTTGATGCAGCGGAAATCCGGGGCCTCCTCGCCACATTGAGAACCCGAGCACGTGCGAGCGAGCGCAGTTGCTAGGTAACTACGCGGGGTATGTCTGAAGAACCGCTCATGACGCAGGCGGAGGCGGCAGTGAGGGGGTTTCTCAACCAACCCCCTCACCCCCCCCCCAACCTCCCACTCCTATACAGCAACTGGGCCTTCATCTGCCCATGCTCCCACCACAGCCGCGCCTTCGGCTCCCCCGCACGATGGTCGGGCCTTCTGCTGCCCGCATCCTCACGGCTGTGGGGCATAAAGTTCCCTACCCCCCCCCCCCCCCCCATGGCAGCCCGGCCTTCAACCTCGCCCCTCCTTACCCCCCATCCTCCACCTTCCCACGGCAGCTGGGGGATGAGGGGGCCACCCTGTGGATTAGGCGTTATCGAGCGAGGAATTCCTCTCGGCACACACCTCGTCGTGATATATTGGGTACCAGGGGAAACCTGGCGACCTTAGTTCGATTCCCATGACCCAACACAACTGTATCTATATTCTTTGGTTCTTTCGGTTAAATTCACGTAGATAGAAGATAGAAGAAGAATAAAATAAAGTGAATAAAATACAACTGTATCTACATCTCAATAAACTCACGCATTCATTGGTCGCACTCGCTCGGTGAGCGGGACCAGAGGAGACATTGGATGCGGGATGCCGCTGGACTTCAACGGGGCGCTCAGAGTGGCATGACCACCGGGTCGTGAGGCCATGCATCGAGGCCACGGGGCCGTGAGGCCACACGTAGTGAGCAGCCTTGTCACCCAAAGTGTACGAGACCGCTGGTGAGATATTCATGGTCTCATTCATCCGTTACCCTGGGCCACTGATTGCTATTAACATTCGTTTCTCCGCCGGCACATGCCTTCTGAAACGGGTTACAAAGGGAATCTACATTGTTGAATTGTGCAGGACTCAATCGCAAACGCGAGCTCACAACTGTACAGTCATTGTAGCAACGAAGTGGCAGCCAAAAACTGCAACGCGTCCAGAGGGCGAGCCCCTAGGAGACGGAGCAATGATATCAGCTCGTGAACGCGTGATTACACGGATTGTTGTATCGCAGGATCGTGAGAGGTGGCGGCGTCTCAGGGATGCATTCATCCAGCAGTGAATTGACCGTGGTTGATGCTTATAAGTAAACACTTCCAATCAGTTGCTGAACTCGCCATTTGTTGACTTGAAACAGCATCCGGTGATGGTGCCACGCTGCTAATGAGGCAAAGGGACAGAGCGACACACCACCTCAACTCTCTTTCCCAATATTGACTCGAGAACCCTCCTGGGTGCTGCGAGGTGACGAGCCGGATTCGGTGGCAATCACCCGACGTGGTCATTGTGCTTAATGGATGCTGTCCCTGTGATCCTGGCTCAGCCATTGTTCGGATGGTGTTTGTGTGGCAGCTCCTGCCTCATTGTGAACGCGCGAGGCGGCGACCGTGGGTGACACGGAGCGCGCGCGCGGCTCGCTCGCGACGCCTCTTCCATCGCGGCGCTCATCGGCGGGCGACTGTCACTCCCCGGCCTGCGCGGTGGACTTCGCCGTCCGTCCGCGAGAGGCAGAGAAGCGGCGCGGGCCACGGGGAGGATGCGCAATGAGCAAAGGGAGGGGGTGGGCGAGAAGAGGCAGCGTCTGCGAGCCGAGCGCAACGCTCATCCCGCCCGCGCTGCGCTCGCCTCGCTGATGCAGCGCGGCAGCCAATGGAGCCCTCGGTGCGTCGTGACGCACGGCGCGACGGCTGTGCCCCCCTCCCCGTATTTATGTGCCGCTCTTTCTCCCCAGCACCCACCGCAGCTCCATCCAGGACGGGCTTCTACGCGGCTCCTCCATCGGCACTCAGGCAGCGTCCGGCCCGCAGGCTGCGTCGTCCTACAGGTACCCGCTCCTCGCCGTGCACGCACGAGGCCGCCAGTCGCGATGTGCCTACTCGGGCCTGGCTTTTGCGGCAACGAACAGCGCGTTCCAAAAAATAATAATCTGCGAGGACGCGGGCGATTGTGGTTGCAGCATTCACGGAGACAAAGAGTCCCCGTGATTTGTGCAGAATATTTTTTGCCAACAGACATCTCGAGGCGACGCCGCGCGTGTCTCCTCCGTATTTGTCGCGCTTTGTTGTGACGGCTCGGCCTCGTGCGAGGGATAAGGGTGACGGTGCAGGGGGGGTGCTGCCCTGGGAAGTGGGGGGGGGGGCACAAGAGTGCCCCCTTTTTCTGGACGGATATAATGGGAGGGGAGGTAGGGCCCCCCTTTCCCATAGCCGTGCGTCATGGCAGGGGCGGACGAGAGGAGGAGGGGCGGTGCAGCTGCGCGGCGGGGACTGCAGCAGAGATCAATAACGGCGCGGGGGGCGCTGCTGCTGCGTGCACCGCCTGCAAAGCGACGCACGCCGCCTTTGTGTGGCCACGCCGCGTGCTGCCGTGAGTGGGCGACACAGCACGACACAGCACGCGCGCCCTGTGCCACACTCGCGTGGTGTGACTGGCGAAATCACAATCACGCGGGCGACTGTGAAATCACAATCACGCGAATGACTGAAATCACAATCACGCGGGTGACTGTGAAATGGAAATCGCGCGGACGACTAAAATCACAATCACGCGGGCGACTGTTCCATCACAATCAGTCGTGTGGGTAAAATCCCGCGGAATAAATCTGCCTGTTGAGTGCTGCTGCCTCTGCTGCTGTTGCGTGTTTTCCGTGACCACGCGACTCTGTCGCTGAAATTGCGTTGCCGCAGTTGGGCGGGATGCGGCCACCTGGGATGAGAGACCCGGGGATGGAGACCCGGGTGGGATGAGTAATCAGGGCTTAAAGGAGCGGCGGTGCGGGAGATCTCGCCATTGCGTCTCCTCTCGGCCTCTGTGCCGCGATCTGGAAATGCACAAAATCCGCGATGGAAACAAAATGGGAATGGATGGGGAGGGGGGGGGCATGCGCACACCGAAGCCGCACAGCGAGATGCGCGTCAGCCATTTTGCGATGTGTGATGCTAGCAGAAGAACAACTCCCTCTACTGGGGGTCACAAGGCCCCCCTTTGCTCACACACGGGCCGTTATGTTAAAGGCCCCCTTAGAGCGCAACGTGCAATTGCCGTCCAATTTGACTGCACGGGGCCACGAGAGAGAGAGACGCTTGCTCTGATGTCTTTGAGAGATTGAGTTTTCCATGATGCAGGCACGTGCGCGTGGACAGGCAGCAGGAGGAGGAGTCGAAACGAGGAGGAATTCGACGGCTCGCAGGCTGATTCACGCCTGTGCCGTGTTTATTTGATATATTGATCCTAAAAGCCCCGATTTAAGAAAATAGCATTAGGAGAGCAGACGGGGCGATTGGATTAACTGGGGCGCTTTAGAATACGGAAGCAGATTTGGTGGCGTGACGAGGCAGTTCTCTCTCTGGCACAACCAACCCCGCGATTTGCCGTGACGATGCCTCAATCCACGCGAGTCTCGAGCCAGCGGCGCATGGGGCCCGGGGAGGTACCGCGTCGCAGACATCGAGATGATGGGACAGGGACCGCGGAGCGAGGAAGCGGGCGGGAGCGGATACGGGGGGGGGGTACATTCTCGGGCACACGGAGACACGTAAAGGCAGAAAGAGTCGTGGCGAGATCGACGCTGAGGTGCAGAGAGACGACAAAGACAAAGATCAGACTCAAAAGGGCAGTTGGGGCAAGTGCTGTTAGCGAGCACCTATTCAAGGCAGTGTTAGTTTGGTGACGGAGGAGAGGCGGTCTGCAGGAGCGTGTCTTGTCGACCGAGTGTAAGCAAATTGTCTTGTAGTGTGGAGAGCGGTGGTGCAGCGGTTAGCGCGCTGCGCAACGAACCCGGCGACCCCAGTACGAGTCCCGCTCACGGCAACCAACACCAGTGACGATTATCTTAACCGCTCCCGGACCTCCCCTAGGTCGACTAAGCCTCAAATGAGTACCCGGTGCGGTGTGTAAATGTTACCACTAGGGAGGCAAAGGCGGTCGGGGTGGAGTTGGCCACCCACCTCCACGTGTGCCGTGCAGGCCTTCATAGGTGCTCACCGACAGCACTTGTCCCCGACAGCACTTGTCCCCACAGTTTGTTAAGGCTATAGGAGGGAGCTTTGTCTTTGTGTAAACAGACGAGAGGAACATGGAATACATCGAGGAAGAGGAGGGCAGATAGGAGGAACACAAGAGGGGGAGTGAGGCAGGAGGAGACAGGAGAGGAGGGGGATATGATGAGGAGGGGGTGGAAGGAGAAGAGGAGGGGGGAGACGAGAGGAGTTGGATACAGACAGGAGGAGGTGGATGCCTTCAGGAAGAGGTGGAGAGGCGGGGGTGGGAGTCAGGTTGCAATGTGGACTGAGCTCGTTGCTGGAGGCACAGGCGAGGACTGCGTGCGCACGTGATGGGGATGTCAGAGCTGCTGCCCGCGCCAGTGCAGAGCGTGGGCTGATGGGAGCGCAGCTCCACACAAAATCGCCTTGCCCGGCTCTGGTTTATGATTCATCAAGTCGCCACCTCCGCCTATGAAGCCGCTCTCGAACCAGCAATTGGCGGACGCTCAGGGGGAGGCTGGAGGCGACAGTCTCCACCCCCATCCCTCTCTCACTCCTCCTGCTCATGGTTGAGGGCCAGCGACAAGACGTGGTGGGTTCTCCAAGCACGATGTATTTACAGCTTCTGCCCTGAGGTATTTTGGAGGCTCGGATGTTGTACGAGCGATGAGCTTGATGGTTTCAGCCCCGTCACCAATGACTGCACCTGAAGCCCATCGCTTGGCTTCATTTGGTCACATTCTAAGCTCTGAGAATCAAAATGTGACTATGTCAGTGTGTAGCCGTGTCAGTGTGTAGCTGTATCAGCGTTTAGCTGTGTTAGCGTGTAGCTGTGTGTAGCTGTGTCAGTGTGTAGCTGTGTCAGTGTGTAGCCGTGTCAGTGTGTGGCTGTGTCAGTGTGTGGCTGTGTCAGCGTGTAGCTGTGTCAGCGTGTAGCTGTGTCAGTGTGTAGCTGTGTCAGTGTGTAGCCGTGTCAGTGTGTAGCCATGTCAGTGTGTAGCCGTGTCAGTGTGTCAGTGTGTAGCTGTGTCAGTGTGTAGCCGTGTCAGTGTGTAGCTGTGTCAATGTGTGAGTGTGTAGCTGTGTCAGTGTGTAGCTGTGTCAGCGTGTAGCTGTGTGTAGCTGTGTCAGGGTGTAGCTGTGTAAGTGTGTAGCCGTGTCAGTGTGTAGCTGTGTCAGCGCATAGCTGTGTCAGTGTGTAGACGGGTCAGTGTGTAGCTGTGTCAGTGTGTAGCTGTGTCAGTGTGTAGCTGTGTGTAGCTGTGTCAGTGTGTAGCTGTGTCAGCGTGTAGCCGTGTTAGCGTGTAGCCGTGTCAGTGTGTAGCCGTGTCAGTGTGTAGCCGTATCAGTGTGTAGCTGTGTCAGTGTGTAGCCGTGTCAGTGTGTAGCTGTGTCAGCGTGTAGCCGTGTCAGTGTGTAGCTGTGTGTAGCTGTGTCAGTGTGTAGCCGTGTCAGTGTGTAGCTGTGTCAGTGTGTAGCCGTGTCAGTGTGTAGCCGTGTCAGTGTGTAGCCGTGTCAGTGTGTAGCCGTGTCAGTGTGTAGCTGTGTCAGCGTGTATCTGTGTCAATGTGTCAGTGTGTATCTGTGTCAGTGTGTAGCCGTGTCAGTGTATAGCTGTGTCAGTGTGTAGCTGTGTCAGTGTGTAGCTGTGTCAATGTGTCAGTGTGTAGCTGTGTCAGTGTGTAGCTGTGTCAGCGTGTGGCTGTGTCAGCGTGTAGTCGTGTCAGTGTGTAGCTGTGTAGCTGTGTCAGTGTGTAGCCGTGTCAGCGTGTAGCCATGTCAGTGGGTAGCCGTGTCAGCGTGTAGCTGTGTCAGTGTGTAGCTGTGTCAAGGTGTCGCTGTGTCAGTATGTAGCCGTGTCAGGGTGTAGCTGTGTCAGGGTGTAGCTGTGTCAGTGTGTAGCTGTGTCAGTGTGTAGCTGTGTCAGGGTTTAGCCGTGTCAGGGTGTAGCTGTGTCAGTGTGTAGCTGTTTCAGGGTGTAGCCGTATCCGCGTGTAGGTGTGTCAGCATGTAGCTGTGTCAGCGTGTAGCTGTCTCAGCGTGTAGCTGTGTCAGTGTGTAGCTGTGTCATTGTGTAGCTGTGTCAGGGTGTAGCCGTGTCAGCGTGTAGCCGTGTGTAGCTGTGTCAGTGTGTAGCTGTGTCAGCGTGTAGCTGTGTCAGTGTGTAGCTGTGTAAGTGTGTAGCTGTGTCAGCGTGTAGCTGTGTCAGCGTGTAGCTGTGTCAGCGTGTAGCTATGTCAGCTTATAGCCGTGTGTAGCTGTGTCAGTGTGTAGCTGTGTCAGCGTGTAGCTGTGTAGCTGTGTCAGTGTTTAGCTGTGTAAGTGTGTAGCTGTGTCAGTGTGTAGCTGTGTCAATGTGTCAGTGTGTAGCTGTATCAGTGTGTAGCTGTGTCTGTTTGTAGCCGTGTCAGTGTGTAGCCGTGTCAGTGTGTAGCTGTGTCAGTGTGTAGCCGTGTCAGCGTGTAGCCGTGTCAGCGTGTAGCTGTGTCAGTGTGTAGCTGTGTCAGTGTGTAGCTGTGTCAGTGTGTAGCCGTGTCAGCGTGTAGCCGTGTCAGCGTGTAGCCGTGTCAGTGTGTAGCTGTGTCAGCGTGTAGCCGTGTCAGCGTGTAGCCGTGTCAGCGTGTAGCTGTGTCAGTGTGTAGCTGTGTGAGCGTGTAGCTGTGTCAGCGTGTAGCCGTGTCAGTGTGTAGCTGTGTCAGTGTGTAGCTGTGTGAGCGAAGTAGCTGTGTCAGTGTGTAGCCGTGTCAGTGTGTAGCTGTGTCAGTGTGTAGCTGTGTGAGCGAAGTAGCTGTGTCAGTGTGTAGCCGTGTCAGCGTGTAGCTATGTCAGTGTGTAGCCGTGTGTAGCTGTGTAGCCGTGTGTAGCTGTGTCAGCGTGTAGCTGTATAGCTGTGTCAGTGTGTAGCTGTGTCAGCGTGTAGCTGTGTCAGTGTGTAGCTGTGTCACCGTGTAACTGTGTCAGTGTGTAGCTTTGTCAGCGTGTAACTGTGTCAGTGTTTAGCTGTGTCAGTGTGTAGCTGTCTCAGTGTGTGGTTGTGTCAGTGTGTGGCTGTGTCAGCGTGTAGCTGTGTCAGTGTGTAGCCGTGTCAGTGTGTAGCCATGTCAGTGTGTAGCTGTGTCAGCGTGTAGCTGTGTCAGTGTGTAGCTGTGTCAGTGTGTAGCCGTGTCAGCGTGTAGCTGTGTCAGTGTGTAGCTGTGTCAGTGTGTAGCTGTGTCAATGTGTCAGTGTGTAGCTATGTCAGTGTGTAGCTGTGTCAGGGTGTAGCTGTGTCAGCGTGTAGCTGTGTCAGTGTGTAGCCGTGTCAGCGTGTAGCTGTGTCAGTGTGTAGCGGAATGACCTCGCGCACTTGCGCCGTGATTGGATCGACTCCGTCGAGTAGCTCCCATTTCACGTGGAATCAAATGGCAGCTCGGTGACTAAAGAGGCATCTTCGCCACTTGTGGTGGACCCGCCGCCTGGCACCTGCACGGTTCTCGTTTGCGGAGTCCACAGGGCTCTGGTCCCGAACCTCGGCTGTGGTCCTCTTCACGCCGCATGGACTCCCCCTCCCCTCCCCCCGCTAGCCACCGCTGGGCCCGATTCTCTTCTTTTTTTCACGATCAGAGGAAACAAGAAGATGCTCGGTGTACTCGGCACTTTGCTTCGTTCATCATTTCGTTTTTTTATGCTTTGCTTCATGTAACTCCCCCCCCCCCCCCGATTATCTTCAACAGCGCCACCTCCGCACTCTCATCACAAAACCTGCCCCGTGCAGACGCCGGGCTCGTGGTTGATTTGGATTTGATTAATTGCCGCCACGTCTCCCCCCCAAACCCCTCCCCTCTCCACGGCAGGATAATCCTCAGTGTCCAAACTGCACCACGTAGCCTCGATCTCTCTCTCCCATTCACCCCCTCCCCCCGCCCCTTCCTTCATCCCCAAAATCCATTATCCCTGCCGATGAAATATCAGCGGCACGCCACTCGGAATTCACTCGTCGTCTCACGCACGCATTGCACTGCTTCAGCTGTTCACGCACTCCAGGCAGCACGGAGTGTCCAAGCCAAGTCGTGCTCAGTATCGGGTGATATTGTGATCAGGCTTGGTGATCTGGCTCTGTGATCTGGCTTGGTGTCACCGCTGACTTTGTGTCTCTGCTGACTTTGTGTCTCTGCTGACTTTGTGTCTCTGCTGACTTTGTGTCTCTGCTGACTTTGACTTTGTGTCACCGCTGACTTTGTGTCTCTGCTGACTTTGTATCTCCGCTGACTTTGTGTCTCTGCTGACTTTGTGTCACCGCTGACGTTGTGTCTCCGCTGACTTTGTGTCTCCACTGACTTTGTGTCACTGTTGACTTTGTGTCTCTGTTGACTTTGTGTCTCCGCTGACTTTGTGTCACTGTTGACTTTGTGTCACCACTGACTTTGTGTCTCCGCTGACTTTGTGTCACCGCTGACTTTGTGTCACTGCTGACTTTGTGTCTCCGCTGACTTTGTGTCACCGCTGACTTTGTGTCTCTGCTGACTTTGTGTCACCGCTGACTTTGTGTCTCTGCTGACTTTGTGTCACCGCTGACTTTGTGTCACCGCTGACTTTGTGTCACCGCTGACTTTGTGTCTCTGCTGACTTTGTGTCACCGCTGACTTTGTGTCACCGCTGACTTTGTGTCTCTGCTGACTTTGTGTCGCTGCTGACTTTGTGTCACCACTGACTTTGTGTCACTGCTGACTTTGTGTCTCTGCTGACTTTGTGTCACCGCTGACTTTGTGTCACCGCTGACTTTGTGTCACCACTGACTTTGTGTCTCCGCTGACTTTGTGTCTCCGCTGACTTTGTGTCTCCGCTGACTTTGTGTCACCGCTGACTTTGTGTCACCGCTGACTTTGTGTCTCTGCTGACTTTGTGTCACTGCTGACTTTGTGTCTCTGCTGACTTTGTGTCTCCGCTGACTTTGTGTCTCTGCTGACTTTGTGTCACCGCTGACTTTGTGTCACCGCTGACTTTGTGTCACCACTGACTTTGTGTCTCTGCTGACTTTGTGTCTCCGCTGACTTTGTGTCTCTGCTGACTTTGTGTCTCCGCTGACTTTGTGTCACCGCTGACTTTGTGTCACTGCTGACTTTGTCAACGCTGACTTTGTGTCACTGCTGACTTTGTGTCACTGCTGACTTTGTGTAATCGCTGACTTTGTGTCACCGCTGACTTTGTGTCTCTGCTGACTTTGTGTCACTGCTGACTTTGTGTCACCGCTGACTTTGTGTCACCACTGACTTTGTGTCACTGCTGACTTTGTGTCTCCGCTGACTTTGTGTCACCGCTGACTTTGTGTCACTGCTGACTTTGTGTCACCGCTGACTTTGTGTATCTGCTGACTTTGTGTCACTGCTGACTTTGTGTCACCGCTGACTTTGTGTCACCACTGACTTTGTGTCACTGCTGACTTTGTGTCACCGCTGACTTTGTGTCACCACTGACTTTGTGTCTCCGCTGACTTTGTGTCACCGCTGACTTTGTGTCTCCGCTGACTTTGTGTCTCTGCTGACTTTGTGTCTCCGCTGACTTTGTGTCTCCGCTGACTTTGTGTCTCCGCTGACTTTGTGTCACCGCTAACTTTGTGTCACTGCTGACTTTGTGTCACCGCTGACTTTGTGTCTCTGCTGACTTTGTGTCACTGCTGACTTTGTGTCACCGCTGACTTTGTGTCACCACTGACTTTGTGTCACCGCTGACTTTGTGTCACCGCTGACTTTGTGTCTCTGCTGACTTTGTGTAACCGCTGACTTTGTGTCACCGCTGACTTTGTGTCACTGCTGACTTTGTGTCTCTGCTGACTTTGTGTCTCTGCTGACTTTGTGTAACCGCTGACTTTGTGTCACCGCTGACTTTGTGTCACTGCTGACTTTGTGTCACCGCTGACTTTGTGTCTCCGCTGACTTTGTGTCTCTGCTGACTTTGTGTCTCCGCTGACTTTGTGTCACCGCTGACTTTGTGTCACCGCTGACTTTGTGTCACTGCTGACTTTGTGTCACCGCTGACTTTGTGTCTCTGCTGACTTTGTGTCACTGCTGACTTTGTGTCTCTGCTGACTTTGTGTCACTGCTGACTTTGTGTCTCTGCTGACTTTGTGTCTCTGCTGACTTTGTGTCACCACTGACTTTGTGTCTCTGCTGACTTTGTGTCTCCGCTGACTTTGTGTCTCTGCTGACTTTGTGTCTCCGCTGACTTTGTGTCACCGCTGACTTTGTGTCACTGCTGACTTTGTGTCACCGCTGACTTTGTGTCTCTGCTGACTTTGTGTCACTGCTGACTTTGTGTCACCGCTGACTTTGTGTCACCGCTGACTTTGTGTAACCGCTGACTTTGTGTCACCGCTGACTTTGTGTCTCTGCTGACTTTGTGTCTCTGCTGACTTTGTGTCTCCACTGACTTTGTGTCACCGCTGACTTTGTGTCACTGCTGACTTTGTGTCACCGCTGACTTTGTGTCTCTGCTGACTTTGTGTCACTGCTGACTTTGTGTCACCGCTGACTTTGTGTCACCACTGACTTTGTGTCACTGCTGACTTTGTGTCACCGCTGACTTTGTGTCACCGCTGACTTTGTGTCTCTGCTGACTTTGTGTCACCGCTGACTTTGTGTCTCTGCTGACTTTGTGTCTCCGCTGACTTTGTGTCTCTGCTGACTTTGTGTCTCCGCTGACTTTGTGTCACCGCTGACTTTGTGTCACTGCTGACTTTGTGTCACCGCTGACTTTGTGTCTCTGCTAACTTTGTGTCACTGCTGACTTTGTGTCACCGCTGACTTTGTGTCACCACTGACTTTGTGTCTCTGCTGACTTTGTGTCACTGCTGACTTTGTGTCACCGCTGACTTTGTGTCTCCGCTGACTTTGTGTCACTGCTGACTTTGTGTCACTGCTGACTTTGTCTCTGCTGACTTTGTGTCACCACTGACTTTGTGTCACTGCTGACTTTGTGTCACCACTGACTTTGTGTCACTGCTGACTTTGTGTCTCTGCTGACTTTGTGTCACTGCTGACTTTGTGTCACCACTGACTTTGTGTCTCCGCTGACTTTGTGTCTCTGCTGACTTTGTGTCACCGCTGACTTTGTGTCTCTGCTGACTTTGTGTCATTGCTGACTTTGTGTCACCACTGACTTTGTCTCCTCTGACTTTGTGTCACTGCTGACTTTGTGTCACTGCTGACTTTGTGTCTCTGTTGAATTTGTGTTTCTGCTGACTTTGTGTCACCGCTGACTTTGTGTCTCTGCTGACTTTGTGTCACTGCTGACTTTGTGTCACTGCTGACTTTGTGTCTCACATTGTGGCAGCAGCAGGCGTCGTCACTGCATCATCTGTGGGTAGCGTGCCGGCTAGGGCGGTGTGCGTGGTGGTGAGACGGCCGTAGTTTTATTTCACTGAGCACAGGACCGAAACGAATAGCGGCCAGCAACAAACAGCACGGTTAATGTTGTGATCGGAGAGCATTGGCACGTGTCTTGAATTGGGCAAGAATGTGTATTCGAAGAGCTTGGGGGGGAAGAGACGATGGAGGGTGAGTGGGTGAGTGAGTGTGTGAGTGAGTGGGTGAGTGCATGAGTGAGTGAGTGTGTGAGTGGGTGAGTAGGTGGGTAAGTGGGTGAGTGAGTGGGTGAGTGAGTGGGTGAGTGAGTGTATGAGTGGGTGAGTGGGTGGGTGAGTGAGTGGGTGAGTGGGTGAGTGAGTGGGTGAGTGAGTGTATGAGTGAGTGGGTGAGTGAGTGAGTGGGTGGGTGAGTGGGTGAGTGAGTGTGTGAGTGAGTGGGTGAGTGTATGAGTGAGTGAGTGGGTGAGTGAGTGGGTGAGTGGGTGGGTGAGTGGATGAGTGAGTGGGTGAGTGAGTGTGTGAGTGGGTGAGTGTATGAGTGAGTGAGTGGGTGAGTGAGTGGGTGAGTGGGTGGGTGAGTGGGTGAGTGCTACTGCCAGTACCAGGTAACCACACCGCACTACGAACCCGGTGACTCGAGTTCGATTCCCGCTCAAGTCCAACACCAATGGTAATTATCTGAACCGGTCCAGGGCCTCCCCTACGCCGACTCAGCCTCAAATCAATACTTGATGGGGTGTGTAAATCTCTCCACTGGGGCGACAGAGACGGCCGAGCGTGGTGCTGGCCACCCACCCCCGTGGGCCGTGCCAGCCTTCATAGGTGCTCGCTCACAGCACTTGCTCGCCACGGGTCTGTTCAGGCGACACGGGGGATATTTGTCTTTGTGATCCGTGGTATGGATGAGACCAAACAGTGGGTGGTAGACCGAGCCCTCCTCAACGTCGCTGGAGGAATCGACGAGCCAAGTGCGTGGGAAGAGCAACAAAGGGAATGATGAGGAGGCGCCCGGCAACCGTTGAGCGAATGACAGAATCGCTGTTCCGTACCAGGTCATCAATTAAGCATGCCGCTTGACGCTGCATTATGTCGAGTGCGGCGAGCCTCTCCGCCGTGCCCAATGCTGCTTCGCTGCCAGCCTCTCTGACGCTGCAGGCATCCGCGTGTCCTCCTCCCGTGCCCCCGCTGTCCGCAGACCACAGGGCTCCCCAAGGCCACGCCGCGCTACCCCCCCCCCCGCGCTCTTCGTTCGAGGCCGCCTAGTTGGCAAGCGTCACGATGGCCGAGGAGGACATGCGCACCGAGCTGGAGGGCATGCAGCAGCAGGCCGAACAGCTGACCGACGAGGTGACCTCATCGCTGGCCGCTCGCGCGACCACACGCTGACACGCACGCACGGACACCGCGCGCACGTGCGTGGTTAAAGAGCAAGCGGCACAGTGCAGGGACGAGGCGTCGTGGCCGACCCACGACGGTCTGACCAAATATACGCCCCGTAGAAGGCCCTCCCGCCGTCTGACAGCCAAACAACTGGTCGCGTGGCCCACGAGCGTTTCACGACGCGCAAATGCATGCATTTTGCTTCAGCTCACCGGTGAGGTGGAAGATCAATTCGTCACAAGCGAGTGTAGGTAACCCGAGGTGATTTGACTCGTGAGTAACACGGCCTGTGGACACCGGCTCGTGACGTCGACCCAACCGTCCCAGAGCTCAGCCACTCCACGCCGTGCTGGCGGAGCACAGTCCCCGTGTCTGAACGTCTCTATGTGTCTGTGTGTGTGTACATCTGTGTTGTGTCTGCACGTCTGTGTGTGTGTGTACATCTGTGTTGTGTCTGCACGTCTGTGTGTGTGTGTGTACATCTGTGTTGTCTCTGAACGTCTCTGTGTCTGTGTGTGTGTACATCTGTGTTGTGTCTGCACGTCTGTCTGTCTGTGTGTGTACATCTGTGTTGTGTCTGCACGTCTCTGTGTGTCTGTGTGTGTGTACATCTGTGTTGTGTCTGAACGTCTCTGTGTGTCTGTGTGTGTGTGTACATCTGTGTTGTGACTGAACGTCTCTGTGTGTCTGTGTGTGTGTGTACATCTGTGTTGTGACTGAACGTCTCTGTGTGTCTGTGTGTGTGTGTACATCTGTGTTGTGTCTGAACGTCTCTGTGTGTCTGTGTGTGTGTACATCTGTGTTGTGTCTGCACGTCTCTGTGTGTCTGTGTGTGTGTACATCTGTGTTGTGTTTGAACGTCTCTGTGTGTCTGTGTGTGTGTACATCTGTGTTGTGTTTGAACGTCTCTGTGTGTCTGTGTGTGTGTACATCTGTGTTGTGTCTACACGTCTCTGTGTGTCTGTGTGTTTGTGTACATCTGTGTTGTGACTGAACGTCTCTGTGTGTCTGTGTGTGTGTGTACATCTGTGTTGTGTCTGAACGTCTCTGTGTGTCTGTGTGTGTGTGTACATCTGTGTTGTGTCTGAACGTCTCTGTGTGTCTGTGTGTGTGTACATCTGTGTTGTGTCTGAACGTCTCTGTGTGTCTGTGTGTGTGTGTACATCTGTGTTGTGTCTGAACGTCTCTATGTGTCTGTGTGTGTGTGTACATCTGTGTTGTGTCTGCACGTCTCTGTGTGTCTGTGTGTACATCTGTGTTGTGACTGAACGTCTCTGTGTGTGTGTGTGTACATCTGTGTTGTGACTGAACGTCTCTGTGTGTCTGTGTGTGTGTACATCTGTGTTGTGTCTGAACGTCTCTGTGTGTCTGTGTGTGTGTGTACATCTGTGTTGTGACTGAACGTCTCTGTGTGTCTGTGTGTGTACATCTGTCTTGTGTCTGTACTCAGTCTGTGTGTCTACACAAAAATACAAAGACAAAGATCCCCCGTATTTCCTGAACAGACTGTTGGGGAAAGTGCTGTTAGTGAGCACCTGCCTGCACACACACCCACGACATTATTGTCTGCAACTACCTAATCCTATGCCATACACCCAACCCCATTCACACTTTCGCAGTGTGTGGCTAAGCTTGGTCAGCTTGCCCAGTTATGCAACAAATACTCCGGTTTGCC
The DNA here is from genome assembly GCF_964198595.1 of Lampetra fluviatilis. Classification (NCBI taxonomy): domain Eukaryota; kingdom Metazoa; phylum Chordata; class Hyperoartia; order Petromyzontiformes; family Petromyzontidae; genus Lampetra; species Lampetra fluviatilis. Next base: position 12,249,045 of record NC_136307.1, on the reverse strand, counting down.
CAACGTCCAGTGAATGCAGTGCTGAGTGAAGATGAGTGGTGGAGAATGGACGAGGTTCGGTTGAACGATCGCATGACGTTTGGTTCTTGCGTCTTCTCCCCACAGTCTCTGGAAAGCACCAGGCGCATGCTGCAACTGGTGGAAGAGGTGAGATTCACGGAATGCACACGCAGTTGTTTTTGCTCGGCTTCCTATTCGCTTCACTGTAGTGCTTGTATTTTAGTTTTAAAACATTCGTGACTGCAGGGATTCATATTATTGGTTCTTTCGGTAAAATCACGTAGAAGAAAGAACCAAGAAAATGTAGTGCTTGTTTTTTAGATTATTGCATTTCTCACGTTGGTGACCCAGGCGGTCACTCTTGCAAAATGACTCATCCTGGTCTCTTCGAGTTCTCGCCATCCAGTTACACAGAATCGACCTGTAACTTGAGCCATTCGCAAATCATCAGCCCCAATATCTCCTACACTGGATGCGTTGCGAGTGCCAAATGCCGCGTGATTAAGTCTAAACACCGAGAGAGTATTTTTAGCAAAGTTGTCTGCAAGCGCCCGGCGCGCGGCTTAATCTTTCCCGAGCGCCGCAGAAAAAACAATCATCGCAGCCCTGCTACACCCCCCCCCCCCCCCGGGACACTTCCGCGGCGCAGCTGTTTTCATCGCAAAGGAGATGAGAAGTCATCATCATCATGAGTGTCGCCATCGTAGTCGTCACCAGCCACTGGCTAACGCGGTGAAGTATGGCCACACGTCTCCTCCGCGCAACGGGTTAGCACCGCGTGAACCCCGGTCGCGAGTGGCACGCAACTCTGACGCTGTCGCGAGACGTGAAGATGCCACCCAGGGGGTGTTGGGGGCAACGGAGCGATCTCTCAAATTTCCAGTGGTGGGGCGCGTGGGGGGAGGATCAACGAGAGAAAGGCTTGCACTGACCCCCACTGACCAGGGTAGTGAAGTATGGTCAAACAATCTCGATGACCGAAAGCGAGTGAGGAGGAGGAGGCCTTCGTCCGATGAGAGATTTACAAATATCTGAAAATGTAATGCTGGGCATAGCAGCAGGTAACATTGCCTGCATGTGTTACATGCACCTTGAGATTACCGTACTACGATAATGAGCCAAGAATGTATGTCTGTGTGTAACGCGTGTGACGTCACTCCACATGCCGCACCCCCCCCCCCCCCCCGTGATTAATATTCATGAGTGGGTGGATTTTTACACTCACGCAGAAGGTCGAGCGGAAGGATTTTTTTTTCCGCAAATTCGCTTTAACTTTCACGTTTCTTTATTGAAAGTGAATCTAATAAATTATTCTACGCAGCAACAAAGTAGATTTGGTGTCTTTATTTATTTCTTCAGCACTTGAGACAAAAGGTAAGTCTAATTTATGCTTCTACAGTATGGTAAAATAGACATTTCACGGTGATTTTCCAGATATCGTATCGATTTCCAATTAATTTCAACCCCAGCGACCGAAAGCAGAAGAGAATAAAGTATCAGAGCAGTGAATTTGAGCAAATTGAAGGTCGGGTCTATACAGTGCTACAGTGAACTGCAGTGAAGTGTTTGATGACAGACTTTTGTGCAAGATTCACTGCCATTAAATTTACACAAGATACAATTATACTCTGCACAGTTTTTTCGTAAATATTACTGCTTCCGACCCAGGACGGGCAAAAGGCTCGTCATAGTAAAAATAATGATAGTCATTAAGTTTACTATGGGAGCCTCACCGAGTCTCAAGCCTGTTTCAGGAGGGTCCTGCCACATTAGGACGTTTGGAAAATTCCAAAAACGAGTGTTTGGCTTCATGTGAGAATAAACCGAAAAACCCGGAGAAAACCCACGCTGAATGTGAGGGGGTGACACTCACAGCTCTGCACAAACAGATTCAAGAATCCATTACGAAACTTGTCTCCTGACCACCTGGCAGCCAACCCCAACCCTGCAACACCTGTAGCTCCTAAGCCGTGTTAGCCAGGCTCAATCCCGGTGGCGAGATGTTAACTACCTCGCCTGGTATACAGGCGGTCGGAGGTTCAATCCCGACCCTGACGCCTGTACGCATGTTCTCCCCGTGGTCCCGAGGGTTTTTCTCCACGCCCTCCTTAGAAACATGCGTTTAGAGTCTTTGGCTGCTATACATTTCCACGTGATAAGGCCACTTCGTTGAGCTATCATTTGTGGCCAAGTCGCTTCTGAAAAAGAGCTACGTAGCTCAGTGGGCCTGACCTGGTAAAATAAAAATAGTTTAGTCGTAGAATGGTCGTTAGATTTCTCGGTCACCTTGCATCGATCAAAAGTTCAGTATCCTGTAACAATACCGGTACCAGAACCCGCTACAAATCACTTCCTGCAGCCACCCCAACACAAATGGCAATTTCCCAGACCAACTGGGTCAAACACGAACAGGTGGTGACCCTATTTGTATCCATTGGCATATTCGGGTTCAGCGGCTCATGATTTATCGTTGCTGTCTCTGCCCCCCACCCCTCCCGTCGCTTCGTGCCCTTTTTGCCTTCGATGCAACTCCCTGTGCATAGAGCAAAGATGCTGGGATACGCACGCTGGTCATGCTGGACGAGCAAGGAGGTGAGGCCCTGTTGGAACGCCACAGCATCAACACAGCCCCAGTTGACCACGAACCTCAAACACCCCACCATGCCAAAACCCCTTGGGTCAGGCTTACACGAATAACAGAGAAACAGAACGCCCCATGGACTATAATGGGAAACAGAATTCCCAAATAGTCTATTGGGCATTGCTTTTTTTTCCAACGCAGTCAATTGGCATTGTTTCCGTTTGCAGCCGATGGGCATTCATTTCCCGTTGTACGTTTCAGTGCGTCTCCGAATCCTTCAAGATAAATATTAGTTTTCCCCAAGTGCGGTTTTCCCAGGCTGGGCTGCGTGCCGAACATTTATTCTTTCAATTCAACTCCTGAACACGCCGGCAAGTAGTGGGTGGCGATGAACAGCCCGACCCGGAAACTCGCAAGTGGATTACGAGCGGATGCGAGAGAACTCGCGTGTGAAATGCAAACGCTGTTCCTGAAAGAGGAGAGATTATTGCCAAGACCAGACGCTTAAATACCAATTCCCTGCAGAGCAACTGGAGCGCATTGAGGAGGGCCTCGACCAAATCAACAAGGACATGAAGGAGGCCGAGAAGAACCTATCTGACCTGGGCAAGTGCTGCGGTCTGTGCAGCTGCCCTTGCGAAAAGTACGCACGCACACACAAGCACGCACACACGTACACGCACACACGTACACGCACACACAAGCACGCACACACAAGCACGCACACACGTACACGCACACACAAGCACGCGCACACAAGCACGCACACACAAGCATGCACACACAAGCACGCACACACAAGCACGCACACACAAGCACGCACACACGTACACGCACACACAAGCACGCGCACACAAGCACGCGCACACAAGCACGCGCACACAAGCACGCGCACACAAGCACGCACACACAAGCACGCACACACAAGCACGCACACACAAGCACGCACACACAAGCACGCACACACAAGCACGCACACACAAGCACGCACACACGTACACACACACACGTACACGCACACACAAGCACGCACACACGTAAACGCACACACAAGCACGCACACACGTACACGCACACACGTACACGCACACACAAGCACGCACACACGTACACGCGCACACAAGCACGCACACACGTACACGCGCACACAAGCACGCACACACAAGCACGCACACACGTACACGCACACACAAGCACGCACACACAAGCACGCACACACAAGCACGCACACACAAGCACGCACACACATACACGCACACACAAGCACGCACACACGTACACGCACACACAAGCACGCACACACAAGCACGCACACACAAGCACGCACACACGCACACACGTACATGCACACACAAGCATGCACACACAAGCACGCACACACGTACACGCACACACAAGCACGCGCACACAAGCACGCACACACAAGCACGCACACGCAAGCACGCACACACAAGCACGCACACACGTACACGCACACACGTACACGCACACACAAGCACGCACACACAAGCACACACAAGCACGCGCACACAAGCACGCACACACAAGCACGCACACACGTACACGCACACACGTACACGCACACACAAGCACGCACACACAAGCACGCACACACGTACACGCACACACAAGCACGCACACACAAGCACACACAAGCACGCACACACAAGCACGGACACACGTACACGCACACACAAGCACGCACACACAAGGATGCACACACGTACACGCACACACAAGCACGCACACACAAGCACGCACACACGTACACACACAAGCACGCACACACGTACACGCACACACAAGCACGCACACACGTACACGCACACACAAGCACGCACACACGTACACGCACACACAAGCACGCACACACGTACACGCACACACAAGCACGCACACACAAGCACGCACACACAAGCACGCACACACAAGCACGCACACACGTACACGCACACACAAGCACACACACACAAGCACGCACACACAAGCACGCACACACAAGCACGCACACACGTACACGCACACACAAGCACGCACACACAAGCACGCACACACAAGCACGCACACACAAGCACGCACACACAAGCACGCACACACGTACACGCACACACAAGCACGCACACACAAGCACGCACACACAAGCACGCACACACGTACACGCACACACAAGCACGCACACACAAGCACGCACACACGTACACGCACACACAAGCACGCACACACAAGCACGCACACACAAGCACGCACACACGTACACGCACACACAAGCACGCACACACAAGCACGCACACACGTACACGCACACACAAGCACGCACACACAAGCACGCACACACGTACACGCACACACAAGCACACACACACGTACACGCACACACAAGCACGCACACACGTACACGCACACACAAGCACGCACACACAAGCACGCACACACAAGCACGCACACACAAGCACGCACACACAAGCACGCACACACGTACACGCACACATGTACACGCACACACAAGCACGCACACACAAGCACGCACACACAAGCACGCACACACGCACACACGTACATGCACACACAAGCACACACACACGTACACGCACACACAAGCACGCACACACGTACACGCACACACAAGCACGCACACACAAGCACGCACACACAAGCACGCACACACAAGCACGAACACACGTACACGCACACACGTACACGCACACACGTACATGCACACACAAGCACGCACACACGTACACGCACACACAAGCACGCACACACGTACACGCGCACACAAGCACGCACACACAAGCACGCACACACGTACACGCACACACAAGCACGCACACACAAGCACGCACACACAAGCACGCACACACGTACACGCACACACAAGCACACACACACAAGCACGCACACACAAGCACGCACACACAAGCACGCACACACGTACACGCACACACAAGCACACACACACAAGCACGCACACACAAGCACGCACACACAAGCACGCACACACAAGCACGCACACACGTACACGCACACACAAGCACGCACACACAAGCACGCACACACAAGCACGCACACACGTACACGCTCACACAAGCACGCACACACAAGCACGCACACACGTACACGCACACACAAGCACGCACACACAAGCACGCACACACAAGCACGCACACACGTACACGCACACACAAGCACGCACACACAAGCACGCACACACTTACACGCACACACAAGCACGCACACACAAGCACGCACACACGTACACGCACACACAAGCACACACACACGTACACGCACACACAAGCACGCACACACGTACACGCACACACAAGCACGCACACACAAGCACGCACACACAAGCACGCACACACAAGCACGCACACACAAGCACGCACACACGTACACGCACACATGTACACGCACACACAAGCACGCACACACAAGCACGCACACACAAGCACGCACACACGCACACACGTACATGCACACACAAGCACACACACACGTACACGCACACACAAGCACGCACACACGTACACGCACACACAAGCACGCACACACAAGCACGCACACACAAGCACGCACACACAAGCACGCACACACGTACACGCACACACGTACACGCACACACGTACATGCACACACAAGCACGCACACACGTACACGCACACACAAGCACGCACACACGTACACGCGCACACAAGCACGCACACACAAGCACGCACACACGTACACGCACACACAAGCACGCACACACAAGCACGCACACACAAGCACGCACACACAAGCACGCACACACGCACACACGTACATGCACACACAAGCACGCACACACAAGCACGCACACACGTACACGCATACACAAGCACGCGCACACAAGCACGCACACACAAGCACGCACACGCAAGCACGCACACACAAGCACGCACACACGTACACGCACACACAAGCACGCACACACAAGCACGCACACACAAGCACGCACACACGCACACACGTACATGCACACACAAGCACGCACACACAAGCACGCACACACGTACACGCACACACAAGCACGCGCACACAAGCACGCACACACAAGCACGCACACGCAAGCACGCACACACAAGCACGCACACACGTACACGCACACACAAGCACACACAAGCACGCACACACAAGCACACACAAGCACGCGCACACAAGCACGCACACACAAGCACGCACACACGTACACGCACACACGTACACGCACACACAAGCACGCACACACAAGCACGCACCCACGTACACGCACACACAAGCACGCACACACAAGCACACACAAGCACGCACACACAAGCACGCACACATGTACACGCACACACAAGCACGCACACACAAGCATGCACACACGTACACGCACACACAAGCACGCACACACGTACACGCACACACAAGCACGCACACACGTACACGCACACACAAGCGCGCACACACGTACACGCACACACAAGCACGCACACACAAGCACGCACACACAAGCACGCACACACGTACACGCACACACAAGCACGCACACACAAGCACGCACACACAAGCACGCACACACAAGCACGCACACACAAGCACGCACACACGTACACGCACACACGTACACGCACACACAAGCACGCACACACAAGCACGCACACACAAGCACGCACACACAAGCACGCACACACAAGCACGCACACACAAGCACGCACACACAAGCACGCACACACGTACACGCACACACAAGCACGCACACACGTAAACGCACACACAAGCACGCACACACGTACACGCACACACGTACACGCACACACAAGCACGCACACACGTACACGCACACACAAGCACGCACACACGTACACGCGCACACAAGCACGCACACACAAGCACGCACACACGTACACGCACACACAAGCACGCACACACAAGCACGCACACACAAGCACGCACACACAAGCACGCACACACAAGCACGCACACACATACACGCACACACAAGCACGCACACACGTACACGCACACACAAGCACGCACACACAAGCACGCACACACAAGCACGCACACACGCACACACGTACATGCACACACAAGCACGCACACACAAGCACGCACACACGTACACGCACACACAAGCACGCGCACACAAGCACGCACACACAAGCACGCACACGCAAGCACGCACACACAAGCACGCACACACGTACACGCACACACGTACACGCACACACAAGCACGCACACACAAGCACACACAAGCACGCGCACACAAGCACGCACACACAAGCACGCACACACGTACACGCACACACGTACACGCACACACAAGCACGCACACACAAGCACGCACACACGTACACGCACACACAAGCACGCACACACAAGCACACACAAGCACACACACACAAGCACGCACACATGTACACGCACACACAAGCACGCACACACAAGCATGCACACACGTACACGCACACACAAGCACGCACACACAAGCACGCACACACAAGCACGCACACACGTACACGCACACACAAGCACGCACACACGTACACGCACACACAAGCACGCACACACGTACACGCACACACAAGCACGCACACACGTACACGCACACACAAGCACGCACACACAAGCACGCACACACAAGCACGCACACACGTACACGCACACACAAGCACGCACACACAAGCACGCACACACTAGCACGCACACACAAGCACGCACACACAAGCACGCACACACAAGCACGCACACACGTACACGTACACACGTACACGCACACACAAGCACGCACACACAAGCACGCACACACAAGCACGCACACACAAGCACGCACACACAAGCACGCACACACAAGCACGCACACACGTACACGCACACACGTACACGCACACACAAGCACGCACACACGTAAACGCACACACAAGCACGCACACACGTACACGCACACACGTACACGCACACACAAGCACGCACACACGTACACGCACACACAAGCACGCACACACGTACACGCGCACACAAGCACGCACACACAAGCATGCACACACGTACACGCACACACAAGCACGCACACACAAGCACGCACACACAAGCACGCACACACAAGCACGCACACACAAGCACGCACACACAAGCACGCACACACAAGCACGCACACACGTACACGCACACACAAGCACGCACACACAAGCACGCACACACAAGCACGCACACACGCACACACGTACATGCACACACAAGCACGCACACACAAGCACGCACACACGTACACGCACACACAAGCACGCGCACACAAGCACGCACACACAAGCACGCACACGCAAGCACGCACACACAAGCACGCACACACGTACACGCACACACGTACACGCACACACAAGCACGCACACACAAGCACACACAAGCACGCGCACACAAGCACGCACACACAAGCACGCACACACGTACAAGCACACACGTACACGCACACACAAGCACGCACACACAAGCACGCACACACGTACACGCACACACAAGCACGCACACACAAGCACACACAAGCACGCACACACAAGCACGCACACACGTACACGCACACACAAGCACGCACACACAAGCATGCACACACGTACACGCACACACAAGCACGCACACACAAGCACGCACACACAAGCACGCACACACGTACACACACAAGCACGCACACACGTACACGCACACACAAGCACGCACACACGTACACGCACACACGTACACGCACACACAAGCACGCACACACAAGCAAGCACACACAAGCACGCACACACGTACACGCACACACAAGCACGCACACACAAGCACGCACACACGTACACGCACACACAAGCACGCACACACAAGCACGCACACACAAGCACACACACACGTACACGCACACACAAGCACGCACACACAAGCACGCACACACAAGCACGCACACACAAGCACGCACACACAAGCACGCACACACAAGCACGCACACACAAGCACGCACACACGTACACGCACACACGTACACGCACACACGTACACGCACACACGTACACGCACACACGTACACGCACACACAAGCACGCACGCACACACAAGCACGCACACACAAGCACGCACACACAGGCACGCACACATGTACACGCGCAAAATAAACCACACTAGGGCTCCCTGCACCCCCCCCCCCGACCTGGGCAGTCTGCTTGCCAACTCGTTCTGCCGTACGCCTCACGTGTGCATAGTCACTCACCCCAGCTGCTAGGTGCCTCCATTATTCCCGTTTGTGCCTCCCAAATGTCCCCACGTGTCCCTCTGCGCAGCAATCATTCATCCCCTCCTCTCCCCCGCATCCTGGCCTTGCCCCCTGGGAGCTCACGGCCCCTCGCTGTGCTGCGGCTGTTCCCCTGCAATCCCCTCCAGGCTAAAGAATTTCGAGTCTGGCGACGCCTACAAGAAGGTGTGGGGCAAGAAAGAGGATGGCGTTGTGTCCAGCCAGCCAGCACGCGTCTGCGACGAGCGGGAGCAGATGGCCATGAGCGGCGGCTACATCCGGAAGTACGTGGCGACGTTCTAAACCGCTCCGTCAGTTGTCCCAGACCAGAATACAAACATTTATACTGCAGAAGGAATCCGATGAGCTATGAAGCTTTTCTTTTCATGTCCAGTAGGTGCACGAGGTCAGAACGTTACAACAACCAAGCGATACAAAAACACGATATGAGTGCAAAGTATAGGAGAGATAAACACACAAGAGCGCTGCGGGTCTTGCAGTTGGCACTTTGCGCCCTGCTTAAGGCAACACTGGCACAGGGCTCGCGTAGTCTTGCACCGAACAGGGACCCAGATCTGCAAATGAACACCTGGCAGTTCGCCAGCATTGGTTGCTGATGAGACGCTGAATGCCAAAGCCGGTCCAGTTTCCTTTTGTTGAACCAATGCTGCTGGAAGGCCGTGTGGCTGATGCGATGCGTAGTTTTGTTTTAATGATGATAGACGTACAGCAGCGTGTACAATCTGCTGATTTATTTTCGTACAGTCGAAATGGGTCACCCAGGGCAATGATTGAACCCAACAAGCGATGTGTTAACCACAACGTACGCCGCCGGCTGCATCACCATGGACGCTGTGGATCCCGTGAAGTCACTGGGAGATGAGGAGGCCATTGTGTGCCGACGTCACGATTAAAATTTACCAACTTTGAAACGTTATTTGTAAATGTTCTTAATTCGGTGTATAATTAGGTGCCACAGTGGCGATGTGTTAACTACCTCGCCTGGTATACAGGAGGTCGTGGGTTCGATCATGACCCTGACGCCTGTACACTTGGAGTTTGCGTGTCCTCCCGTCGCGTGGATTTTTTTTCTTCCACATTTAGAAACATGGCTGCTGTACATTTCCACACGATAAGCCACTTGGCTGAGTGATCATTTTGGCCAGGTCGCTTCTAGCTCAGTGGGCCTTATCTAGTGAAATAAAAAAAAAATTTGCTTGAAAGTTTATCAACATCGCCATCCAATTGCAAACCTGAGCAGGATACGCCTTGAAATAGGGTCTTGAGGCTCAGGCGTTTCTGCGTAATTAAGCACGGCGATGATAGCGACTCGTGTTGCGACGTCAACTACCCGTGACACGGCCGCCCGCAACTGGTGTGCAGGGTGACCAACGACGCACGCGAGACCGAGATGGACGATAACCTGGAGCAGGTGAGCGGCATCATCGGCAACCTACGCCACATGGCGCTCGACATGGGCAACGAGATCGACACGCAGAACCGCCAGCTGGAGCGCATCACCAACATGGTACGAGCCGCACCACCCCCACCGCACCACCATTGCCACACCATGCCGCACCACATCTTACCATGTAGCACCACACCATGCCACGCCGCACCACACATTACAATGTACACCACACCACACCTCACCACGCCGCACCACACATTACCATGTCGCGCCAGACCATACCTCACCATGCCTCACCACGCCGCACCACGCCTCACCACACCATACCACACCTTACCATGTCGCACCACACCATACCTCACCACGCCACACCACACATTACCATGTCGCATCACACCATACCTCACCATGCCTCACCATGCAACACCACACCACACCTCACCACGCCGCACCACACATTACCATGTCGCACCACACCATAACTCACCATGCCTCACCACGCTGCACCACGCCTCACCACACCATACCACACCACACCTTACCATGTCGCACCACACCATACCTCACCACGCCGCACCACACATTACCATGTCGCACCACACCATACCTCACCATGCCTCACCACGCAACACCATACCACACCTCACCACACATTACCATGTCGCACCACACCATACCTCACCATGCCTCACCACGCCGCACCACGCCTCACCACGCCATGCCCCCCCCACCCCCCCTCACCAAGAGTCGTGTATCTTCAGACCAGAGCCGGTCACCCAGTTCATGGGCAGCACCAGTCTTCAAGCCCGGGGGCCCCGTCTCATGGGTGGGAGGGTGGGGTGCTTCTGGGGGACTACGATGCAGGGCGGGGGGGGAAGTGCGAGGCTGAAGGTGTTGCGCTAACAATAGTTTGCAGTCTCTACCGTGAGCGTCCCCGCTTGCCTTTAATCCCCGTGTCCACGCGGAGTTGCGAGTTGTGGGGGGGGGGGGCAAGTGGGCGCTGCAGGACACGTGGTCTCTCTCACTTGCCCATGTTGTACTGCCGCAGCGGGGGCGCTGTAAACGGTTCCCACGCTGCGCTTGATCGCCGGTTCGGTTCGCTTCCATCTTCCGGAGCGGCAGTTGAAATAAATAGTGAAAGTTTCTCAACTGCCCCCCCGCCCCACACACCGCTGCCTCCCCACTCTCCACCCCGCGGTATAAATGGGTTCACCACAGTTGATTGACAGGTCGAACACGGTGGGGTAATGTGTGTCCCCCCACTATGACTGGCCAATGTGAAAGAGTAGACCAAACACCCTATCGAGTTCGCCACGCGTGGGGGGAGGGCACCTCTTGTACCCTAGCACCGCATAAAGAGTCACACTCCCTGCACGCACGAGGGGGTGACAACAGCTCTTGCCAGTCGCATTTCTCAGCAAAGCGTGACCCGGGGTGCAGAGGAACTGAAGCCGAGCCAGAGATGCCGAGTTGTCTTCAGAGTCCCAACGGAGGGCGGTTCTCGCGCCCGCTCGTCGCACCCAACAAGGGACACGGACTTCCGCACAGCCCCACCCATCGTGCTCACCACCAGCATGCCCCCCAACAGTCTGTGAAGGCTATACGGGGGATCTTTGTCTTGGTGGTGGGGGGGAGCGGAAGTGCAACGGTTAGCACGCTGCACTACGAACACGAGTTCGATTCCTGCTCACGGCCAATACCGGTGACGATAACCTGAGTCGGTCCTGGGCCTCCGCGAGGTCGACTCAGCCTCAAATGAGTACCTGGTGCGGTGTGTAAACATCGCCAATGGGGATACAAAGGCGGCAGGGCGTGCTCCTGGCTACCGCACCCCCTCGTGTGCTGTGCCGGCCTTCATCGGTGCTTGCTAACAGCACTTGCCCCAACAGTCTGTCAAGGCTATACAGGGGGGGGGGGATCTTTGTTCTTGTATCATTACGTCTTTTGCTTTGTCAGTCTTCGGCGAGCCTGCAGGTGAATTGTGACAATATCCGTCCCCACCACCCCCACCCCTCCGCAGGCCGATTCCAACGAGGCCCGCATCAAGGAGGCCAACACACGCGCCACCAAGATCTTGGGCAGTGGCTAGAGGATGGGGGGGCCCGGGCCGTGCCCCCCCCCCCCCGCAACATCCCCTTCCCACCGTCGGTGACCCCACCCAACCCCCAAACCTCCTTTTCTTATGCCGCACATCGTGTAAGGTGTCTTACCATAGCTTTAGACGAGCATGCCGTCCCGTGTGGAGGAGCACACAGCACACCAGTTCACCGCGAGCAGCAAACACGGCAGAGGCGACTGGCGGATTGCCACGCTGGCAGTCAAGATGCAACGCCGCTCGTAATGCAGAGAGGTTACTGACAAATTCGAAGAATAAGAAAAGAATGCTTTAAGTTAGTTAATTTTACATGTTGTAAATAATGACTGGGACCAGCAAGATGTAACGTCTTGAAATGTAGCAACTTTTTAAAAGGGCGCAAAAAACGAGCTCGTTTATTTATTTATTTACAGCACCACCCTCGGGCTCGGCCGCAGCCCGCCCTGCACTCGCCTGTCGCAAGTCGCGCACAGACAAAAGCATCTCTTCGTTGATTCACTCACTCCTTTGTTGATACCTGCAGTATATATACAGTACACACCGTCAGTATATACCAGTGCGTTTGTTACACACACGTCCGTGTCAGTACTAACCGTTTCATTTTGGAGGCGTCGTATTGTTTAGCCGTTGCTCGTCGTCGTCCCCTACCCCCCCCGGGTGGATTTAAGAAGCTGGCCGGGCCCTGGCTTCGCGCTCCTCTCTCTGTCACCGTCCCCCCTCAGCCCAGGGTCCAGAGACCCGGGGCCCGACCGCCAGGGAGCACAATCAGGCCGGGTGGCCACAGGGGCCTCTTCCGCCCCCTCTCCAACCCCGCCAGCCCCTGGTCTCTGGCGGCCACGCCGGCCGGGCCTGGGCCACCGCTTGCACGGGCTGCTGGTTCGTGTGATTTACGGCGATTCTTGTGAAAGCACAGAGTAGCTGCCGCCGGGCTGCCGCTAGAACCCTGACTGCTGAACCCCTGTAGACCCCGCTGGGCACGCATCGTAGTCCCCGCTGGGCACGCATCGTAGTGCCGTTGCACCACTCCCCCACCCGCTCCCCTCTACCTGGCCAGCACCCCGGGCCATGAAAGCTCTTCTGCGCTGTCCTCCCCCACCGCCACCTACTTATGTTTCACCCAGAATGCATGCCAAGTAGCTGTTACCTGTAATCTCAATTCTGAATGTGAATCCCTAAATGTACGAAACATATCTCTATGCATGACGAAAATGTAAAGTAAAAACGTACAGACGAGGCACTAAATCTAGGCATTTTTGTGAGTTTTTGAATGTAACACGTGTCGGACCGCTCGCTGTCTGGAATAAACGCGGCGGTGAAAGAGACTCTCCCCATGCGTGGTGGCTACGCTCGTTAGTGCCGGCCTTGATGGGGGGGGGGGGGGGTTCCTGTTCTGTCCGTGATGTGCCCGGGTTTTGTCGGTGCTTCGTCTGGGAATTGGCATTTCGTAATCGGGTGCCAGGATTGGACTTGCATTGGGCGGAACTCTACGTCACAAGTGGCAGCTTGCTGATGCAGTCTCAGCCGTGGCTTAAACCTCTCCCCCCTCTCGCGTCACATTCATTGCAGTACAAAGTGAGACTATGTCACCAGCCAATGAGACAACATATTGATGCAACCGATTTTACTATAAAGGTAGCAACCCTACATTGTAAGCACAGTAGCCGTGAAAATGACAACTCCGAGCGTTTCCAGCAAACAGGACGGGGCTGTGCCAACCAAAAAGCCCCAGCGCGTGGGCTTCTTGCTCCGCGGCCACCTATAGGCACCTTGCATTTTAACTGCTCGTGTGGTTTAAGTGCCAGGAACGGACCGATCGATGCAGCACATACATGCACGCATACAGATACACAGCTACCACATTTGATGCGAGAGCGAAACCTTTCAGACTTGCGCGCCGATATTTTTGTGGCAACTTTAACAACCCAGCATCAGACTTTTGGCAAAGTCAGAAAAACCCATTCCAGGTCCTCAAGCTGGGTGCCCGGAAGTGAAATCTGAGGTGTGGACACGGTCCACTATTTACCAAGGCTCACGGGGGACTCTACAGCCCCCCCCCCCCCCCCATTCACACTTGAGCCCCCTAGTCACTGCTACATGTACACTGAGGCAGAAAAAATATTACATTCGGTCTTTATTTAAAATTGTAACTGGAGAAATCTATTTCCTGTGGTCTACAGGTCCGATCAACAGAACAGCAGCAGGTGATAACCTGACATTCGTGTGCTGCAGAGCAAATTTCCAATGTGCCTCCAGTTAAGATTTCTCTCACCAATTTAATTCAATCCAGTAGCTATATACACGTAATTCTGAATTGATTTTTCTGCACTTGCAATCTCAACAGGCATGTTTATATCGATCAAAGCGCTTCTTCATTACACATGACGCACGGCACAGACTATGCAATCCAGCTCACTGTCACGCGGCTGACCTCTCGCCGACTGCGCTGCGATGAAGGGATTGAGCCAGGCTCTACAACACCGATCGTGTGCTCGGCGAGCACATGGCAGCAGGGCAAAATAAACGAGGGGGCAAACGTGCAAATCTGGTGCCCCATGCAGGATCAGGAGTGCCCATAAAAATGTTATCCCGGTTTTTGGCCGCCAATGTTGCACACCTCACAACGACACATGGGCTTGCAAGACATGAAGTTAAATGAGAGTGGGATCTGTAATGTTCTGGTTATCTCGACTGGGCTTGGGGGCAGCTTGCTCGGGCATTGTGCTGCCACCTTCCCCTGGTCGCGCAGATCCCTGCGTTCTGCTGACCGTGCCGCCTGAGATGTCGCCATCAGGATGCTGCTACTGCTGCCCACTCTAGTTGAATTTCTTCTTGGCAGCTGTGAATCTCTCCATGTACTGCGGAATACAACCATGACAAGATATTAAAATCAAGGAGTTTAACAATGAGGGACAGTCACAAAAACATCATTGAATATGACGTTGAATTTTGCCCTGGACAACGAGATTATTTCAAGCGGGCATTGAGGCAGCGCTTACCATCTGCTTACAGCCCTGAGACTGAGCCAGTGGTAGAAATTCCACATTTACATTGGCATGGGTGAGTCTGGCCACAGGACCACTATTAACTCCCCACAAATGTGTATGCATTCTATCAGCAACTGAGGGGAGATGGGCCGAGTCAACCCCCAAACCAGGATTTGACCTCGCAAGCTTCCGATTGCCACGTATCCTGTGAATTAAAATACTTTTCTCAAGCACAATCAAGTGAATAAAAGTACATGCATATGTAGCTCCTCCTAAGGCTCTTGTGGTCGGGGCACCATATGCATACCCGACATCAGGAATGCTTTTACCTCTCAGAAGGCAATGATGTGAAAGTCTAGAAGTCAAGTTGTGACCCAACCACTACTACTGCATGGCCCGACAGCGCTATGGGGGCCTGACAGAACTGTGTTCAAGCTGTGCGTAATACAAACCCGAACCCAGTTGGGTACCTGCTCATATCCATCCAGCTCTCTAAATTTCTTCATCTCAAAGAGGTTTCCATCGAGGGTGAGCAGAGAGACAATGGAGGAGGTGAGGAGGGCGGGTGGCACGGCTGGAAGCTCCAGGCAGTTTTCCTCCAGGCGAAGCACTTTCAGCCGCTGGCAGGTCGCCACATCAGCCGAGATGCGGGAGATCTGAAACACAGGGATCAAGCCTTGTTGAGAACCTTGTCGAGCACATTGCGTGTGATTTGCATGCTGGTGGGCAGCCAATTTATCTCAACAGATTGCTGTTTTGGCAGGGCCAATGGAAACATTGCATAGACAATCTTGATTTGAAGCTTTCGTTATTGCAGGAATCCATTTTCTTTGGTTCTTTCGATAAAGTCACGTAGGTATAAAATAAATCACGACGTTTCGATCGCAACACAAGTGGTCATCCTCAGGCGGAAAAAATATAATCCGCCTGAGGATGACCGCTTGTGTTGCGATCGAAACGTCGTGATTTATTTTATACCTACGGGACTGACTTTACCGAAAGAACCAAAGAGTATTGCATAGACAGTGGATTGCTCACACAAGCTTCAGTGGCCCTCAAGTCACTCACTGCTCACTCATCATAACTCAGATTCTGACATCCCAAAAAACGTATTGGGATAAACGAAGTTATTTGGACAAAATTAAACATTTTACAGCCTTGTAATGTGGGGTGCACCCCAATGGGTTTACACAATATAAAATAATCCAGGCGACTGATGAGACACTGAATTTTGAAATGGCCTAAAGGTTTGCTTGTGCCGAACCAATACTGCTAAAATTATGCACTCCAAGCAGGTGTGGCTAATGAGATGTATATTTTTTAAAATTGATTTCACATTTTACGTGGAATTGATATGAAGCATAGCCTGCATAGTTACCATTACCAGTACGCTTAGCATATGTTATCAAATCGTAAACCCTGTAAAAGCCATAAATGATGAGCACTTGAGCTCCACCTGGTTCTGGTTGAGGTTGACCTCGACAGCCTGCAGCTGCCCAATGCCATCAGGCACAGCCTGGATCTTGTTTCTGGACAGGTCGACAAGGTCCAGATGACGCAGTGAGCACAGCTGTAGGGGGAAGGCCGTCAGCTGGTTGCCGGACAGGCAGAGGGTCTTGAGGGCGCACAGCTGGTCCAGGCTGGAGGGAAGGCTCCTCAGCAGGTTGTTGTTCACGTGGATCGACTCGAGCTTCTTCACCTTGCACAGCTCCTCGGGAAGGCTGGCTGAAACGAGGGCAGAATCTCACCACGATGGCTGTGTTGTGAAACGTTTCACGTGGCCTCCCTAAGGGGGCTCGGCGAGGCCCAATAACGGTGAGCGCAAATAAAAACGGCGCCCATAATACAGGTTTGTTTTAAAGGTTAGATCGCGTAAATGTGTGTCGTTAAACCCGCCACCACCCGACACAGCCAATTAGTAAGGTTTGTCACGTAAAGAGCACATGCAGATTCGTTATTAGTACAGAACACCGGTGTGTTGGAGAGCAAAGCCATAACATTTAAAATCTGAGTACAAATCTGACGAGACATTTATATATTTACGCGATCTCACCCCCCCAAAAAAAACCTGCATTATGGATGCTATTGTTCACGAACGGCCTACGTGTTAAAAAACCATCGTCATTTCAATGAAACGAATTGTCGTCGGAGGAGGAGAGGCTGCAGGGTGCCGTGACCTACTCAGGCGATTGTTGCTCAGCGTGAGGCTCCTCAGCACCTGGAACTCCCCAACAAATGTCGACAACGCCGGGATCTTGTTGTGGGACAGGTCCACAGTCCGCAGGTTCTTCGCCAACTTTTGCAGATCTTCTGGAAACTGACAAGGACGCAGCAGCAGCAACAACATCAACATCTTAACATCAACAATTCGCCGGAGTTCCACGGGGGGAGCGCACGGGGTTCTATCAGCGGCATCCGCAGCGACTGCTGCCCGCATGGCGTGGCAGGAGGCCCCAGAGCAAGCACCCTGGTTCGACTCCCGACTGTGGAGTTTCTATGTTCTCCAACCTGTTTGTGTACTCTTGTGTTGTTGTTTTACCGGGTTCTCCGGTACCCTCCCATAGCTCACACACACACACAGGGTGTTCATTACTGTTGGCCAACAGGATCTTCCTGCTGTCCTGCATGGAGGTCTTGGGACTCGGTGCAGCTCACCTGCGTAAACGAGCGATTGTGATCATCCCTGCAGTTGCCATGATGATGATGATTACTACTAACGTACAATAGGCTATCGGTGGTGGCGCGCGGCATTGACGACGGGAAGGTCGTCTGGTGAGGGTGAGAGGAGGCGAGTGGTGAGGGTCACCTCGCTCAGGCCCTTGCCCGTGAGCTGGAAGGCCCCCGTCTTCTCCGCGGTCTCCAAGTGGGCCTTCAGGGCGCTGTTCCCCATGCCGAGGCCCTCGGCCGCACCGGCCTCCCGCGACGAAGGCCACGGGGCTCTCCGCTAGGCCGCGAGGCGCTGGGCCGCCAGGGCCACCTCCAGCCCACGGCGACCTCAAAGCCGTCGGCGCGACATTCAGGGTCGTCTTGGAGAGGCAACAGCAGCAGCAAGAGTAGCAACAACAACAGTAACAACAACAGCAGCAGCGGCGGCAGGAGGATGAGGAGGAGGGAACGGGGAGCCGCGGCCTGGAGCCTGCGAAGCCTCGCGGACTCGGGGCGACAACAGCGCCCCCACTCGGTGATAGCCTCCACTGTCAAATCACCACAGCCCCTAGCCACTACAGCCTCCACTGTCAAATCACCACAGCCCCTAGCCACTACAGCCTCCACTGTCAAATCACCACAGCCCCTAGCCACTACAGCCTCCACTGTCAAATCACCACAGCCCCTAGCCACTACAGCCTCCACTGTCAAATCACCACAGCCCCTAGCCACTACAGCCTCCACTGTCAAATCACCACAGCCCCTAGCCACTACAGCCTCCACTGTCAAATCACCACAGCGCCTAGCCACTACAGCCTCCACTGTCAAATCACCACAGCCCCTAGCCACTACAGCATCCACTGTCAAATCACCACAGCCCCTAGCCACTACAGCCTCCACTGTCAAATCACCACAGCCCCTAGCCACTACAGCCTCCACTGTCAAATCACCACAGCCCCTAGTCACTACAGCATCCACTGTCAAATCACCACAGCCCCTAGCCACTACAGCCTCCACTGTCAAATTACCACAGCCCCTAGCCACTACAGCCTCCACTGTCAAATCACCACAGCCCCTAGCCACTTACAGCCTCCACTGTCAAATCACCACAGCCCCTAGCCACTACAGCCTCCACTGTCAAATCACCACAGCCCCTAGCCACTACAGCCTCCACTGTCAAATCACCACAGCCCCTAGCCACTACAGCCTCCACTGTCAAATCACCACAGCCCCTAGCCACTTACAGCCTCCACTGTCAAATCACCACAGCCCCTAGCCACTTACAGCCTCCACTGTCAAATCACCACAGCCGCTAGCCACTACAGCCTCCACTGTCAAATCACCACAGCCCCTAGTCACTACAGCCTCCACTGTCAAATCACCACAGCCCTAGCCACTACAGCCTCCACTGTCAAATCACCACAGCCCCTAGCCACTACAGCTTCCACTGTCAAATCACCACAGCCCCTAGCCACTACAGCCTCCACTGTCAAATCACCACAGCCTCTAGTCACTACAGCCTCGAGCCACTACAGCCTCTAGTCACTACAGCCCCCACTCGACTGCGGTCTGTACTGCAGCTAACTGTATGGGTGTAGCAGTGAATGGCGCGTCCTACGTACTAATCGAAGAGCCATCAGCCACGACCTCAACAATGTCCCTCACCGCCGACCCAAGTCCCCACCCCCCTCCACTCACCATCCTAGGACAATGGACCAGTGGCGGCTCCTGCAAAATCTCTCAGGGGGGGCAAATGTCTGGATGATTGATAAGGATAAGGTCCACCCATGCAATGGATAAATTAACAGCTTAAGCATGTAAAGGCAACTTCACTTCTTTAATATTAATGAAAAATAAAGTGACTCTTACAATACATCTTGTTTGTTTCTATACTCACTATTAAAACAAACCACTCAGGTTTATTTTATTAAAGTATCCACTAGGTGGCGACAAATTATATTGTTGGATGAAACGTGCTTACGTATGATGACGTAAGCACGTATGATGACGTAAGCACGTTAGGGCGAGCCCTCCCGGAACCCATAGAGAATGCATTGCAGCGCCCCCGTTCGAAAAAAAACATCTTTGAATGTAAGTCTATGGGACCACTCGGGGCGATTCTCAGCTGGAGGGAAATCGCCCAAAAAGAGGCGGTACTCCACAGAACGTAGCATGACTCTGATTGGACTATATCCAGCGGCACAGTGACGGCTAGCGTGACTCTGTGGTTGAATGACATTGGTGGTGCGTCGCCCAATCGCCCTAATGAAGAAACCGCCCCTGCAATGGACCCAGATCCAGAAGAACGCTGCTTCCTGAACACTGCTGACCAACGCAGACTTCGAGAATGAACGCCTCGCGCAAGACCCAAACCACATCGCACCTCCTTGCTGGCTTGATCATTCCTCCTCGAAGACACTGGTGGTGTAACCACCAACCGCTGCAGGACATCAACAGGCCTATGCGCACATCTCCGTCATGAATGAACGATTAAAGACGCAAGCCACAGTGGTGCGATTGTGGCCGTGCAATGCATAATATGGATCACGCAGTCAACCACTGCAGTCTGGGCTCCTTAAATGAAGGAATAGCAAAATAACACAAGTTGTACTCTCCTGAAGCCCTCTCGTCGTGACAGACCTTGACATAAACCATCATGCCTAGCTCCTGAACATGTCGCCATCATGTCTAGCCACTGAACATGTTAACATCATGCCTAGCTACTGAACATGTCGCCATCATGTCTAGCTACTGAACATGTTTCCATCATGTCTAGCTCCTGAACATGTTTTCATCATGTTTAGCTACTGAACATGTCGCCATCATGTCTAGCTACTGAACATGTTACCATCATGCCTAGCTACTGAACATGTTTCCATCATTTCTAGCCACTGAACATGTTGCCATCATGCCTAGCCACTGAACATGTTTCCATCATGTCTAGCTACTAAACATGTTAACATCATGTCTAGCTCCTGAACATGTTTCCATCATGTCTAGCTGCTGAACATGTTAACATAATGCCTAGCTACTGAACATGTCGCCATCATGCCTAGCTACTGAACATGTTTCCATCATGCCTAGCCACTGCACATGTTGCCATCATGCCTAGCTCCTGAACATGTTTCCATCATGTATAGCTACTGAACATGTTTCCATCATGTCTAGCTACTGAACATGTTTCCATCATGTCTAGCTACTGAACATGTTTCCATCATGTCTAGCTACTGAACATGTCGCCATCTTGTCTAGCTCCTGAACATGTTTCCATCATGTCTAGCTACTGAACATGTTAACATCATGTCTAGCCACTGAACATGTTTCCATCATGCCTAGCTCCTGAACATGTCGCCATCATGTCTAGCTACTGAACATGTTTCTATCATGTCTAGCTACTAAACATGTTAGCATCATGTCTAGCCACTGAACATGTTTCCATCATGCCTAGCTCCTGAACATGTCGCCATCATGTCTAGCTGCTGAACATGTTGCCATGCTTGAGAGAGTGGGAACGGGCCACTAGACAGGCAGTTATCGATTAGTCCACCAAGGGGCGATTTTGACCATGACACAAATTTGTTTCAACCCTTAACATTAATACAGCACAGTATATAACCAAAAACAGCAAAATAATATTAGGATTAAAATGTCCTCTAAACGAAAAGCATATACAGTATTAAGTATTACATACCGTACAGTCCAATGGCCAAATAATTTGTTTAAAATGAGTCAAGGTCTTTAAAAGTATATATTGTACCTATAATTCACAGGCATCTGTCCATCAACTGCAAGCGACAATCACATGTTAATGAATTCATATCACATTTATTGAAAATATTGTGAAACTACTTATTGTGATATATATAGTCCTTGTTCTCTACGGTATTTTTTGTGAAAGTAAAAATTAATCGAGATTTGAAGTTTTCGTGACTGCAGGGATCCATACTATTTGGTTCTTTCGGTAAAGTCACGTAGAAGGGAAATAATAAAATAATAAAAATAAAACATTATATAATACAATTCTCACGACGTGTCGGCCACAACGCAAGCAGCTATGTTTATTCACCTGAGGACGGCTGCTTGCGTTGTGGCCGAAACGTCGTGAGAATTTTATTATATAATGTTTTATTTGTATTATTTTATTATTTCCCTTCTACGTGACTTTACCGAAAGAACCAAGAATATTAATTTATTTTATTTTATACCTACGTGACTTTACCTACTTTACCGAAAGAACCAAAGAGTAAAAATTAAGTGAAGTTTTTTTTTATCCCATTGAACCGACTGCATTTGAACGAAAGAGAACGCACAACATAACATTGCTGGGTGAAAGCCTCCCCAAGTTGATGACGTGATGATGTTAATAATCCAGCCAATCATCCTCCTCTCGGGATGAATTCCATCCCTCGGCTGCTCCACTCACTCATTAATCTTAGATCACGAAATGAATTAAACATTGGGCACCGACAAAAATTATTTATGTAACAAAACACAACTCAACATTTAAATTGACATACTAACCAAGAAGAATAAAACAAATCACTAAATTGGCCATTTAAAATTAAGTGATTTAATATATATCTAAATGCATATGAGAAACTATACAGTAATAGGGGCCCACATTGGGACGTTCCCACTCTTACCGGAGCTCAATTCCAATGTCGAGGTCTGCTAGCCATGAGGGGGCTTCAGCTCATGTCGTTTTGCTGTTCCTACTCCCTCCATTGAAGGGAGCGCAGACTAAAGTGGTCGACTGTATGGTCCACAGTTTTGATTGCATGGCCACAATCCGCACTACGGTGGCTTATCTTTAATTTTCAATTGTTTTAAAAGCTGAATGAAAGCCTCCCCAGGTCGATCACGTGACAATGTTTAGAATACAGCCAATAATCCGCCTGTTGATGTTTTCATGCTGTTGATGATCACTCTGGTATCTTCAAGGAATATCAAATGTAGGAGATGCGATGTTTGGATGTCGAATGAGGTGTTTATTCTGCATGTCCGCGTTGTTCACGAACATTATTCCTGATCTGGGTGCGATCCTAGAATGGTGGCAGCAGCTCGATTCTAGAAGGGGGATCGGGACTTGAGATGGAGGTGAGGTACATTGGGATCTTGATTAATAGGTATGTGGTAGAATGTTAAACTAAACATTATTTTAGCATTTAAGGCCCTCTGAACTTTTTTGCTTTTTTTCAGAAGCGACCTGGCCACAAATTATAGCTCAACCTAGTGGTCTTATGTGGAATATGTATAGCAGCCAAGGCCGTAATTATAATATATATTTGGGGGGTCATACCCCCCCCCAATATGCAAATATGCTCAAAATGCCCCCCCCCCCAATATATTGCTATGAAAAAATTGCTATGCTATGTAAATAAAAAGAACAATTTGCGAAACCTTGGCCACAATATCTGGACTTGTCTTCATATATATCAACGCGTAGATTTCTGTTTATATGATTGTGGTTATACTGGTAGGAACGAAGTGAACCAGCCTACAATAGATTATATCGTCCGTCCGTCCGTCCGTCCGTCCGTGTAGCAACATCGCCCCCTACTGCAAACACTTGGCAGGACCCTACAAAAACCTTTAGACTCAGTGACACTTTCCTGGCTAAACAAGTGTAACATTCCCTTATAATTCCCTCAGATAGCTTTTAATTAAAACATTTAAATTAATGAGGCTTTCCTGGCTAAACAAGTGTAACATTCCCTTATAATTCCCTGAGATAGCTTTTAATTAAAACGTTTAAATTAAAATTTAACTCACAGCGGCATAAAGCCTACAGCTAGGCCTAAAGCCTAGAACTAGGCCTCAAACTCTCCCTTCGTATCGTACCCCCGCGTGTGTGCAAGGGAGTTAATGTTTAACAATGTTACATTCCCTCATGTTTTTAAATAGAAACATTTAAATTTAAAGCTTTTACATAAATAATAAAAACATTCAAATTAAAAATTAACTCACAGCGGCCTAAAGCCTACAGCTAGGCCTAAAGCCTAGAACTAGGCCTCAAACTCTCCCTTCGTATCGTACCCCCGCGTGTGTGAAAGGGAGTTAATATTTAACAATGTTACATTCCCTGATGTTTTAAAATAGAAACATTTACATTTAAAGCTTTTACATAAATAATTAAAACATTTAAATTCAAAATTAACTCACAGCGGCCTAAAGCCTACAGCTAGGCCTAAAGCCTAGAATTAGGCCTCAAACTCTCCCTTCGTATCGTCCGATTAGGTGTAGCAACATAGCCCCCTACTGCAAACACTTGGCAGGACCCTACAAAAACCTTTTGACTCAGTGGGGCTTTCCTGGCTAAACAAGTGTAATAATACATTATGTTTATATTCTTTGGTTATTCGTTCCTACC
The DNA here is from genome assembly GCF_964198595.1 of Lampetra fluviatilis. Lineage (NCBI taxonomy): Eukaryota > Metazoa > Chordata > Hyperoartia > Petromyzontiformes > Petromyzontidae > Lampetra > Lampetra fluviatilis. The sequence goes on along the minus strand of NC_136307.1, from coordinate 12,223,710 downwards.
AGCCCACCCCGCAGGGTCCTGTTGGTTGTTCTTTATTAAACCATAATCTCTGCCATTACATACAATGAAACAAGAAATGGTCAAAAAGTAAAAAAAGCAATGTAATACAATACACTATTAGACATTATTATAAAAAATATATAAAGTCCATCCCATGTGTTAGGGAATTTTTTAATATTTTGGGCAGGAAATTAGTTTTCAAATTTAGGTATTTTTCTGGGTTGGGAACCCCCAGACACCCTTGAAGATTTGGTCCCCCCCAATGTTGACTCCATGGCTACGGCCTTGATAGCAGCCAAAGACTATACGCATGTTTCTAAATGTGGAAGGAAAAACCGTATGAGCCGTAGAAAAATCCACGCGACCACGGGGAAAACATGCAAACTCCAAATATAAAGGGATGCCAGGTGAGGTAGTTTAAATATCGCCAGAAGGGGGAGCCAGGTGAGTGGTGTCAGTTTCAGTGTTCGAGTTATGATGTGCATTGCGTTATTTGTGGATCCAGCAGTTTTGTGTACAAGCTCCCACACCAGGCTGGGGCGTAGTGACTTTGCCACTGCGTAGATGAGTGAGAGGGTGGCAGTTCGCAGCACATTAGCGAAGGCGTCTCAGGCTGTTCCTGCAAGTTTCTGTAGCAGGGAAGTTCTTGATTTGGTATTTTCACAGATTAGTTTCATGTGAGGCTTGAAGGTCAGGTCTCTATCCATTATAAGTTCTACATATCTTGGAGTGGGGTCATACTGCACTTGGCTACCACAGAAGGACACGTCAAAGATGGCATCTGCGTAACTGTGGGACACTTGTGGGACACTTGTGCTGGGCCTCCCCTAAGTCGACTCAGCCTTAAATCAGTACCTGGTGCGGTGTGTGAACATCGACACTTGGAAATGTGCTTGGTTGTCACTCGGTCATTATTATTTATCATTCGCCATCATTCCTTCAAGACACTGGTTCCTGTTACCGAGCGCGGATAATGATCAATTGCCGTGCGTGGTCAGGCTGGCACAGCAAAACAAGGCAGCAGTCTGGCGGAAATGCCGCCCGTAGGACACACGGGCAGTGCAGGCAGTGGCCCAGCGCAGAGAGAGGGAGCAAAACAGATAAATTCACCACGGCGATTGTCACAGAAAAGCCCCCTGCCAGTAGCAAAAGAAGCAAATGCTACGGGCCACGCACTTTCAAGGGCCCCGCGCTAAATTATTTCAAGCTATAAATTTCGGTTCAGTGATTCTGCACTTGCTCTATTACTATAGTACTATACTGCATTCAACATTTATGAACGACTGGGTGTTTAAGGTTAGCGATTTGTGGCATTATCTGGCTGTATAGCAAATGAAAAAATGCAATTACTTTACGATGCAAGTAACTAAATTTGTGTTTTAATATTTGTGTTTTTTTCATTTAGAGCCCCTTTATAACAACATATGCTACAGGCCCGCACTAGCTAGGAGAGAGACATTCCACTGGGAGGAATCCGGCACTGCCCCCTGCCCCCTTTGTGTGCACGCTTGTAACCACGCTTGGCGCAATTGCGGACATGAGTTGCGTTTCCTCCCAGTGAAATGTCTCTCTCCTCCTCGTCGCTGCGCCACCGACTTACGTGGCTTTTCACCGGATTAGCCTTCCCTCCCGGGATCACAGGGAATGAGCAGAGCGATGCTAAGCCAGGAGCGGTGTGAACGAGCAAGCTGTTGCGGTGTCCCCAGCACCACGGGTGATGAGCTGTGAACATTCGGGGCTTGAATATCGCCACACCTATACACCCGATTCCATTAATTGTTGCGATTCAATTTCGATTTAAAGCTTTCGTGACACAAGCAGACCTGAAACACGGTAGGACAAACACCTCAGCCGTGACAGATCACTGTTACAATTCAGTGGGCTCACATGACATTGACTTCTCCAAGACAGAAGTTCTCTGCAAGCCATCTGGCTACCATGAGAGATTCGTTCATGAGGCGATCCACATATACAAACACAGAGACAATTTCAACCGAGAAGATGGATTCTGGCTCAGCAATCATTGGAAGGACGTAATAAACCATTTCGGATCTTAACTGATTGTGTTCACGTTTACAGTGACTTTCAGACCGCAGTCCACTCACTGGCATGACTATATATCTTGTATTCTCCGCAGGGAATGGATTCTTTTCTCCGCTGCAAGTCTCCTACTACCACTCTTCCATTGACATATTTCGTTGCTTCCTCTTAGTAGCTTTCACTCGACGGTCAATGGTATAGTGCAGGGGTCGGCAACCTACGGCTCCGGAGCCGCATGCGGCTCTTTACGGGCTGCTTCTTGACGATATATACGTATGTACAGTATGTACATAGATGCATTGCGGCTCTTGAAATACTGAATTTTGTACCGAATTGGAAAGAAATGGCTCTTCTTGTTATTTTGGTTGCCGACCCCTGGTATAGTGTATAGCAGATTGTATAATAATAAATAGTATAACATTGTAATGTTTAATACAATGTATAAGGCAATATATAGTATCGTAATTGTATAGTGAATATACAGCAGTGTGATATACAGTAGGGTGGATAGAATAATACATAGTGTAATGTTACGCTATGTATTATTCTAAGGTATAGGGTGGTGTATAGTAATACAGTATATAATTTAATGTTGGGTTTGTCTATGGCAGCATATAGTACGGGGTAGACCCGTGTGATGTAAGGGAAAAAAAGTTTAGCTGGAAGCATATTATATTTTTTGCGACATAGAATTGTAATGTATTACTTACTGTTAGTAGCTCAGCTTATTGGAGAGTATATTTAGTATACTGATGATACTATGTAGTTTATACTTTAGTTTTTTACGTGGTTGTTTAGTTACTGCAGCTACATACTATTAACATTCCTTCCCTTTATTAATGCTACCCCTATCCCCTCCATTTGATGCTGCTAATCCTGCATAATGCACGGGCATAATATGACTTTGAAACCCCCCCGCCCACCTCCTACGCATTTCACAAGTAGTACTAATCACATACCTGCATTTCCCATAAATATGCTAAATTCCTCTTGATATGCAAATTATTTTGTCAAGGCGCCCTTCCCCCCTTCCAACCCAGCTTAAATATACGCTCCAAGCGTGGTGTTGTTTCATTCAGATGCTGTCTCCCCGACAGACCTGGTCTTCACCTGAGGACGGCTGCTTGCGTTGTGGCCGAAACGTCGTGAGAATTATTTTGTTATGTTTTATTTTTATTATTTTATTACTTCTCTTCTACGTGACTTTACCGAAAGAACCAAGAAGATGTTGCGATTCAGTTCTGGAGGAGAATATATTTTCGAACATGGCCGTGAATGGTAGCGCTTGAGTGACTGATGTTATGGGAATCGACACAACCTTCTAACGCAATTCCATGAATCTATATGAATCGATGTATAGCGACACTCCGACTATAAACATTCTCCTTTGTGGGTGGCCGCCCTAAAATATTGTGTCAACATCGCGACTCCACCTTGTGAGTCCGTGTGTCATGCAACATGTGCCACACGCGCCTTGTGCTGACCCTCGTCCGCTGCTGCTGGAGGAGGACCTGCCCACACATTACGGGGCGTAGGGGTTGTCACCAGAGTTCACCACGCTTGACATTGCAGGGTGGTGAATGCGGGGTACATAGAAGTGCAGTGCATCAATGGATTGGTTTTGAACTACCCTCTGCTGTCCACCACGTGGCTTCAAAGCAAAAGGCTCACGAGGTCCGTCCCTGAGTTTTAAGTTGTTTCGGCGGTTTCTGTGATTTGATTTTTAACTTTCGCGTGAACTGAACAATGAACTCGAGCGCTCGTACCGTGGCTATCCCTAAACACTGCGGAGCACGAACGCTCCTAAGCCTCCCCGTCTTGGCAGCGCTCTCGCGTGTGAAGGCAGCTCGGGACCGTGCAGTGGCGATGGAAATACAATAATCGCAAAATAAAACTTAACAACGAGAAGAATGAGAAGTAATCGAGGATCGTGATCACCACGTTGCGGCTCAAAAAAGTGAGCGCTGGTCATATTACATATTGATGTGATAATAATAATATAATAAACGACTCTGTCAGGCTCTCTTGGTCTCCATTGTCGTTTATTTAGGTTCTTCGTATCGCACCCCGCTGGTCCTCGGCTGGACCCACGCCGTCTCCGCCGCGCGCCCCGCGCACGCTCCGTGTGGCCCGCACTCGCTGGTGGCCGCTCCGCTCTCTCCGTGTGCCCCGCACACGCCGCCAGCCACACCGCTCGCTCCGTGTGCCCCGCACACTCCGCTAGTCACTCACTAGCCACGTGTGCCCCGCACACTCTGCTAGCCCCTCACGCACCGCTAGCCCCGTCTACCCCACGCACACCGCTGGCCGACGGTGTGCGTCGGTCTTCGACCACGTGGCAGATGGCGCCGCTCCTCCCGCACTGCCCAGCGTGGCTTCCCCTATTCTCGCTCCGTTCCGACTCCCTGATCTCTTCCGGCTCTCTCCCTATATCCTTCCCATCACGTGACCCTGACTCCTCCTTCCCGTACTGCCCCCGTCTCCGCCCCCGAGGTGAGCAGTGGCTCCTCCCACACGCTCCGCCGATCAGCCTCCGCCCCCCAATGCTCCGGGCCGTGCGATTGGCGCGGAGGCCAGCAACCACCCCATTTATGCTCGCATTACAATAACACGGCAATCGCGAAAAGTCAGTGAGAAAATTATTCACGCTTATTCGCCGAGTACGTTTACATTTGTAGCTGGGTTGGAACTGTAACACCCACTCTGTCAACGCATCGATTCAGTGAATTGTTTCGATTCAGGGTCGTGCTTCAATCCGTGATTTTTTTTCCCGGTCCTAACAAGAACTACACGGAGATCATGGGCAGAGTTTGGGGGGGGGGGCACAGGGAAGGGGGCAACGCCCCGCCCAAACACAACACCTTCATTCATTCGTTTTCAGTAGTTTACAATTACGACTACAAATAAGGGGCCGTCCATAAATGACGTCACGCGATTTTGGACGATTTTTGACCCCCCCCTTCGTCACACGGCGTCACAAAAAGTCAGACCCCCCCCTCAAATATGACGTCACAAAGCTCTGCCCCCCCCAAAAAACATGCTTAAAATCTATTTAAACTATTGTCATTGTAGTGCGTATTTAATGTGGCGCTGCACTCTGATGTTGTAGGACAAACATTTATTTTAAAAAGTATATTTATTTAAGTAGAACGTGTTGTCTATATTTATTTAAAGTTCCGCATTTTGATGTGACGTCACATTTCTCACCCCCCCCCCCTCGTCACACATCGTCACAAATGTCTGACCCCCCCCCCCCCACGTGCGTGACGTCATTTATGGACGGCCCCTAAATTCATTATATGCACCCACGATTCCTAATGTGAGCGACCCCCACCCCACCCCCAAATATAGAAGTCAAACTCCGCCTATGATTTAGATGTCATTGTGCACAAGATCTGCACTGACAGTCTCCCAACGCCTGGTCTCGGCTATTCTTCTACTGTGCCGGATTCGTGGAGATAACGAATCCGGCGAATTGGTATCCGCGATAAAGTACGGCAGGAAACAAAAAAAACAACCAAGAGACGAGCCTCTGGCATCCATATTGTATGAGAACGCACGCGCACAGGAGAAATGAGGGGATTTCCTTGCTGCTGCAGGCGAATGGTATAGCGCTTCCTCGTGGCCGCAGGGGTGATGTGAACCTGGTACGTAACGAATTAAAAACTATCGGGTTTTGGGAAATGCGATTCGTTGCATGCGTCGCGAGATTGAGAATTGATATTAGTCGGTGGTTGATGATTCGTTACACTCTCTAGTTTACTGCTCATTTAGTTTCCCAAATGTTGATTTAAAAAATGTAATTGCTCATCTCGTGATGAGCAATAAAAGAGTGTGCCTCGACTCCGTCGTCAGTCTCCCTGGAACTCACTACACACGTACCCTACAAAAACACGTATCCTTCCTTCATGGGCGAAGTTTGCGGGGGGGGCGGGGACTTTATTAATTTGTTTTCAGTAGTTTACAATTCAGATTTTTAAATGTTATTAATTAGATGCACTCGCGATTCATGTGAGGGACAACGCGAACCCCTGCCCCCCCCCCCCTCCCTCCTTCGAAATATAGAAGTCAAACTCCGCGTATTCCTTCCTTGTGTTTTAGACTCGATTGCCTTTTCGAAAATAGGGACAGAAGCAGTGGGAAGCAGTAGGAAAGAAATATGTGTTTATGGAGATGGGCGCGTTGGCACATCGGGCTGTTGCACGGTGTGTTGGGGCCGCTGGCCCCCGAGGCCTCTCCCTGCTGGGCGCCGGCTGCAGGGGCCCCGCCGTCTCCCGATTCCTCGCTGGTGTGCGAACAGCTGCTGCCGCCGCTGGGCTCATCGCTCGCGGGATAAGGGCTGTCGCCCGACGGCTCCCCTCCTTGGGACACACCCCCGCGAGTTCACGAGAGGGGCATGGCTCGTCGCCGGCTCACGGTCGCCTGTAAACGCTTCATTGCCTCTCCGCCAATCAAACACGACGCCTCCCATCACACAGCCCTGCGCAGCAATCACACGCTCTGAACGGGGGGTCAGGGGTCGGAGGGCGAATGACGTCGCTCGCGTCTGCGTTGCCGATTGGAGTTTTCATTACGGGGGGTTTAAAGGGCTGCGAGGCGGGCGTTCGCAAGGGGGGTTAGTCCATGCGCGGTGCGGAGTTCGCAGCAGCAAGAGGGAGCACACACCCGTGGAGCACTGACTACACACACTGTGAGTGCACGCACACACAGCACCACACGCTTTCACACGCTCGTCGAAACCACACGAGGCTGCGATTAGTTATTAATGATTTATTACCGGCCGACTGCGATTCACTGTTGAGTCAGTAAGGATTGGCAAGGCAGGCCTATACTATCGCCCGAGGGTCTATACCTGATTTATCTAATTTGATGGGCTCTAAGCGGTTTTGGTTTCCCTAGACTCAATCCCAATACTCTCTTTCCTCTTACTCACAGTTAGATGCGTACGGCGCTCCGGTGGTCTCGTCCTCGCTGCTCACCTCGACGCGTCACACGGACGTTCGAGTGGCCGAGCTGGAGACCTTCCCGAGGGCTGACTTTTGGAGCAAGAGAACCTCTACCTTTCTGCGCCCCCCTTTTATGGCTAACCCACATCAAAGAAAGCTGACCCGAGGGTCTTCTGGCCAATCAGGTCGCTGTGCTCGCTCAGCCGCACTCCCAGTTTCCCTAACAAAGGGTCCGCCGCTGACTGCGGCGCCGGCGGCGGTCCACGAGTGCCTTTGCTATGCTAATCAGCCGCGGTTTCCCTAACAAAGGGCCCGCCGCTGGCTGCCGCTCCCACCCTGCCCACCTGCCAAACCGTGTGTGGGGGGGTGCGTTTTAACCGTGGTGGCTGGATGGCCTCCGCCGTGGCCATGTAATCTCAACCCAGGTCACAGCGCCACGGTGCGAATTAGCATCGGGGGAGATCGCCCAATTCCCTGGCCGCAGGAAACCGTGAAGATTATCCCTATGAGGGCTTCCGGGTGAAAACCTGTTGGCCAGGTGACCTCCCCTCAGAGCTCTATGGGGGGGAAATGTGTGAGGGTGTGTTTATGTGGGGGGCGGTGAGGGGGAAGCGGGGTCGGCCCCGTCGCTTGGTGGCATCACAGGTGCTTTAACATCGGCCACGCGTGTTATGTACGAGGCTTCCCACTCACTCGGAGCCATAACACACCCGGGGTTTGTAAATGGCAGTGGCGGGCACGCAAATATCAAAGGCCATTGTCAGACGACAACGTGGCAGTCACCTGCTGTGTGTGTGGGGAGGCAATGGCAAATACTCAATTTTGTCTTGCTTCACCCAAAGTTTTGCATGCTGAATGATGGGCTGCTACCTTAATTAGATAGGAAATGAGCGTTTAAAGTTTGTCTTAATCAGTATACGACATGCTATTGTAATGCGAGCGTAAACGGGGTTGCTGCTGGGCTCTGGCCCAATCACACGGCCCGGGGTATTGGGGGGCGGAGCCCAGTATGGGGGGGCGTGTGGGAGGGGCCGCCGTTCACCTCGGGTCCAATTGGAAGCGAGGTGAATGGGGGTGGAGCCAGCAGGGCAGTAGGGGAAGGCCGGATCTGATGATCCGGAAGGGGAGGAGTCAGGGTCACGTGGTAAAGAAGATATAGGTGGGAGCCCGGAAGGGATCAGGGTCAGTTGCTGGAGTAAAGAGGCTGAGCCACGTTGGGTGGCCGGAGGGGAACCGCGCCATCGGCCACGTGGCTGAAGGATCTTCGGCACGCCGTCGGCCAGCGGTGTGCGGAGTGGGGGAGTGGAGTAGCTGTTGGAGGAGCGCGCGTGGGCGCGCGCGAGGAGACGCTGGTCCGCTGTCAGGACCAGCGGGGTGCGAGGAAGAGCGGAGGAGCTGACTAGGGAGCGCGTGCGGGGCGCGCGCGAGGAGAGGAGCCAACGAGGGAGCGTGTGCGGGGCGCGCGCGAGGAGACGCTGGTCCGCGGTCAGGACCAGCGGGGTGCGAGGAGGAAACTAAATAAAAGACCAACGAAGACCAGCAGTGCCTGAGGAAGTCTTTTATTACACTATGACACGTGGTTCAGAAACACCGTGGCCATTAATGGAAGAAAAAAATGAAAAGTATACAAAGAAGCGTGGAGGGATGCATGCTTATAATTACACTGAGAGACAAAAAGATGAACACCACATGTGTGAAGGAGGTCCACGTGTCTTTTCATTTTGGCTGTACTTTGTCGACCACCCTCCCTGCTTTTTTCGTATGAATTAATAGCCCCAGATTAAAGATGTAGTTTTATATTTGTTAGCCACTCAATTGTCTTTTCAGAAGCAGATTGGATCTCGTCCATTCCTCCTTTAAAGGAGCGAAGGGAGCAGCAGCGGAGTGTTTACGATGCGGTCGATGGTTAAGGATTCGTGGCCGCACTCGCAGGCTGCTAAAACATTGATGCACCATTCATGCATCAGGTGAACGCATCAGTCATGCCCAGTCCAGATTCGGTTGATGGTCGACCATTGGTGGCCATGGAAAGTTGAAACTACGAGGTTCGACGGTGGGCTCCTGTACGAGATGTTTATGTTTGACGTTGGTTGCAATCCAGACTTGCTTCCATCTCTCATCTTCATTTATATTTGTGGCGTGGTGTGATTTTAGGCGAACAAGCGGCGCTGGCTTTATATCCCGATGTATCGGAAGGTACAGGTTGACGATCACTTTTTGGTAGTCCCGGGTGGCCGCTGTATCATGACGGATTTGCGATGTCAGCGCGTCCGTGGCGAAAGGTCCAAGGTCCAGGCTGACGGTAGCGCAACGCATAACTGGGCAGCTTTGCATTGTTCGCTGCAAACCAGTCGGCAGCAGGCAAGCCGACACACCTCACGAGTTGCCCAAAATCCATCGGGTGCAGATACCACTCACCGGGATCAAAGGTCTCCCCGCTTAGCCAATCGGCAGTGAGGTTTTGGGTCCCCAGTCAGATGCCTGGACATTAGATGAACTCCATGGGCTTCGGCCCAGCTGAGGAGAGAGCATCATAAGGAGCAAGACCTCTGCCTGTTCACTACGGCAACGGCTGTCATGTTGTCGTAGCGAAGGAGAGGCCGCTTTGCAGGGATATGCTGGATATACGCTGGGGCTACCAACGCCTCGCCCCCCACTCACTGTTCTACAGGGGGATGGGAGCACTTGTGGCCGCCTGACGAGTGACCTCGATCCCGCCCCTCCAGGACGACGGACCCCCTCTCTGACCAGACGGGTGGGTTTAGGGCTGAATGTAGGACTGGAGCCTACAGAAAAAATGGCACTGAGGGCCTCTAGGCCGCGGGCCTTCTCCAGCTGCTCCCTCTCTTTGAAGGCAAGGAACTCCTGGGCGGTTTTCCCCATCGAACGATGCACATTTCCCTCAAGACAGTCTCCCTTCAGGCCAGCCAACATACCTGGGAGGGCAGCTGAATCGTGCCTCCCCGCCCCTTGGGGACTGAGCGAGCAAGCAGAGGGGCCAGGAATTGCCGGAAGCGAAGTGGCAGTCAAGCCAACCGCGGAGTGCCCAGGTCGGTGACTCGATCACACCGCGGGTCTTTGACGGCGATTTTGTTGTTTCTCCTCCCGAGCCAGCTAAGGCACGGCAATGCACACAAAGTCGAACAACAGTCGATGGACAAGGAATGCGAGTTGCTTAGCGAGAGCCGCGGGTCAGTCCCCGCAATGCATCGCATGCGTCCGCCGTAACAGCTGGGCAGAAACGGCAAATGGACGTCTTGTCGGTACACGCCGGTGCAGCATCACAACGCGCCGGTGCAGCTTCACAACACGCCGGTGCGGCGTCACACGGTCTGACGTTGTCGCTGATGCCCTTGAGCGAGCTGCAGGCTCTCCATCAGAAGTTGCCTTTGGGGCCGTCCATAAATGACGTCACGCGATTTTGGACGATTTTTGACCCCCTCCCCCTCGTCACACGGCGTCACAAAAAGTCAGACCCCCCCACTCAAATATGACGTCACAAAGCTCTGCCCCCCCCCCCCCGAAAATAAAACATGCTTGAAATCGCTTTAAACTATTGTCATTGTAGTGCGTATTTAATGTGGCGCTGCACTCTGATGCTGTAGAAGAAAAAATTTATTTTAAAAGTCTATTTAATTAAGTAGAACGTGTTGTCTATATTTATTTAAAGTTGCGCATTTTGATGTAACATCACATTTCTCACCCCCCCCCCCCTCATCACACATCGTCACAAATGTCTGAGCCCCCCCCCCCCAGGTGCGTTATGAACGGCCCCTTCGATTCAGCAGCCGCTTTCCCATTTTGACCGTGTGACATGAGTCCGTAATCTCTTGATGCCACCGTCCACCACGAAATGATTCCCGAAATGAATTGGGGGAACCGTCCGACCAAGTCTGGGGCACGAGGAGTCAAAATCTCTGCCCTTGGAACTCGGAACAGCCAATCATCACCAGGTTGGGTGCCGCTACACAGCAACAGACTGTCAGCAGCAGGAGCCCTTTAGCTCACTTCAGCGATTGTTTCTTGCTGTGGATTTCCCACCTGATGACGGACGCTTGTGTTGCGCCCGAAACGTCATGATTTGATGTAATTTAATTTATACCTATGTAATGCGAGCGTAAATGGGGTTGTTGCTGGGCTCTGGTCCAATCACACGGCCGGGGGTATTGGGGGGCGGAGCCTGGTCTGCGGGGCATGTGGGAGGGGCCACCGTTCACCTCGGCTCCAATGGGAGGCAAGGTGAATGGGGGCGGAGCCAGCAGGGTAGTATGGGAAGGCCGGATCTGACGATCCGGAAGGGGAGGAGTCAGGGTCACGTGGGGGGAATGTATATATGTGGGAGCCCGGAAGAGATCGGGGCAGTCGGGGAAGTTAAGAGGCTGAACCACGTTGGGTGGTGAGGAAAGATCCACGCCATCGGCCACGTGGCCGAAGGACCTCAGCACGCCGTCGGCCAGCGGTGTGCGGAGTGCGGGAATAGAGGAGCTAACGGAGGAGCGTGCGGGGCACGCGAGAGAGAGCGTGCGTAGCACGCGAGAGAGAGAGCGTGCGTGGCACGCGAGAGGGAGCGTGCGCGGGGCGCGCGCGAGACGACACTGGTCCGAGAGGAGGCCAGTGGGGGGTGCGGAGAAGAACCTGAATAAAAGACAAACGGAGACCAGCATCGCCTGACAGAGTCTTTTATTACACCTACGTGACTTTACCGAAAGAACCAAACAGTATGGATCCCTGCAGTCACGAAAACTTCAAATCGAGATTTTGAAACTTCGTGTTCAGCCGCTCGTATAAACATTCGTCTCCCGACTGCTTCGATGTCATGAGGACTGATTTTGACGCATCCGGCAAGATTTTCTAACCGGGGTTACGAATCACGGGGAAATAAATAATTATCTTAACAACTTTTTTTTATTATTAAACTCGCTGTCTGTTGTATCCTCAAATCTTATAATTCAATTTTGACCCACTTCCCAATGTGCTATCGACTGCAAACTTGGTATACTTATGTCAAACTGATGACAATACTGTATTCTATCATTAAAAATAAAAAAATAACATTTTTTTTATATGTTATGTTTCGGCTTGTTTCTAATTGTCCACGCTCAACTGACGTTGGCTGTAAATCACCATGGTCCCTTCACGTTACGACAAGCTTCGGGGCCACTTCCTGGAGTCGTGGAGTTCTTCCATTACTCGTACGGTACATTTCATTAAAGCGTGTTTAAAAAAAGTATTTTAAAATATTGCTTATTTTTAGTACCGTGCACCACCGGTGTACTGCTAATGCGTTTAAATGGGGTTAGGCCGACAGGCAGGCTAACCGTTGAACGCACAGGAATGGCCCTGTTGTTTAAGCAGAAATAATGCCGGACAATGATTAAACGATCATGGTAGGGTAGGGTAAAGTACCGCGATCAAACACCGCGGTACTGCACGTGCTCTCAACAAACATTACCGCGAATACAAAATATCGTGGTCTATAATAATATCGTGGTCTATAATAATATCGTGGTATATACTAATATCGTGGTATATACTAATATCGTGGTATATAATAATATCGTGGTTTATAATAATATCGTAGTATATAATAATATCGTGGTTTATAAGCACTGCAACCTGCACAGCACCACATCAAAAACGCTACCTAATAATACTCTTTGTTTCTTTCGGTAAAGTCACGTAGAAAGAAAAATTAATTAAATAATAGCATACGTTTCGATTGCAACACAAACAATCATCAGGTACGAATAAAAGAGAAAACAAACCTAGTAAACGTATAAATATAATGCAATACAACACAGAGTCGGATAACATAACAGTCAACTCCCCACCTGGTTGATTACGTTCTTCCAAAGATTGCTAAATTTGAGAGAGAGACAAAACACAGACACGGAGACACACAGACAGACACATAAGCAGAAAGATAAGACAGAGAGAGACACACACATAGGCACACAGAGAAACAACGCCTCTGTGTCGAGGCCTTAAATAGAGAGGGGGCCAGAGAGAGATGGGGGGGGGGGTAGAGAAATTAGCATGTCAATGAGAGATTTAGAGCTTTCGTGACTGCAGGAAATACGAGAGCGACAACACAAGGGACACACAGAGAGAGAGAAACACTTAATCAAACAAACTTAGTAACATTTGGAAATGTAATACAATGCAACACAGAGTCGGTCAACACACAATTAACGCATAGCCTGGTTGATTACATTCTTCCAAAGTTTGCTAAATTAGAAGTGTAAAATTTTGAGAGGGACAAGACACACAAAGACAGACACACAAGTAGAGAGATACAACACAGAGACACAGAGAGAAAACGAACTGCAGGAAATACTAGAGACAACACAGAGACACACACAGCGAGAGAGAAAACACACTTAATAAAAACAAACTTAGTAAAATTTGTAAATGTAATGCAATGCAACACAGAGAGTCGGTCAACACACAATAAATACCTAATAATAGTTGACTTCAAAATTGTTTTCCTCGTGCGGGATAGGTGTACAGAATTGGTGCAGAGCCAGAAATCTAAAACAATTAGTTGGAATTTCTGGGGTCATGTCTTATACAGTTTTTTTCATTTTAGATTTCTGACGCTGGCACGGAGATGGAATGTTAATTTCTTCATAACAGTGCCGTCTGGCGGTGGCCCACCGAGTAAACAGATGCAGTGGCTCGCTGTTCAGAGTTAAATGCTCCAGACGCCCGTTTTATTTCACCCACTCACAATGGTACTGTATTACATAAAGAATAATTAACACCGGTAAAATTATTTTTACGTGTTGTAACTCAAGGGGTTATGCATGGCAGTAGAAATAGAAAAGTATTGCTTAAATATTCTGAATACAGCACTCGCCAACCTTGGAGCCAGGGTTCAGGGTAGGGTCACCACTTGTCTGGGTTATTGCCATCTGTGTTTGGGCAGCAACAGGAATATATTTGTACCGAGATTTGGCATCAGTATTGTGTGAAACTTTATTGCAGAATACCACCACTACACAGATTTGATAGACCTCGCGCTTACTGAGAAATATGTCCGGGTTTGATCTACAGTGCATGAGGTGGTGACTCTTCATTCATTGCGAAAAGCGAGCCCGAGGTGCAACTTTACATGCTCAGCGCTGTCAGTCTGGCCGATGGTACGAGTACAAACATTAATGTTTCCCTATGGTACGTCACATCCCAAATATGCATTGTATGCATCCGCAGAGCAACAATAAACCACGGATCACAGGGGCTGTACATTTGGTCGAATGCCCCTGCTGGATCTGTAAGGCGGTGTGCATGCGCAAACATGTGTTGAAGTTACGGCACAAACTGTTTTGACATAACCCACAGGGTGTGTGTACGCAAGGAGGATTTATAAAAGCGTACATCGTGATTTAGTTACTGATTTTTGCAGGCGGTTGGTAGATTATATCTATAGGACAACCACCGTTGACATTCCCGCAGAGTGGTACGAACTTTATTGAACCTAGAGGGATAATTGCCTGAATCAGCCCCCAACCATGACCTGAAGTCATATATAATGCACGCATTCATGAGAGAGATTATGAGTATTAGCAAAAGCAAGTATATTTGTCTAGGATTTTGCATCACGTTTTGTATAAATTATATGGTAATGCTGCATTGGCTGTGGTGCACAAGCACAATAACAAAAACGAACAGGTTCAATTCATTCAACACTGTGGCTTTAAATTAAAAACGCAATAGGTGACGTTTTTGGTAAAGGCACCGAACAGCACATTCATAGCAAATAGATGACTATTTACGTGATGTGATCGATGTGCTGTGAAGAAGTGCCTCTCATCGCCTGTTAATTTAAAGGCAGTATTTGTTGGTGAATTTGTTGACGTTGTGAAGACTGCTTCAGTGTGAATCCCAGTTCCCTCTGCAGCTCTCCTAATGCCAGTCCACCACTCAAATCAGTGCATCTCTCAACACAGGCGGCATCCGCTTCTGAGACCTGAAGGAGTGCGAGCGAGCTCTGTGTGGGATTGGCGGCCTGCACGCCGCTCCGGACGACAGCTCGGTGTAGTCCAGCCACCGGCATCGGCCATCCGCCAGCGTGGCCTCCACCTGTCGCGGCGGCGATGCGGACCGGCGGTCCCTCCGGCACAGACTATTGGCGTACATCTTGCGGATGCTGACGTTCATGCTCAGCACCCTCTGTGGAAAGACCCTGTCCACCACCACAGCTTTATCCGCATCCTGGAGCACAATGTGGGACCCATAGTAGCTGCCACGCTCGAGCCCGAGGCTCTCAGGAAAGTGAGCGCTTGCAGGTGTGCCGAGCCCACCCGGGCTCTCCGGTAAACCTGCCCTCGTTTTCTCACAGTGCTCGCCGCTCAAGCCTTGAAACCCGAGGCTTCTGCTTCTCACTCTGTAGGGTTCATGCGAGGGAGTGTGCGTACTGTGAACGAGGACCCTGGTGTCGTCCGGCACGAAGGGCCAGTACTCTGCAGGTTCACCTGGCGCAGTCCCCAACACTGAACTCTTTGGAGTTGAATTCTTGGATTTGGATTCAAACGGCAACTCTGCTTGATCCATGTTGTTGTTACAGATCTCCAAAGCAGATGCATAGGATTTCAGAAAACTCTGTGTGGAAGGAGAGAGGAGGCTGCCCTCAGAAGGGCTACGCAGCAAGTCTGATGGGAGAGGAGATGAATGGTATGGAGGAATGACAGAGTCGCAGGGGATGCGGCTGGAAACATTAGAATAGCGTGGTGGAGCCGTTGGGGTTGGATTTTTTATTATTCTAGTAAAGGGAGCAGTCATGTTTGAAAATTCATAATCAAGTGAGGAACACGACTGATTGGTTTCAGAGTTGGATAAAGTGTACGAATGAAGGAAGTTAGAGAAGGAATTCCGGCTTGGGACCGAGGGGAAGTGAAATTGAGACTCGAGTGACAAGGAGGAACTGTGAAATAGGTTTGGTGTTGAGGGACACTTACACATTCCCAGTGTTGGAGTATGGGACTGCAAAGACCACTGCCCTGGCAATCGACAACCCCTGCCACTGGGAGAGGCCGGCTGGCAAGACCCGCATTCCTTGCACACACCCAATTGGTGATCGACTGAACCAGCGCTCGTCCCTGCGTTATTGTAAGGCTTGGAGAACCAATCAGCATTACATGAGGAGCAATGTGACTCGTGTAAATGGTTGCGTCTGCAAGGGGACCTGCAGGACCTGCCAGTATAAGTGTGCGACTCCTGGACACAACATGACTGTGCAGGGGAGACTGTTCTAAAGAGGCCAGAAGTGGATGGACACCGCGTGAGTTGCGGTGAATCACTGGGGCTGGACAGGCAAGGGGAAGAAGGGGGCCGAGCGAGCACAGTGGGCGGTTCAGCCCTGCGGAGCCCTGTTTGGGCCTTCCTTGTCGATGGAGAGGCTCGCCCATTTCCCAAAATGTCAGCGAGGCGTGAGCGACTCGCATCCGAGTCACGTCCTGCGAGGAACCGTTGACTGTAACACTCGCTGTCAATGTCCACACGAGCACCTATGGAGGCAAAAAACACAATACATACATTTCCAACGCAGTGTGCGTGCATGTGTGCTTCAAGTACAACATTTAATTGTGCTGCTGTGGCAATTTTTGGACAAACCTGCTCTCGGTAGTTCTGTGGGCTGTGGAGATTGCTTTCCTTCTCGTCCTGACCGTGCGTGTGGCTTGCCAGGAGGCGGACTCATCAAAGTTGCTCCTGAGATACTGGGATCGTTTCTCCCCGTTCTGCTGAAGTTGTCCGGACTGTCGCAGCTACTCCCACATTGCCTCTCGTTTTGGAATCCTGGTCGCGATGTGCGACTATTCCACGCAGCGGCATTAGTGCTCTCATAATTCGTGCAATGAAACCAGATGCCCTCTGTGCACCCGTCATCAGACGGTTTTGCTTGGCTATTGCCGATGTGTTCAAGTTCGTTTCGGGCATGAGGCAATGCAAACTCTACAGATTCCTCAGCAGCTTTGGGACTTTGATTCGAGTCGTTTGTAACACGTGGACAGGAGTCTTCTTCTTCCTCGATAAAAAGCGGCGTGTGGTCAACATCCCAAATAGTGGGAGGGATGTTATCTCTGAACTCTGCCAAACTGCTCTCGATGCTTGATATGAGATCGGCCCACGTGTCAATAGTTTTATTTTCATTTTCTGAAAACGCTTCTTTGCTTGTGGCTGAAGAAACCTCAACATCACTGCTCACAGGTGAGCTGTGCACCAACTGCTCTTGTTCAGGAGCTGTCGACGTCAAGTTGGAAAAATAATCTTCTATAAATTTGTGCTCTAGCGTGAGCATTTCTATGATATCCATCCCACGCACGTCTCCAGTTTCAGCCTGACAAGCGTCGTGCCCGCGTGTCTCTCCGTCACCGGCGCACAGCGAGACAGGTGCTGGCTGCGCTGCCGGCAGACTGTCTGCGCACCGTCCCTCACGCTCGATGCCGACGCCGTTGCCTCGGGCTACATCGTTTCCATTCTTCCTCACGAAGGGCGAAGAGACGAGCTCGGACGTCACGGTTTGGACGACCGCTCTGCAGTGCTCCGCTACAACGTCGACGTCAGCCGGGGCGCATTGGGTCACAGTCAGGGCAGTTTGTGGCGATAGATTTTCGAGCGGACTTATGATTGGTGAGAATCCGGCCTGCACTGGCAAATGTTCTGCTTGATCGTGTCTAAAAACGTTGCTCCGCACGACCTCCGTAGAGGCAAACTGGAAGGTTGTGTCCTCTCCATCGTCTACGTCTTCATCGTTGTTTCCCTGCTCACTTGGTGATCCACCTTTTGGAGGGTGTGAAGCGGAGATGCTGCCGTCAGTTGCAGAATCCCCCCGCTGTGAATCATCAGAGGTGTGATGCGTTAACGCCGAGGTCTCTTCACAGGAAACGTGAGAGGAAACGCATCCTGCGGCCTCCCAACCGAGGGTCTCCTCCAGCATTTGTGCAGCGTCTTGGCACGACAGCCACACATCATCTGCCTCCGATGCGTTCAACCTGCGACCACCTTCAAATGAAGGAGCCGCATCCACCGTGTTTGTAGGATGAGTTGGGCCTTCCTGCGGAGCTACTGGCAAGCCTCTTGACGAACTCTCACAAGGCGCATGTCTATACAGTTCGCTTTCTGGTTCACCGTTCCTTTCCTTTGTGCTGCTATCATCACACACAGGCTGAACAGCAACATCTGTCTGATCTGAGTTTGAGTTTTCCATGAGAGGTTGTTGGGATTTTTTTACTGGAAGCATTTCGAAATCCAGCTGGAGAACTTTTGTCTCAACGGGCTTCTGATTATCATCACACGGTTGTGGTGTATCCATAATATCAACCACCTGAATTGCTTCATTCCTATCCTGATAAAACTCTTCTGGTTCATCATCATCATCGATGATGATGGACTCGCGTACAACGCGCCCTGCACGCTCCTGCTGTGGCGCGCCATCCTCGCGCGTGTGGCTCTCTTGCTCCTCCTCACCCACTTTGACATTCGTGGCATGGTGTTTTGAAGGGTATTCATCATGTTCCACTGGCTGTACCTCACTTCCGGCTGCCAGTAATGGCTCAGCTGAAGAGACAACGCAGTGCTGGTCCGTGCCGGCACAATGGGTGTCCTTTCCCATCCCTCTGCCACCTACGGCTGTGGCCAACGCACTCTCAGAAATCAGGGCTCCACTGGAGGGCAGCGTCGCACCACCCTCTGGGTTTTCCAACGTGTTCCCATCACACTGTGCCTTCACAGGGGCCACTCTCTTGCCATATTGTGGGGCCACCAGCCACTCATACTTGAGCTCAGCCGCAAGGACTTCCAGCATGGGCTGCAGGGAACAAGACAAACACATAATTTACAATGCCACAGCACAGACAGAGGCACTTACATTACAAACTGCAATGCCTGACATCCATTGCTTGTGTATGTACCAGGCGGGATGAATACCTGCGATAAGATGGGGCTGAGGTGCATGCCCTCCAGGTCCACAGACTGTCGATAGAGGAAGCGCCTTCCTGCCTGCGCTCGCAAACTGCACTCGCCCTCCCTCTGCTGCAGCGACAATCAGTGGCACATGGCTGTGAAGGTGTTCCCCGAGTTGTAGGCCCCTTAACTCAACAACGAACCATTTACTCCAACAACGGCTCTGCTCTTCGGTCCCAAACCTCATCGGGAGTTTAACTGTCCCGAGAGTAAAAAGCCGAACAGACGCAACTCTCGCTTTGACACAGATCTGCTTCGACGTGGAACGATCTCCCAGACTCACGAAAATATGCCACGAGTCTTAACTAATTGTAATGTATAATTAAACTCAGTGGCACAACATCTGCGACCGTTATAGCTGAAATGCACTCTACATGAACTGGCAGTGTTCCACATCGAATCGTTCCCGTGTTTATCTGTGTGATTTGGTGCGGTATTCACTGTACAAATGCAAACTGTAGAGGTTGTAAATTGAACACGTGTGTGTGTGTGTGTATATATACGCAGTGTCATCACGTGTTTGCTGTGTGTGCATCAATCGACACCTGTGACACCCTGGTAACCGAAATGTTCCACCTCAAGCGATTTTCGAGGTTAAAAATGTGAATAAATAACAATGAAATTAATTTTACAGGTCCACGCAGTAGCTGAAGGTAGTGATTATGCGTATTCTTCAGCCAAAGTTTGGATTTCAGAAACATTGCATTTCCCTGGCCGTGCTTCAATGTGAATATGGCACAGGGCACCGTGTGATTGGGCTCCCACCTTGAACCCGAGCAGCGTGGGATCGGTGGCAGCGGTCTGCGAGCGCGCCTTGGCCTCCACCCTCCTGCTCTGCAGCTGCTGACACTGCTGCCCTGTCCCCGTCACCGCTGCGTCTCCACACGGCCGTGCCTCCCGCGCATCTGCCCTCCCCTCTTGCTGGCCCGCTGGCCCATCCCGCCGGTCTGTCTGTGTCACCTGTCGATCTTCTTGTCCTTTCTGCCGGTCGTCTTGCCGCATGTCGCCGTTGGGAAGCGGGCGTCTCCCCGTGGAGGCTGCCCTTTCCAAGCTTTCGGTGCTGCCTTCCCCGAGCCCAGGCCCACCACCGACCTCCGCATCCCTCAGCAGGCCACCGTCGACACTGCCCGACCGCTGAGCAGCAGCAGCAGCAACGCAAACAGTGCGTAGGGTTAGTAGTTCAAGTCAAGGTGATTTGCTGCTCAAATGCGCATTGGGGTGGTGATCATTTCCTATTTACAGCGCTGAGTCATTCGTGGAAAGTCCATATCCCCATAACGGGGAAGAGGCTATCCATCAGCCATTCACTTCAGTCCATAGACCGAGACCAAACGTTTTACGTGTTGCCGATACTTCACTTGGCAACACGTAAGTTGTACCAACATCTTTACATTGCCACTTGAAAGTGAATTATGCAATAAACTTACTTAATAAAAGTGCATTATCACAATCTCATTTTAGACAACAACAGTATCATTACATATTTGACACCAGTATATTGAACCGATTCCTTGCCCTAGTCAAGAGGCTGCAGTGCATGGCCTCTGGACCTGTGACCCGCAAAATATGTGGCGTGTGACACTTACAAATGTGCAGAACTGTTGATCACATCACAAAGGGGCACTGAACGGTACACCGCTTGTTGGCACGCGCGCAAGGGCCGTGTACATTGCATGGCTGTGATCATGCTCAGCTTGTTCACAAACACGTACCTTTCGGACAGATGCTTTATCCAAAACCGTTTTGTATTGTGGGTTGGGCAGAAAAAAAAACAGGAAAATTGGTTAGCAACATTACAACTTTCGGTAAATGTAAGTGCCGATACAACATTGAATTATACCCTTCATATATTTGGTAATGTGAATAAAATATAAATGAAGTAAAATTCAGTTTGTGAGTCACCTTACAAAGCAGTGCAAAAGGCTTTGTTTAGTTGACCACCCAAAATCCTTACCTAGTGACTCCAGAGGCTTTGGCTTCCTGTCTCCCGGTTCTGCAAACACAACAGACAAGTTCAGTCAGTTTAACACGTGGGAGGCTTTCGCGACCAATATTATTCATCATAAACATTTTTGGGTGAGATCGCGTTATTTATAAATGTGTCGTAACCCTCCACCACCCGCCACGGCCAATCAGCAAAAAAGTGTCACGTTGAAAAAAGACAAATAGTTCACTACTTCAGCCCACCGGTTTGTTGAAGAGTGAATCCACAACATTTACAGTTTTTGAGTACGACGTTTCGCTGGTAATTACATCCAGCATCATCGGGCAATTCGCCAGAATGGTGAGGCTCCCCTCTAGCTCCCGGTGTTGTGGATTCACTCTTCAACACACCGGTGGGCTAAAGTAGTGAACTATTTGTCTTTTGTCAACGTGACACTTTTTTGCTGATTGGCCGTGTCGGGTGGTGGAGGGTTACGACACATTTATACATAACGCGATCTAACCCAAAAACTTTATGATAGACAAGCTCGGTGACAGACGCCAGCCCCGAGCCACACAGCTCGGCTACGTGAGCACTGCCAAGCGGGGCGCCGCCTTCCCTTTGCGCCATGGCCTTGGCGTCGACGAGAGGAGGGCGGCGTGGGCCGGCAGTGCAGCCGCCAGCATCGCAAATCTATCAGAATGGCGCAGTGGTAATACGCGTGCCTTCCAGCAATAGGAAGCTGGCTTCGGTTGATGGCTCGGGTGCCTTTCTGTGCGGACTTTGTGTGTTCTCCCCCTGTTCTATGTGGACTTCCTCCAGATTATCCAATTTACTCCAATTAAAAACGTGCAATGCAACTGCTCTTGGACAAAGCCCAATGTAGCAGGGACCCTTCGGGAAGAAGAGTCCTCGGACTCAATGTGTCTTCCCTGGGTAAATACATAGCTATTATTATTACATGGCTGGGGATGTGTCCACAGAGCTATGGACCCAGGGGATGTGTCACAGCATGTGGAGGGATTGGCGGGTGTGCGCCAGTCGTCTTAGCGTGACTCGTTTACAAGAGTAACGGCCACCGCTGCGAAGCCCCAAGGCATTTGCCATCAGCCCCTTTTTGGTGCAGCTGGACCCCGATGCCCTATCGCAGGGAGCAGGGGCTGGATTGTCACCGGATTTGCGCCGTCCTCGCCGGGTGTACCAGCTCTCCTTCTTGGGATCGTCTCGGCCGCAGTGGGTGGCAGGGGAACCTGCGGCAGAGTCCGGAGCCACAACTCTAACCGGGTGTACCGTATAAAATAATAATTTACATTTGTAAGGTGCATTTTATCCACGGATCCCAATGTGCCATGTATGGAAAGCAGGGAACCAGCCTAGACAAACCGAAACTGTGGGGAAAAGGCTCTCTTAAAGAGGTGAGTTTTCAGGTCAGATGTAAATATTCATAATCAACGTTTTTGGGTTTAGATCGCGTTATTTATAAATGTGTCGTAACCCTCCACCACCCGACACGGCCAATCAGTAAAAAAGTGTCACGTTGACAAAGGACAAATAGTTCACTGCTTTAGCCCACCGGAGTGTTGAAGCGTGAAACCACAACATTTACAATTTGAGTACGACGTTTCGCTGGTAATTGCATCCAGCATCATCGGGCAATTCGCCAGACTGGTGAGGTTCTGCTCTGTCTCCCGTTCTTATATAGAGCAGCAGCAGGGTGACGTCATCATTAACTAATTAACTCATCAGGTGCAACGATTTGAGGGGGGGTGGTTATTGTAATTATATACTAGATTAGTAATCAGGCAGTAGTTACGATGCGAGTTGTAGATTAGTAATCAGTTGGAATGTGTTATATTGTGATTATGCTACATTAGTAATCAGTTAGTGTTTGTTTCCCTATAAGGAATTGTAATGTATCTTATTTAATAATACGCTTCCAGGCCGCACTAAGCCTGTAGCTGTCTGAGCAATTAAAGTTATTTCTGTTTCTCTCAATTTCAATGGATTCTCTAATTAGTCTTTGCCAGTCGTAACTAGTTTTACACTACACTTCAACGTTGTCAAAATCAATTGAGTGTCCCTGTTGGCAAGCATGTTCTGCCACTGCCAACAGTTGTGTGTGCGATAGTTTAATATTTCTCTGGTGTTCTTTTAGTCTTACACTAATGTTACGCCCTGTCTGTCCAATATAGCATCTGCCACATAAACAATTAATCCGATATACACCTTCTGTTGATAAGTTAGGTAATTTGTCTTTAGTGCAAGTTACTAGTTGTTGAATTGTGTACTGTACCTAATCTTACTGTAATGTCTTGCTTTTGCAAAACACGGGCTAATTTGTCAGTTACTCCTGAGATAAATGGTATTTTTATTGTTTTAATAATCTGATTGCTTTCAGCAGTGTTGCTTTGCGATCGTGATTTGGCATTTAGTGCTCTTTAATTTGAGCATTATTGTAGCCATTCTGTCTTAGTGCTTCTTTAACATGTTTAATCTCTCTCACTAGACTTTCACCATCTGACACTGTTTTAGCCCGATGTATGAGCGTCTTGATAAGAGAGGATTTCTGAGCTGGGTGATGATGCGAATCTGCATTCAGATAGGCATCAGTGTGCGTTTGCTTTCTGTAAACGCTGTGTGTTATTTTACCATTTAGGCCATGCCCAAGTAAAATATCCAGGAACGGGAGTGTGTTATTCACCTCCATTTCCATAGTGAACTGAATGGCTGGGTTTTGTGCATTGAGATGATTTAGAAAATCGTTAAGTGTATCTTTACCATGTGGCCAGACAACCAAAGTGTCATCCACATATCTAAACCAAAAGGATGGTTTTAATGTGCTCGAGGCAAGTGCTCTGGTTTCAAAGTTTTCCATGTACAAATTTGCTATAGCAGGAGATAAAGGAGAGCCCATTGCTGCTCCCTCCCTTTGTTTAAAGAATTCGCCTCTCCATAAGAAGTAAGTGTTATTTAAACAATGGTCAGCGAGTTTCGGAATATCTTTTGGTAAATCTGTATTCTTTACCAGTGTATCAAGTAATTTAAGCGACTCGCTCACTGGAACCTTAGTGAATAGCGAAATCACATCAAAACTCACCAAAATATCATTAGGGTTAAGTTTAATATCTTTGATCACATTCACAAGATGTGTAATGCGAGCAAGGACAGGGTGGGCGCGGCCTCCGCGCCACTCACGCGGGCTGGAGTATTAGGGGAGGTGGAGCCTGGTTGTCGGGGTGAGTGGGGGCGGAGTCAGGGTCACGTGAGGAGGAGGTGGAGTCAGGGTCACGTGAGGAGGAGGATATAGGTAGAGAACCGGAAGGGGATCGGGAGTGGAGAGAGAGAGCCACGCAGGGTGCTGGCGGAGGGGTGGCACGAATTGCCATGCGGTCGGAGTCACGGCACCGTCGGCCAGCGGTGTACGTGGAGCAGCAGGGTGGCTGCAGAGTGTGCAGGAGCACACGGGGCAGCAGGGTGGCTGCAGAGTGCGCGGGGCAGCAGGGTGACTGCAGAGTGTGCGGGGCACACGGGCAGCGGTGTGGCTGCAGAGAGAGAGCGGAGGACTCGAACGGCGTGCGGAGGGCACGCGACGGAAGAGGTGCGGGTCCGACCGGGGACATCGCGGGGTGCGAGACAAGAACCCAATAAAGGACAGATGGAGACCAACATCGCCTAAGAGTCCTTTATTACAGATGTTCGGAATTTCTTATGAATGAAGATGTCCTACCGATGTAGGGCTGTATTTGTTTAGTTACATATTTTGCTAATTTATATGTGGCAGAGCCAATTGTACTGACTATGGGTCGTAATGGGATGCCGATTTTATGGATCTTTGGTAGCCCATACAGTCTAGGTGGTTTTGAAGCCCTTGGCTTAATTAGGAATTGCTCATTTTTTGGGGGATTAATGAATTTGCAATGATTGCAGTAGTCTTACGTTCCAAAGTATTAGTTGGATCTCGTTTAATTTTAATATAGGTACTTTCCTCTAATAAATCAAAAATTTTATTATCATAATGTGCTCGTGACATCACTAAAGTAGTGCGGCCCTTATCAGCTGCTAGGATTTGAATATCTTTATTTAGACGAAGCTCTCTTAAGGCTTTTGCTATATTGGACAGACAGGGCATAACATTAGTGTAAGACTAAAAGAACACCAGAGAAATATTAAACTATTGCAAACACAACTGTCGGCAGTGGCAGAACATGCTTGCCAACAGGGACACTCAATTGATTTTGACAACGTTGAAGTGTTGTGTAAAACTAGTTACTACTGGTAAAGACTAATTAGAGAATCCATTGAAATTGAGAGAAACAGAAATAACTTTAATCGCTCAGAGAGCTACAGGCTTAGTGCGGCCTGGAAGCGTATTATCAAATAAGATACATTACAATTCCTTATAGGGAAACAAACACTAACTGATTACTAATGTAGCATAATCACAATAAAACACATTCCAACTGATTACTAATCTACAACTAGCATCGTAACTACTGCCTGATTACTAATCTAGTATATAATTACAATAACCCCCCCCCCTCAAATCGTTGCACCTGATGAGTTAATTAGTTAATGAGCCGTCACCCTGCTGCTGCTCTATATAAGAACGGGAGACAGAGCAGAACCTCACCATTCTGGCGAATTGCCCGATGATGTTGGATGCAATTACCAGCGAAACGTCGTACTCAAATTGTAAATGTTGTGGTTTCACACTTCAACACACCGGTGGGCTAAAGCAGTGAACTATTTGTCCTTTGTCAACGTGACACTTTTTTACTGATTGGCCGTGTCGGGTGGTGGAGGGTTACGACACATTTATAAATAACGCGATCTAAACCCAAAAACGTTGATTATGAATAATATTGGTCGCGAAAGCCTACGTGTTAAACAGATGTAAATAACTCAAAATATTCCGAATGTCTTATTAATTATCATAGGCCAACGTGTTCCATCATCTTGGGAGTTGCATTGGCAAAAGCCCAATCACCCCAGGAATGGACACTTGACCTCGGAATACTAAGAAGAAGACGGTGATCAGAATATCTCAAGGACCTCATTGGTGTATAGAAGTGGATCAATTCCTGTAAGTAATGTGGGGCTAACTTATACCGTAAAACTGTCAAAAGCCAATAACAAGGTGATTTCCTGCTCGAATGAGCATGAAGGCATTAGTCCTCCCCTCCTGTTTACAGCCCTGAGCAAGTGTTGGTAATGTCTTCTCTGTCGGGGGCGCGTCTCTGTATAGAGCAATCACTCTTCACTTCTCCACACAGTGGGGCTTATTTTAGGGATGATGGGCTGAGTCAACCCCCAGTATTTAAACTCGCAACCTTCCTGTTGCGAGCCGCTCGCTCGAGTGCCACTAAGCCATTAGTTTCACGTTGTGTTTCTGTGCGCACTGTGTTAGTAAGCCATTAGTTTCACGTTGTGTATCAGTGCGCACTGTGTTAGTAAGCCATTGGTTTTTCTGTGCATTTAGTGTTAGTAAGGCATTGGTTTCACGTTGTGTTTCTGTGCGCACTGTGTTACTAAGCCACTAGTTTCACGTTGTGTTTCTGTGCGCACTGTGTTATTAAGCCATTGGTTTCACTGTGTATTTAGTGTTAGTAAGGCATTGGTTTCACGTTGTGTATCAGTGTGCACTGTGTTAGTAAACCATTGGTTTCCCTGTGTATTTAGTGTTAGTAAGGCATTGGGTTCACGTTGTGTATCACTGTGAGTGTTAGTAGGCCACATTTCATGGAGAATCTCGGTGTGTTAGGTGTTTATAAAGAGGAGCGGTGGTGGAGCGGTTAACGCTCTGCGCTACGAAGTCGGCGATCGGAGTTCGATTTCCGCTCACTTCCAACACCAGTAACGATTGTCTGAAACGGTCCTGGGTCTCACCTAGGTCGACTCAGCCTCGAATTAGTACCTGGTGCGTTGTGTAAACATCGCCACTGGGGAGCCAAAGGCGGCCAAGCGCGGTGTTGGCCACCCACCCCTCGTATGCCGTACCGGCATTAATAGGTGCTCGCTAACAGCACTTGCCACAAAAATCTGTTACAGGCTATAAGGGGGATCTTTGTCTTTGGTGTTTATAATACATTTGTATCAAATTGTGTATTAGTGTGTTTAGTGTTAGTAAATCATGTGTTTCATGTGTAGTCGTGTGTTTTTTTGTATTGGTAAGCCATTGGTTACATGTTATGCACTACTATGTTTCGTGTAAAGCATTGGTTTCATCTTGTGTAACGGTGTGTTTTGTGTTTTTAAGGTCTTTGTTTCACGGTGTATACGAGTGTGCTTAGTGTTAGCAGGGCATCCATTTCACATTGTGTATCAGTGGGTTTTGTTGCCCCAACGTGGCACTGATTGATATTCCCCCATGTACATTCTAAATTTATCCTGCACGGCATCCATGCCGCAACCCGCACACCCCAGTGGGTTGAGAACCGCTGAACTACGGTGTGGCGCAGGGGAAGTGACTTACATGACCCATCCATGTCCAGGATGGCCTGCTTGGCCTATAATCACACATCATTCACACATCACTGCGTGAGACTCCACAACAGCAGAGAATGAGAAGCAGTGAACAGATTACGATAAATTCACGATCTGAGTGCTCCCTTGGGAACAAAGCATTGTAGTGTAAGGTGCAAACGGCAAGGAATGGATGTCTGCGTGTGTACAGTATGTGTAGGTGGCTTGAATGCGTGTGTGTGTAGAGTATGATAATCTGAACCAGTCCTGGGCCTCCCCTAGGTTGACTCAGCCTCAATTGAGTGCCTGGTGTGATGTGTGAACATCGTCACTTGGCAGACAAAGGCAGCCGGACGTGATGCTGGTCACTCACCTCTCGTGTGCCATGCCATCCTTTTTTTTACTTTACCAGGCAAAGCCCACTGAGCTGTGTAGCTCGTTTTCAGAAGCGACCTGGCCACAAATGATAGCTCAACGAAGTGGCTTATGATCATGTGGAAATGTATAGCAGCCAAATACTCTAAATGCATGTTTCTAAATGTGGAGGTAAAAACCGGAGGACCCAGAAAAAAATCGACTACGGGGAGAACATGCAAACTCCAAATATACAGGCGTCAAGGCGTCAAGGTCAGGATCAAACCCACAACCTCCTGAATACCACGCGAGGTAGGTGCTCACTAGCAAGCACTTGCCCCAACAGTCTGCGAAGGCTACACGGGGGATCTTTGTGTGTGGATTTGGCACGTGACTGTGTCCCACCTTGAGGGGGATGTCGCTCGGGTAGTTCTCCAGAATGAGCCTCTTCAACTCGTGGACCCACAGGCGCTTCTCTTCCACAGAGTGTGCCTGTAACAGGGGGAAGGCAGACAGTGCCACGTGGGGGTTCGGAGGTCAGGTGGAGGCACAATGTCCTTGTGTGAATGTGAAGCTTGCAACACAAGTACATCTCGGAGGAGCCATGCAAGGCAGCCTTCACAACACAGCAGGAATGGTTACAGCAAATTCAAGAAAGCCGCGATTCTCAACACGGGTCATTTGACGCGACACGTAACATCGATTCAACATGCTTCTCCATTATTTCGAATTCAAATATTTCACCTGGAAAGTCCCTAGAGATGGAATGTCTCATTTACAAGTGTGTACCAGGTGCCGATTGACGCACACGCAGAAAACGCATCATGACGCCGCGCATACACACACACACGTTGAATATACGATCTCTACAGTTTGCATTTGTACAATAAATACTGCACCCAGTCATATACACAGATAAACACGGAAACGATTCAATGGTGCACACCCCTGGTTCATTTAGAGTGCACTCTGACTGTAACTGTGGCAAATGTTGACGAGTGAATTTAATTTTTCGATTTAAAGCTTTCGTGACTGCAGAGATTCATCTTCTTGGTTCTTTCGGTAAAGTCACGTAGAAGGGAAGTAATAAAATAATAAAAATAAAACATAATAAAATAATTCTCACGACGTTTCAGCCACAACGCAAGCAGCCGTCCTCAGGTGAAAGCTTTAAATCGAAATTTAACCGCCTCTACGGGGAGGGATTCCACATAACTTTGAGATCCTTCAACAAGCTCCATGATAAGAAGGCTCAGCTAATCGAGTCTCTCACCTTTCTGAAGAGATGCCGCGACTCTAAGGTAATACCAACCTCTTGATATGCAAATTCTTTTGTCAAGGCGCCCTTTCCCCCCCTTCCAACCCAGCTTAAATATATGCTCCAAGCATGGTGCTGTTTCATTCAGACGCTGTCGCCTCGACAGACTTGGTTTTCACCTGAGGACGGCTGCTTGCGTTGTGGCCGAAACGTCGTGAGAATTATTTCATTATGTTTTATTTTTATTATTTTATTACTTCCCTTCTATGTGACTTTACCGAAAGAA
This sequence comes from Lampetra fluviatilis, assembly GCF_964198595.1. Lineage (NCBI taxonomy): Eukaryota > Metazoa > Chordata > Hyperoartia > Petromyzontiformes > Petromyzontidae > Lampetra > Lampetra fluviatilis. The sequence continues at coordinate 12,194,479 of NC_136307.1, read as the reverse complement.
CCAAGAAGAGTGAATTTAAATGAGAGATTTAAATCAGTTGAGACTGGTGGCATCATTTGCATGTCTAAATGGATACTTTATGGCTTTATTTTATCATCTCTTGATGTGCATTCCAGCTACATGAGAGCCCGTGTGTGTATGTGGCACGTGAGAGCCCGTGTGTGTGGCACGTGAGAGTCCGTGTATTGCAGACCTGCAGAGTGTGCCGAATCTTGGGATTCTTAAAGTGGCCGATGGTGAAGCTGAGTGGCTCCTTGGGTAGGTTCTCCACCAGCATCAGGTTAGCGCACTGCCACACGCAGGGACATGGGCCCATGAACACACACGAGCACACACACACACGAGCACACACAAACACAATGGCACACACTAGTACACAAAGACAAAGTACCCCCGTATAGCCTTCACAGACTATTTGGGCAAGTGCTGCTAACGAGCACCAATGAAGGCCGGCACGACACACGAAGGGGTGGGTGGCCAGCACCACGCCCGGCCTCCTTTGTCTCCAGAGTGGTGGTGTTTACACACCGCACCGGGTACTAATTTGAGGCTGAGTCGACCTAGGGAAGGTCCAGGAGCACTGGCGGAGCCAGTAGGGGGGGGGGGGTTGGGGTGGCACGTGCTCCCCCCAATGATCTGATCGAAATCCCTAATTTCGATCGGATTATTTGGGTTTATTAGTAATAAATCTGCATTTCGCGACCCCCACTGCCACTGTGTAGCATATTATTACGTGCCAGGGACTCTATGAGATGATAGGACAATAGTCTGAGTCCATAATTGGCAATAAGTAATGGCAAAGCAGTTATGAGTAACTCACATAATTGTGCGTAGTTGCGTATACAGTACACGACTTCCCTGAAGGCATTCACCTTCAGCGAGCGCGATGCCGATCACACAACGCGGTTCGAATTCGGCCCTCCATCGATGGCTGCGCCATCGCCGCACACGCGTCGAATAAAAAGCAAGGGACAAGTCCTTACTTACTAACAACTCCTATCATTTTTCATTTCTAGAGGGGTTGCCCCCCCTACCTGAAATCCTGGCTAGGCCATTGTCCAGGAGCGGTTCAGATAATCATCACTGGTGTTCGTGGCCATGAGAAGGAATCATACTCGGGTCGCCAGCTTCATAGCACAAAGCGCCATCCGCTGTACCACCGCTCCCCACACTACAAGACACTTTGCTTACCCTCAATCTACAAGACACACTCGTGCACAAACACCCACACAGATGGAGTCACCTGCCATCTCTTGACCGTGTAGGTGCGCATACCCTGTCTTGTCAAGTATGATCATCTTTCAGGAAAAGATGGAAGGTTGCTGTTTGTCCTATGACCACTGTTCTAACATCTCAAATTTGTTCCCTGTAACAAAACACGGCACAATTGTCTTCTTCAACGGCGGAGCTGCCGTGGCGTTCATGTGGGAGGCGCAGTGCTCACGAGGATGTGGCCCTTGCAGACATAGATGTGGTCACGCCGGCGGGCGAAGAGCAGGATGTTGGTGAAGAGAAAGAATGTGCGCTGGTTGCGAGCGCGCGCCACGCGGAACACGCCCTCCAGAACCAGCTCCCCGTAGCGCCCCAGCTCTGGCCCGTGCCAGCTACTCAGCAAGCGCTCGATCTCCTGCACAGGGCACGCATACACGGGCGCACACGTACACTGTTCTTACCAAAAACTTGGAATTCCATTGGTCATTGCTGCAAAAGTGTCCTCGGTTAATCGTCCACATTTGGGATGGTGACCCGGCCCAGTGGTAGCGCGGTCGACGCTAATTGCAGAGGTTTGCGGCTCGAAAAGAGCAGGCGATCGTGTGCTGGCGCCATGATCCAAATTTGCCATGTTAAAAAAAAAGCCGGCAAATGACTCAATTGAAATTGCACGTCACAACTATAGCAACATCGCTTCTTCTGTGAAACTACTGCAGAATGTGCATGCGAAACACAGCCGTGCCATTCATTGTGATAGCCTTAAGCTATAATAACGACAGCACGAATACCAAATGTGCTAAATTGTTATTATGATTATATTATCTAAATCAGAGGTTGTTCACCTTTTTGGTGTGGTGCCTCCAAATCCAGACTGCTGGTTAAGTTATTGCTTGCAAATAACTCCATCCTGGTCTCTTGAGTCCTCACTGGGTCTAATAAACCTGAAAGAGGATCTCACGAATACATAAAACCTCTCCATGCCCTTCCCCCATTATGGTCAGCGTGGTGGGACGCGCCCCTGCGGTGGCACACGTCCGTGCGGTGGCACGCGCACATGCTCGTGTAACAGTGCGCTTACCTGCACACGGGAGGCCTGCTCGTGCCTCCGCTTGACTTCGTTGATGTGCTGTGCCACCCCAGTCATGGTATCCAGGGCTTCCTGGATAGGCGCTCGTTCCCAGGTGCCGTCCTCGCAGTGCCTGGAGACCTCCTGCACAGACCGCGGTGTCCCGTGAGCTACTGCCACAGACGCCGGGGCCCTCTCCACTGCAAAACCTCCCTGCTTCACACCCAGCACTCTCTTTACATGATGGGGATGCCATCACAACAGGAGAGCGCATGCAGGCCGTGAACTTCACTCGACAATTTCTCCACCCATGTTGAGGATTCTGTCAACCAGGCTGTGATCTCATCCGTACGGTGTTCAATCACCACACTGCATGTCACAACAACACACTCACCTACTCACTCACCACACTGCAGGTCACAACAACACACTCACCCACTCACCACACTGCAGGTCACAACAACACACTCACCTACTCACTCACGCACCACACTGCAGGTCACAACAACACACTCACCCCCTCACCACACTGCAGGTCACAACAACTCACTCACCTACTCACTCACGCACCACACTGCAGGTCACAACAACACACTCACCTACTCACGCACCACACTGCAGGTCACAACAACACACTCACCTACTCACTCACAACACTGCAGGTCACAACAACACACTCACCTACTCACCACACTGCAGGTCATAACAACACACTCACTCACTCGAGAAACTGCAGGTTACAACAAGACACTCACCTACTCACGCACCACACTGCAGGTCACAACAACACACTCACCTACTCACGCACCACACTGCAGATCACAACAACACACTCACCTACTCACCACACTGCAGGTCACAACAACACACTCACCTACTCACTCACAACACTGCAGGTCACAACAACACACTCACCTACTCACCACACTGCAGGTCACAACAACACACTCACCTACTCACTCACCACACTGCAGGTCACAACAACACACTTATCCCACTCACCACACTGCAGGTCACCACAACTCACTCACCTACTCACTCATGCACCACAGTGCAGGTCACAACAACACACTCACCCACTCACCACACTGCAGGTCACAACAACTCACTCACCTACTCACTCATGCACCACAGTGCAGGTCACAACAACACACTCACCCACTCACCACACTGCAGATCACAACAACACACTCACCTACTCACTCACCACACTGCAGGTCACAACAACACACTCACCCACTCACCACACTGCAGGTCACAACAACACACTCACCTACTCACTCACCACACTGCAGGTCACAACACTTTTCTCTCAGCCTCTTCCCTCGTATTTCTCCACTTTCAAATTCCTTTCCATCGTCTATTTTCCCAAACTCTCATCGATTACAACTTTGACGGTTCTGTGTGTTGCTGTCCGCTTGGCATTTTGGGACTTTAAGCCCATTCCCAGCAACTGTATAAAAAAATTACCATCACCAACGCTGTTAAATGACTGAAAGAAGAATCAACGTTCCTTCACCATACAGGCCTCACTTGGATCAGAGCCAAGGTTTCCAGCAGTAAATAATTTCGGGCCTCAGGGCCTGTTCTCAGCAACTGTACTTGTTGTAATAGATAAGAGCGTAGTACGTTTCTTGAATTGAGCAAGGTCACTAATAATTCAATTGTTTGGGAAAAGAGACGATGTGAAGCAATTCCAAAGTGGAGCACTGCGAGGGAGAAAGAGGAAAGAGTCGCGTTGCGACCGGCATTCGTAAGCGAGTCTTTGGCGAGCATATTGTTGTGACCTGCGGTGCGGTGAGATGAAGTGGTTAGCCGTGCGGACCGAGTCTCAACGTGGAAGGAGGAATCAACCAGCGAATTTCACAGTTGAGTCTCTGGGGGGAGGGGGGTATTTGTGTTGGTGTGGCGTGCGCTGGCGAGGGCTGGCGTGGCATCGTTGCGTACGTGCAGCAGTAGGTGGTACTTGAGGATGCGCTGCACGGGCTTGAGCAAGTAGGACCCGAGGGGCAGGGAGTGGCACAACGCTGCCTGGCGTGACGCCAGCACAGCCCCCAGCTCCGGGCTGCGCATGCACTCTGCCAGCACTCGCACGGCGCTGCATCAGAAAGGCGGACGTGTGAGCGCACAGACGCACACACACATACGGCCACCGCGGCTCGCCAGTGACGGCGCACCGGCTCGCATTCCTCACTGTCGGCACTGTTGTGCACCGGCGCCGCATGGCGGAGTGAATGGGGGCGCCGGAATGCGGTGCTGCGGAGGCAGTGGGGGGGAGCGCTGTCGTGAACGCACACTTGGCTTCCGTGATGAGACGTTGAGTGATGAGGATCCATCATGTTTTTTGGGTTAGATCGCGTAAATATAAATGTCTTGTTAAACCCGCCACCCCCTGACACAGCCACCACCCGACACATCCACCATCCGACACATTTATATTTATGCGATCTAACAACAACAAAAACCTATATTATGGATGATATTGGTCGCGAAAGCCTACGTGTTAAACTGATGATGATGACGACGATTTGGAATTTGTAACGTGCACAGTTTTTGTTCACTCTCAGACAGAGAGAATGATTCAGAGGTGCAGGGAACACAGACAAGTGGGAAGGTAGCCAGAATCGGCACCAACAATTGCCCACGTTCCGTGGTCCTATATTGCGGTGTTTGACCCACGCCAATGAATGTTGAAACTGGTCCACAGTTTGCTTGTGGCCAATGTGGAGGGACAGATGTGGAAAGGAGGCAAATTGTCCGACTATTTATTTTGTTGGTGATATTCTCCACGCCGACGCTTATGGTTGTTTGTCTTGGCTTTTCATCTGGGTTCAGAACTCTTTGAGAGAACACAATTGCATGGAATTGCATGGACCACACCTACGGTGCTGCACAGAGGCACTGCCCTGGTACAGCGATTGGCTCCAGTGCTGAAGTATCAATCCTGGAGCTTGCGCTTTCGCAATGAGGGTTAATTTTGTTTAGGTTTCGAGTTGATTTTGTTAATGAAGACAGAACTCCTGAGACCCGGAGATTCTCATTTTCACGAGTGCAGCGATGCATCGATTGAAAATGATATTGATTGTTACTGAATGTCAAGCTCAACCATGTGTGCATCGGGTGACCACTCACTTGGGGTAGTTCATGCAGTACTCGGTGTAGATTTGGAAAGCTTCGCTCTGCACGGGGACACAGGAGGAAACCGACATCACGTGGCCAGCAACAAACAGTACGATCAATGTTGCAATAGATCAGAGGTAACACACGTTTTCTGAATTGAGCAAAGTTATTGTCATGAATGCTTGGGAAAAGAGACGACGGGAGGGAATTCCAAAAGTGGAGCAAAGAGAGGTTCGAAGCAGAAAGGAAGGTGAGGTGACCTGCGGTGTGGTGGTTGGACCACAGTGTGGTGGGAGAGACGATGCAGTCGATCTGCTAGAACTTGTACTCAACATGGGAGGAGGAATCAACGAGTGACGTTCACGGGATCAGCAACCATGGCGATAGCGACAGAAGAGTGATGAGGGGGCAACTGACTGCCGGTGAGCGAGTAACCGGAGTGAATCGGCGAGTGGCGAATCCATCGCTCAACACGACTGCTGCTCTACGCTGATACTCAACAAAGTGTAGTTAGCGCCAAAATGACATAAAAATGCGGCTGGATCACATGGCGACATCGAGAGAGGCGGGCCCGAGTCGCTGTCACAGCACGCTACACAAAGAGATGCCGAGGGTGGAATCTGTTGGCATCTCAGCGTTTGTTACAGATTCAGAAGCCTCCAAGCGGAAAAAAAAACCAGTTTGACCATTTTACCGCCACTGCGTCTCACATGAAAACTTCAAAGTGCAGGCGTGCACTGATTTCTTTCTGGCTCGTAGGGGTGAATTTATTGTGCCGAGCACAGAGGTGGTGGGGGGGCGGCAACGAGGTAGAGGGTGGGGTTCCGGGGGTGGCAGTGGGCACACTCACCTTGCTGATAAAGCACCTGGCGGCAGCCACAGGGTCAAGGGCGCACACCTCCAGGTCCTGCAGTAAATCCCTGTAAGGAAATAAATAATTTTCAACAAAGGTCTGACTTAGTTTTTGCAGTCGGATGACGATTCCCATGTGCTGTTCCCCAAGTAATAAGGCCACACATTCAGCTACTGAGTTTATGGCTTAGCCAAGGCCAAGAGCTTTGTAGATGCAATGCGGTGAATGGGGTTTGTGGTGTCCACGTGCATGCATGCCATTATTGGGCTTTGCGGCTTCCTGCTGTTTTATGAGCACACCGTGGCATTGTTACGACCGCTGGGAATTGGCCAGGAGGCCCGTGCCGATTCGTCCGTGTCAAAACGTTGATAGCGGCTGGCAATGAGAAGGTTGCGAGTTCAAATCCTGGTTGGCTGTTGACACAGCCAAACATCCCTCCAGCGTCAATAAAATGTGCACCAATTTGTGGGGAAGTCAATGGTGGATAGACTCTGCCGCGCCCTAAGAATGTGCAATTTCCACCACTGGCTCAGGGCTGTAACAGGCGATAATGACACCTCCAAGATGTGCACTTGAGCAAAACATCTTTTGACTTTGATGGGGGACCAAATGAGACAGCACAACCGAGACACAACAAATCAGGCAGACAATACAAACTCGGCAGCATAAACCACACAGACATTTTTGATTCTTGATTCGTATCACGAGCCCAGATCTTGGCAATCCATCCATTTGCAGGCAGGGTGAATCACTGCGTGCCTATAAACCAGCTATTCTGGTCACTCGCACTATGATCCACACCTACGTGCATCCATCTCCTCCACATGCATCATGTACTCTGCCTTCACCAGGTATGACAGGATTCACATGGCCCAGGTGTACTTTGAAGTGTGGCGCTTCACAGTTCTTCCCACAGACAGGTTTTAACGTATGGTTCTATGGTGTGTGGCTTAGTTGCGCATAGAGGCACAGTAGTTACACTTGCGCCTCACAGCCTGAAGGGTCCGAGTTCAATTCCCAACTCGGGTGCCTTTCTGTGTGGTGTCTGTACGTTCTCCCCCTGTTCTGCATGAGTTTCGTCCAGTTTCCCTCCACAGCTACAACATATGTACAAAATGTAAGTCGTTTTGGACAAATCATCTCAAGTCTGAGATATTAGCTGCAAATTTCTCAATTGGTATCACACTTACAGCAGCAACATCGCCCCATCCTGCAAAATCTTCACAGGACCCTCCTAACACAGAGCCTTGAGCCTCATGCGTAGGAGTAATGAAGAATGAACATGTTTGACACGTAACCCATTGTGGATGTTTTGATTAGGCTACGTTTGTGTTCATGGTTTTTTTCCAGCTGCCTGACGTCAATTTGTTTTAAATCTGATCGCATTCATGACATTTCTCTCCATTGCTTTCACTTGCCTCGTCTCGGTCGATTTCCCTTCTAGAAATTACATCAAATTTCTCGTACATTTAAATAATTGAAGTGTAATATCACCTTCTCTACTTAGCCCAATTCACATTTTTACTAATTTACTACAGATGTTACATTTGTGACATTTTTTTTACAAATTGCAAACTTAAATTGACTCCATGTCACCCAGGGCGCCCTTGCAGAAAAGGCAATGCCGCCTCAGTCGATTCACATTTCATCTCCTGGTTCAATAAAGGAAACTGACTCGATGAGATGTGCAGAAGAGAGAGGACTGCTGATGAGACGCTGAATGACAACCAGAGTATGCTTGTGTTTAACTAATTCTGCTGAAAACATTCACTCCCAGAAGGCTGTGTGGGCGATGAGATGAGTTAAAACAAATACTTGTACCATGTACGTGGAGGTACAGATGTGCAAAGCAGTCGAATTGTCTACTTGTTTATTTAGTTGCCGATATTCTGCACTTCGACACCGATTCATATTTTGTGTTCCTGTTTTCATGTGTTCATTTCCATCTGCGCATTCACCCTGCTCGCCAGAGTTCACGGGTGGCAGCTGAGAGGCTCAGCTGCCATTCCCAATTTATCACGGCGCCCAAAATAGTGAACTCCTCCGCACGCCCGAGGAGGGTGGCCATCCAGCAGCCCAGGGGCTCACACCAGAGCAAGCCCACGTATTACTGGGCCCTACGACATCGCAAACACACCAGGCTGGTCATGCAGCAGCCCCGAAGCAGAATGGAAACGCGCGAAGCTTGGTTTTCGGGCCCTGAGGGTAAAGTGGAGCGTGACACTTTGCGTCCTACCCACCCCCACCTCCCCTGTGTCGAGCAGAAGACAGCCGTCTCTCCCACAGCAGGAGCCTCCCCTGTACCAGCAGCCTTCAGCGCTATATCCTCCATCCCCGCAGATTTTCATCACTATCACCCCATCCCTTTCATCACGACGCCACTCCACCACTCCATCCGTCTATTCCCCTTTATCACCCTATCACTCCACCACGTCATCCATGCAGGTACTCCCCCTATCCCAGCTGCCGAGACACTGAGCTTCAGGGTGGATATTTATAAGTTTCTTCCACTTGCCAGACAAACGGAACGCGCCGCCAGCCTCCACTCGTCCCTCTCTAATTGAATCTCACTCACACAGTGCCTGCCACGCTTAGTCGGAGTGCAGTCTACATGAATCGGGGGTGTACACCATCGAATCGTTCCCATGTTTATCTGTGTGTGACTGGATGCCGGATTCACTGTACAAATACAAACTGTAGAAGTTGTATATTCAACGTGTGTGTGTATATAGATACGCGGTGTGTTTGGGGAGTGGTAGTTTAGCGGTTAGTGCACTGAACTACGAAGCCAGCTACCCGAGTTTGATTTTCGATCACGGCCAACACCAGTGACAATTATCTGAACCGGTGCTCGGCTTCCCCTAGGTCGACGCAACCTAAAATGAGTGCCTGATGCGGTGTGTAAACATCGCCACTTGGGAGACAAAGGCGGCGGGGTGTGGTGCTGGCCACCCACACCTTCGTATGCCGTGTCGAGCTTCATAGGTGCTTGCTAACAGCACTTGCCCCAATAGTCTGTTAAAGGCTATACGGGGGTCTTTGTCTTTGTTATATCACGTGTTTGCTCCTTGTGCGTTAATCGACACCCGGAGTCCTCTTGTTAATGAGACGTGCCATCCCGAGGGATTTTCCAGGTGAAATATTTTAATGCATAATCAAATAAATATAAACCGTGCTCAGCCACCAGTAACGAGAATCGCAGTGACATGTTCATTCTTGCGTCAACACTTTTAATATTCAGAACCATATAATAGGTAGGGTACCTGTGGTATTGGCGCTGTCATTCTTCAAGCGCAGGGCAATTGTCACGAGGGGAGGAAGGCGCCGCTCTGTTTCGCTGGCACAGGCTGCGTTCGCTTGACAGTGGCGGGCAATGTTGCTGTCGTGTGATCTCAATTGAGTAATCGCGGTGACATTTTTTTGAAATTGGCAAATATGGACTGCGATGCCAACAGCACCCAGTGGCCTTCTCATTTCGAACGACACCACGTGGTCTTTAACGTCCACTGTGAAGCAGATGGTGCGTGGTATTTCACGGTGATTGCACACCGCACTATAAACCAGGGCCGCCTGCCGGATCCGAACCGTGAACCCCCGCATACAAGCGGCGACCGCGGGCCGCGTCACCGCCCCAATTAGTAACTACTCAATGGTAGTTACCCAATAACTACACACACTGCATAGTTACTGTGCAGCTGCTGTTGAATAATACAGGTTTTTTTGGGTACATCGCGTAAATATAAATGTGTTGTTAAACCTGCCACCACCCGACACAGCCAATTAGAAGGTTTGTCACTGAAACAAAACATGCCAATTAGTTACTAGTTCAGCACTAACCGGTTGTGTGTTGGAGTAAACCCACAACATTTAAAATTCAAGTATGACATTTCGCTGGTAATTACAACTAGCCTCATCAGGCAACAGCCAGAATACTTCTGCCTTTCGCCTATGCATAATATTTTGGTCGCGAAAGCCTACGTGATAATATGCTTTTGGATAATTACATGTTTGCGAGCCAGTGGAAATGAACACACCACACGAAGGGATGCTTGTCAGTGGGGCATAATACGTTTTAACGGAAACTATTTTGATTTTATTTTTGTTTTGGAGTCAGACAGTTACTGAGCACAGGCCCAAACGGCCAGTAACAAGGAGCACTGTCATCATTGATCCAAAAAGATAACCGTTGACACGCTTCTTAAATGTAGCAATGTCATTATAAGAGCTTGGCATGGAAAGAAAGGATGGGAGGGAAGGCCAATGTGGAGCAGTGGCCAGGGAATGGAAGTGTTGTGAACTGCAGTGTGGCGAGTGGGTGGCTGTGTTGTCTCATCAATACACAGTATTGATGAGACAACAGTCGGTCTGGTAGACCAAGTCCTCATCATTGGTGTGGCAGGATCCCGCAGGATGTTGAGCAGATGGATGGACAGTGTGTGTCACGTACGCACCTGTTGAGCGTGTAGATGCTGCGAACGTTGCCAAAGAGAGTTCCGAGGTCCTGAGAGGAGAGGGGCAGCCCAGGTGTGGCCTCCATGCAGCCAAGATAATCCTGTGCCCGCACCAAAAGCACACCACCACATACTCGGCATGTCACCACCTCGTCCTCATGATCCCACGCCGACCAACACATCATCCTCCCCACCCACACAGCACCTCATCGCCACCACCACATCCTCAACAACTCTCTCTCCACCTCTTCACGTCACTGTGACTCTACCTCGTGCAAAACTTCCTCAGTCGAGAAGAGGGGGATAGAGAATGCATCGTGGAGATGTGTTGATAGAAACAAGGTCAAAAGAGGGAGGGTGGGAGGGGAGGGTAAACATTTTAGGGCCATGTGTTGCTCAGTTTGTAGATTACTCCAAGCCAATTGTTTCTGGAAGAACCGTGTGGCTAATGGCCAGACTGCCATGTGTTTTCTATGGCTGTGTGTTAAACTAGGACCCGATGTCTAAAAGAGAGGGTGCTTGCCTAAAACACCTGACAGTTCACCAGCGTTGGTTCAAGCAAGCTCGACCCTGCTGACGAGACACTGGCTATAAAAACGGGTCCAGAGTTGGTGCTGAACAAGCGCTGATGAAATTGTGCACTCCCTTTTGGCCATGTGGCTGATAGGATGGGTAAAAAAGAATGTGTATTTTGTGTGGAGGGACAGATGTGTGAAGGAGGCGGATTGTCTGCTCAGTTACATCGCCTCTCGGCATTGTTATTCAACCACGAATTGGACAGAAGCTACGGGACCTTTTTGCAAGTATCCCTTTCTGGCAATGACACCGGTGTTAAGATGTTCTAACGCCAAATAGACACCCAAAGTTGTGTCTGCTTTGCTAGGTAAGGCTGCGTGGTGGGAGCAGGCTGAGCAGGATTCCTCCTCACATGAGAAGCCTCATGGCTCCCAAAAATGACAATGTGACCACTATTATTGAGCCTTCTCCTGCCCGGTCCAGTTATTTTTGCTCAAGTAGTTGCAACGTAGCATGGTGTTACCCACTCCAGGTCAAAGATCAAGATGTCATCATGGCCAAAGTCGTTGAGGCCACCACCACCACTCCTCCAATACTTTTTATCACATCCCACAGCTGCTGCACAGTAGGCACGCAACATGCACGATCTGCCCGAACACTCTCCCACCGACTGCTCTTAGGTCGTCGCTTGGTCGCCGGGGCCCGTGGAGACCACGCTGATGCCGGTGTTGACGATTGGCCCTCCTCCACCATCCTGCAAGACGTGTCCTACCCAGTGCAGCCATTTTTTGCTGAATCATGCCAACCCCTACATGCGACCAGCCCACATGAGCCAGATGACGTATTGCTGGAAATCTTGGCCCTGACCCAAGTGAGGCCCGTATGGTGAAGTAACGTTTGATTTTTTTTTGCAGTCATTAGACTGCACTGATTTTGTTTAACACAGTTGCTGAGAAACGGTCTTAAAGTCCCAAAATGCCAAGCGGCCAGCAACAAACAGCACCATTAAAGTTGTAAGAGTTAACACTTTTCTTGAATTGAGAAAGGTTATGAAGGCTTAGGCTAAGAGACGATGGGGGGGGGGAGGGGATTGTGCAGCCATCTTGAGTCTCTCTCCGCCAGCATGTGCCGGTGGCGACCGCTGCTCACCTGCACGATGCTGCTCAGGTCTCTCACGTAGGCCCGCTCAGTCTGCAGCATCTCGAGCAGGACGCGCTCCAGCGAGGACAAGGAGCAGCCATCGGCAGCCAGTGTCATCCTCACGCGTGTGCCCTCCTTCCCCGGACGCCCCATCTCCTGGCTGCTGCTGCTGCCACTGCTGCCACTGCTGCTTCGGCGCGTGTCCTCCTCCTCCAGCTCCAAGATGTTGCTCTCCCTCACCTGGAGCACAGCCTCCTGCAGCTGCCCATTTCGGCCGGCGCGCTGCCCCGCCGGTGCCGTGACCCCGTCCTCTTGCGGTTCCGGCGGGCAGCGTCCCCCCGCCGCGGTTGTGGTCAGCGCCTCCATCTTTCCCAGCTCCGGCTCCCGATCGCTGAAGGCATGGCGCTCACTGCAGGAGCACCCCGAGTCTCCCGGCGCCAGCGAGGAGGACGGGGAGGATGCCAACACGAGGCTGCTCCCGAACGAGAGGTGGCTGTCTCTGGATGACGACGAGGAGCCAGTAGAGCCGAGGCTGACAGGACGCTTAGGTCCCAGGCCCCCGTCTGCCTGAGACCCCCCTACCGCTTCTGCTGCAATTTGCGCTTTGGTGAGCATTCCTGGCCACGTTGGCTTTACAGGAGAAGCTTCTGTCCCACGGTGCCCAGGAGGTGGCACGTGGACAAAAAGGTGAGAGCAACTGTTAATCCGCAGATCTCAAAGTGACAACATTGCTTCGTGAGGCTGTGGGAGACCGGAGTCGGATTATTTATCACCAAGCTCCTCTGGGGCCAGAACATGGGGATCTTGAGGCCCTAGTGATATTAGCCACATATTTGTACTGGCCGACTTAAAAAAATACAACAAGAGTTTTAAGTGTGGTGTGTAATACACATTAACAAACTGTGTGAATTAAACCTTCTCCTTTACCATAGTTCTTTGGAAATATTGAACTCGAGTTCCCCAAACCTCTTCATCATAGAAATGTCAATCTTCACCAATTGAGAACTTGTCCTGAGAAGAGGTGAAAAGAAAACAATGATCAATAATCGCCAGATCCACATCCTCACAACCCAAGGCATTGCCGACCCTCTCACCACATCGCGCCCTGTGCGAATAATTGGCTTGATTTGGCATCTCTCTCACTAGACACGGTCATTTCTGGAATCACTTGGTATCTCAACTTCATCTAAAGTCAATGCCGAGAGCAGCAGAGTTGCAGTGGAAAATGGTTGAACTGACTTTGATGTAAACCCTTTTAGAATCACATTTAAGCAATTTATCTTCATAGCCTCTACTTGCCTATAATTAGTTAATTTACCTCCCAACAGATGAGCACGGTTGGCAATGTACAGCGCAAAATAAGTTCAACGTGCGCCAACACTCTGTGGGGTTCAGGGCGCAGCGGACGGTCAGCCTCGAGTAACGACTGGCGGCAATCGCGTCGTGCGAAGCAAAGCGTCGTGAGCGCGCTCCAGCGAGCCCCCTCTTCACTGCCCTCGCTGCTATCTGGACGTGCATCAGGGCAACAGGAATCGGCTATAAATAGCCACGTGGCTATCGGATGCCATTTACGTTCCGCCGTGCTCGCAACACGCCTGGCCGTGTGCCGTGGCCAGGCCCTGCCCACGGTGGCAGAGAATGTTGATTGAATTTAAATATTTCCACCTGAAAAGATGCACAGGGATGGAACATCTTGACTGCAAGCGTGTGCAGGGTGTCTTATACACACACACACGTAAGAGCCACATCTTATTTGCTCCAGTGTGAGGTGCATGTGTGCGTGTATAAAACCACTGTGCTATAAATCTGGTCACCCCGGTTCGATTCCCATTCATGGTCAAAATCAGTAACAAATATCTGAAGCCCTCCTGCGCCTCCCCTAAATGAGTACCTGGTGCAGTGTGAAAACATCACCACTGGGGAGACAAAGGCGGCCGGATATGGCGTATATGTATGTATGATGAACTTCTTTCGCACCATACGTAGCTAACTATGCTAATGGGAGGTGCTGGCCACACCACCCCTCTACGTATACCGTGCTGGCCCTAATAGGTGCTCACGAAAAGCATCTGCCCCAAGGGTCTGGTAGAGGCTAAACACCACACACGCGAGCATTGTCTTTGTATAAAAAGAAAGAGTGCACAGTTATTTGCTTCTGACGAATGGATTTCATCATTTAACTGTACATTTGTGTTTGTGATAAAATTATCAAAGGGACGCGATCACCCACCAGAGGAATGTGGAATTTCCTTCCACTGGCTCAGGGCTCTAAACAGAAGAACATCGCCTCTTCGTTAATTTGAGAAGAAACTCGCGTTGGCTTCATTTAATGGAAAATGAGCAAAATGTCCCAAACATTGAGATTTCGTTCCATCTCAAAACCATCCTCTGTGCCTTAAACCAGAGCCAAAGCAAACTTTCCCCGTTATCTGATGGAAGGGTTCAACAAGTGACACACGGTAAAGGACAACTCATGAATATGCATTGCTCAAGAAGCATCCGCTGAACAAAATGTCAAAGGCATCGTTTCGTGCTATCGTAGGAAATATTTATTTAAAGCTGCTAAGCACAGGTCCAAAAGCCCAAATCATCAAGAAGCCAGCAACAAACTGCACTACAAAAGTTTGATTCAAAACGAGTTAACAAAGCTTCTTGAATTGGGCTTCCAAAAATGGGTGATGGGAGGGAATTCTAAAGTGGAGCAGCGCAAGGGAAAGAGCAGAAAGAGAAATGAAGGGGGTAGTGTGGCGAGTGGGTGGGTGAGTATGAGTGAGTGTGGGGAGCGGTAGAGTTGCAGTTGGTGCGCTGCGCTACGAACCCGGCGACCAGAGTTCGATTCCCGCTCACGGCCAACGCCAGTGACGATTCTCTGAACCAGTACTGGGCCTCCCCTAGGTCGACTCAGCCTCAATTGATTACCAAGTGTGTGTGTAAAAAAGCTGTCTTTAAGGAGACAAAGGCAGCCGGACGCTGGTGCTGGCCACCCACCCCCTCGTGTGCTGTTCCGGCCTTCATGAGTACCCTGCTAACAGCACTTACCTCAACAGTCTGGTAAGGCTGTACTGGGGGATCTTTGTCTTTGTGGGCGAGTGAGTGGGTGGATGTGTGTGTTGTTGTGACCAGCGGTGTGGCGGTTGAGCAGTGTGAATGGGATGAAACTAGGAAACCGAGGCCTCAACATGGGTGGAGAAATAAATGAGTGAAATTCACTCACAAACTGACAACACTTTTTCATAAGCCACTTTGGTTGACAGAATTCCGGAACAACAAGCCCTTAATGCCTGTGGTCTTGTGATACAGCAATTAAAGCAGCGTTGTTTACAGAACGCCTCTGTAAACAGCGCTGCTCCCCAGGGCTCGCATCAACACGGGAAGGGATATCGCAGCGGCGGGCTGCACGCTCAACTCGAGCACGGCATCGCATTAGACTCACGCACGCCTAATGGGCTCCCCCCAGACAGCAGTGCTTAGCCCAGGATTGGCCGATTTCACTGCGGTTCAATTGAGATAAGCCTTAATTATGACAATGGAAAAAATGCCGTTTCCCAAACCGCATGCAACCGGCCCATGTGACTTTCTGGAAACGATGTGTACGCTTCCTGGGGGCAACTCGCATCATCCCACTCATAGCCGCCGGGCACTGCACACTCTGTGAGTCAGCACCACAGGGTTTTACGATGGACTCGCACTGGGTCACCGAGCCACTGCAGGGCTTCGTTCCAAGTGCGCAAAGGTGCCACCCGCATCATTCAGTTTTCCTGAGCAAGACGATGACACCACCGCCACCCCCCCCCCCCTCATCATGTAGATGATGCTCATGAAACCAACCGGCCGGCATTGTTTGCGTCAACAACGCCTCTACTACGGTTAAAAAAAACAAGTTTTTTTTCCGAGCCGACTTTCGTTCCAGGAAATCATTTTGCTATTTATTTACGTTTGTGCACCGTTATCGACGTCTTCTGGAGCGCGAGGTGTTTTTGCTCCAACTTCGATTTGGATCATTGCTTTCACAATTTTCATGAGATGGGTCACTCTTGCAAAGGGAACTAGTCCGGAATCTTAATAATTTTGGTGGGGGGGGTCAGATTGCACAAGTGCGCACCTCCAATACGCATGGTTGGCTACGTACAGTGCGAAAGAAGTTCAACATACATACACAAGTAAAATGTGTGACGTACAGCCTCCTCCACCCGACGAAGCCAAATCTGGCTGTCGCCTGATGATGCTGGTTGTAATTACTGGCGAAACGTCGTACTCAGATTGTAAACGTTGTGGCTTGGCTCTCCAACACACCGATGTGCTGTACTAGTGACCAATTGGCATGTTCTGTTTACGTGACAACCCTGACTAGATTCGAAGCTTTCGTGACCGCAGGAATTACTCTTTGGTTCTTTCGGTAAAGTCACGTAGAAATAAATTAAATTAAATAATAGAACACGACGTTTCGATTGCAACACAAGCAACCATCAGCAGGTACAAATGAATGAGAAAACAAACATAGTAAACTTGGAAATATAATGCAATACAACACAGAGAGTCGGCCAACAAAACAGTCAACACCCCACCTGGTTGATTACGTTCTTCCAAAGATTGATACATTTGAGAGACAAAACATAGACACGGAGACACACATGGTTGGAGAGACACACACACACATAGGTGCCTATGTGTGTGTGTGTCTCTCTCTCTGTTTGTCTCTGTGTGAGTCTCTCTCTGCTTGTGTGTCTGTCTTGTGCGATGCTACGCCGAGGCAGCCGCACAACCGCTTATTCCTACTTGCGCGACGCAGTTTTGTTCACTCAGTCGCGTTCTATCCAATTCCAATCCGCGTTATGAAAAAAATTGTGTTCCCTAATACATTTATCGCGTTATATCCAATTCGCATTATAAAGACATGCGTGGCAGCTGAGCAGACTGTACTCATCTGGCTAAAGAAAAGAAACTGAACTAGTAGAACACGCAATCCAATTGACACGTACGTCAACTTGCGACGAACCTATCAGTTGTTCATGTTTTTGTTTTCTGTTTGTTGCGGTTGCACCCGATTCAAGAGCCGAATGGCTCACAGGGCTATACCTAATAAATGAACTTGAACTTGAGTTCATCTCATCTCCCAAGAACTGTCCGAGTAGGGCAGAGGGGATGTCTTCCGCGCTGGATGCCTGATAGAGGCACCGGGTGCTGTGTGCTCACATCCCCAGCGAGGGCTTGTACATGCGACAAGAAGCAGTTCCCAAAACAAGCTATTCTTACCCCGAGTGCTCGTGGCACTGGCAGGAAGCCCAAATCGTGGGCTGGGACCACGGTCAAGGGACCGGATGGCACGGGCCTCCTCAACCCTCTTTTCTCTTTAAAACACAACTTGAAAGTAAACAACAAAACGTGCACTGCTGCGGCGAGCAGCGGGGATAGATATGTGGTCATTATCTGCACCGCCTGTGCCGTGACGGTAACGCAAATAGGGCAGATCGTATCTGACATCACATCAAGACGCCCAAGAAAGCCCATGCCAGTGAGCTGTGCTGCAGGTACCCCCTCCTGTGCTGTAAGGCAGTGCCCACTACAGATGCCACTCTCACGAAACCACCCTGCCGAGTAGTGGCAGCAGTCATGCCGCTCACCTGCAAGTCACCCGGTCACGGTGCAGCGGTGACGAGTACTCACCCTCAACTGCGCCGATCGGTATTATGCCTCAATTTGGACTGACAAGTACTGTTGCTGAGCTGCGATGAAGAGGACCACGGAATGCACTGTACTGTCAATCTGAGATGCACCAACACTGAGCATCACAAACAACAGTCAACTTCGCACAGCACTGGCATGGTTTGTCACCCTGAGCTGTACTGATTTTATTTTATACCTACGTGACTTTACCGAAAGAACCAAGGAGTCTGAAATGATACTTAGCACTGAGCACCGTCACCCCTGAGCTGTACTGACACCAGCACTATCACCCTGAGCTGTACTGACCTCACCAGCACCGTCACCCTGAGCTGTACTGACCTCACCAGCACCGTCACCCTGAGCTGACACCAGCACCGTCACCCTGAGCTGAGCTGACACCAGCACCGTCACCCTGTACTGACACCAGCACCGTCACCCTGAGCTGACACCAGCACCGTCACCCTGAGCTGAGCTGACACCAGCACCGTCACTGTACTGACACCAGCACCGTCACCCTGAGCTGACACCAGCACCGTCACCCTGAGCTGAGCTGACACCAGCACCGTCACTGTACTGACACCAGCACCGTCACTGTACTGACACCAGCACCGTCACCCTGCACTGACACCAGCACCGTCACCCTGCACTGACACCAGCACCGTCACCCTGCACTGACACCAGCACCGTCACTCTGTACTGACACCAGCACCGTCACCCTGTACTGACACCAGCACCGTCACTGTACTGACACCAGCACCGTCACTGTACTGACACCAGCACCGTCACCCTGCACTGACACCAGCACCGTCACCCTGCACTGACACCAGCACCGTCACTCTGTACTGACACCAGCACCGTCACCCTGTACTGACACCAGCACCGTCACCCTGCACTGACACCAGCACCGTCACCCTGCACTGACACCAGCACCGTCACTGTACTGACACCAGCACCGTCACTGTACTGACACCAGCACCGTCACTGTACTGACACCAGCACCATCACCCTGCACTGACACCAGCACCGTCACCCTGCACTGACACCAGCACCGTCACCCTGTACTGACACCAGCACCGTCACCCTGCACTGACACCAGCACCGTCACCCTGCACTGACACCAGCACCGTCACCCTGCACTGACACCAGCACCGTCACTCTGCACTGACACCAGCACCGTCACCCTGCACTGACACCAGCACCGTCACTCTGTACTGACACCAGCACCGTCACCCTGCACTGACACCAGCACCGTCACCCTGCGCTGACACCAGCACCGTCACCCTGCGCTGACACCAGCACCGTCACCCTGCGCTGACACCAGCACCGTCACCCTGCACTGACACCAGCACCGTCACCCTGCACTGACACCAGCACCGTCACCCTGCACTGACACCAGCACCGTCACCCTGTACTGACACCAGCACCGTCACCCTGCACTGACACCAGCACCGTCACCCTGAGCTGACACCAGCACCGTCACCCTGCACTGACACCAGCACCGTCACCCTGCACTGACACCAGCACCGTCACCCTGTACTGACACCAGCACCGTCACCCTGAGCTGACACCAGCACCGTCACCCTGCACTGACACCAGCACCGTCACCCTGCACTGACACCAGCACCGTCACCCTGTACTGACACCAGCACCGTCACCCTGCACTGACACCAGCACCGTCACCCTGAGCTGACACCAGCACCATCACCCTGCACTGACACCAGCACCGTCACCCTGCACTGACACCAGCACCGTCACCCTGTACTGACACCAGCACCGTCACCCTGAGCTGACACCAGCACCGTCACCCTGCACTGACACCAGCACCGTCACCCTGCACTGACACCAGCACCGTCACCCTGTACTGACACCAGCACCGTCACCCTGCACTGACACCAGCACCGTCACCCTGTACTGACACCAGCACCGTCACCATGAGCTGACACCAGCACCGTCACCCTGAGCTGACACCAGCACCGTCACCCTGAGCTGTACTGACCTCACGAGGTGTGGCCGCCGTGCCGCTCTCTGTGCGCTCTCAAGGACCGCTCCGGCACGCCGCTGCGCGCCACTGCCGCCGCTGCTGGCAGCTCGCCGTCGTCTCCACCGTCTTGTCAACTCCCGCGAGAGCCAATAAGTCGCTGCTGCTCCCGTGACTCAACACTGCTCACCACCAAAAAAAAAAACGCGAAACCCATAAATACTCCCAAACGGAAGCCACCTTTGTCGCCAAGTCGTCGCTCCCCCCCCCCCCCGGGTGCCCTCTTGTTGTTTTCTGAGATCAATTGGAAGGGAACTTTGGGGCAAAACAAATATACATTGGCAGCGATCCTCAAGAGCTGATTGTGGAGATATCCAACGTTCCCCTTTTATCCAAACCCCAGAGTGCAACTCCACTAATTCTGTCAAAAACAATAACTAGCATTCGTTTATGAAGGGATATAAACAAAATACAACCACGCCGCGTGATATGGCTTGTCCGTGGCGAGCCCTGTGAGGTGGCGATGCTCGTGTTCACCTGCGTGAAGTGAGCGTGGGGAGCGGTGGCACAACGGTTAGCAGGAAGCGGTGGCGCAATGGTTAGCGGCGTTGCGCTACGAACCCGTCGGTCCGAGTTCCATTCCCGCTCGCGGTCACCAACACCAGTGGCGATTATCTGAGCCGGTCATGGGCCCTCCCCCAAGGTCGACTCCGCCTCAACTGAGTACCTGGTGCGGTGTGTAAACATCGCCACTGAGGAGACAAAGGCGGTCGGGCGTGGTGCTGGCCACGCACGACCTCGTGTACCGTGCCGGCCTTCATAGGTGCTCGCTAACAGCACTTGCCCCACCAGTCTGTTAAGGCTACGGGGGGGGCGGGTATCATTGTCCTTGAGGTGACTGCACACACACCACACACACGCACTACCACGTGCATGGTGGGCCCGGTCTCACGCGCGCACGAGAAGTCGAGAAACCCAGGAAAAGATTTACAACCAATTAGGAACTTGTCAAAAATGTTTCCTCGTGTCGATGGGGATTATTTGTTATTGTGAGTGCAATGGCGTGTGTGCAGAATTTAGTTGTTAATTTCTTTTAAATTACATTTTCTATTTGTATTCCAACTGTACACGAATAAAGAGAGATATTCTCATTTGTAACACAGTTACCTCCTTTCCTTCAAGTGCCCAGGGTGTCGACACTGCTGTGGATGAAGTACTGAACGAACCTTCAACGAGTCTCTATTATCCACGTTGTGTACGCACTGTACCGTATGTTGAACTTCTTTCGCACCGTACGGAGCCAGTGCCGGATTCTCCTAGTAGCACAAGTACCTACATATGTAGTAGCTACGGGCCCCGCACTTTTAAGGTCCCTGCGCTAAATGCTTTCAAGCTATCAATTCCGGTTCAATGGTTTTGCACTTGCTCTATTACTACAGTACTATACTGCCTTTAACTTTTATCAACGACTGGGTGTTTAAAGTTAGCGATTTGTCGTATTGTACGCTGTATAGCAAATTAAAAAATACAATTACTTCACTTTGCATTTTTTTTTGTGTCTTAATGTGTTTTTCTTATCTAGGGCCCCTTTATAGCAACATATGCTACAGGCCCCGCACCAGCTTCATCCGGCACTGACAACACGTGGAGCGGATTTGTCCCGACTGCAACAAGTGAACAAGTGGGGTCCGCATGCCATTCGCCTTCTCGACCTTCTCCACCCTGCCCTTCCATCACATCGACCGCAACATCATCCACCCCCCCCCACGTCCGCCCCGCTAGGGAGGCCAGCTCAGGCCCCCTGCCCACGGTTGGTGGGGGGGGGGAGGCCTCGTCCGCTGGGTGAGGGGCGCCTCGGGGTCGTCTCCGCAATGGGCGAGACGGAGCGACTCCGTGGGTGGTTTCCTGTCGCCTCAGCGGGGCCTCACCTCATTTGAAGGCCCTCGACCCGAACCAAAAGCTCCATGCGGACAGAGTCGGCCACTTCTTCCTCCTCCTCCTCACCATGGGGGACCTCGTCCTCAGTCCCGCCGCCTTCTCCGCGTACCCGGGGCCCCGGCTCCAGCCTCCTCCAGGCGATGCCCGTGGCTACGGTGACCCCAAGTCGCGACCCCGGCGGCGGGACTCGGAGCTCGGGGCCTTCGGTACTCGGGGGGGGGGGGGGGGGCCCAGGGACTCGCAGCTGCGTGGAGCCTCAGCCCCTCCCAGCCCCGGGGGGTGGTGGTGGGGTGGCACGGGGCCACGCGGGTGGCGGCGAGGGATTGAATTTCACAGCGACGGCGAAACCCAGAGGGAGACATGTGCGGCGAGCCCCGTGGAGGAGGGCGCGCAAGGCCCCGGAGACGCGGAGCCCCGGGAGAATGCAGGGCCCCGCCTGAAGATCGACCTTCAAACTCGACTCGAGCCCCGAAGCCGATCATAAACAAGGGACGAACCCCCACCACCACCCCCTGTAGACGCGGTCTTCCAATGCGGTGCGAGAATATGAAATCGTAACGACTGGGTCAGCTCCACTCTCACTGCTGTGCTTGACAAGTCTGTGGGGGCTGCGGTTGTGAATGTCAAATGGATGTGAGGAGAGGACCTTCGACGGAGTGTAGATATCTCTGTGCTTGTGTGCGTGTGGCACACTGTGGGTTGTGGGGAGCGGTGGTGGTGCGGTTAGCGCGCTGCGCTACGAACCCGGTGACCTGGGTTCGATTCCCACTCACGGCCAACACCAGCGACGATTATCTAAACCGGTCCTGGGCCTCCCCTAGGTCGACTCAGCCTCAAATGCGTACCTGGTGCGGTGTGTAAAACACCATGCACTGGGGAGACAAAGGCGGCCGGGCGTGGTGCTGCATGGCCACCCACCGTCGTGTTCCGTGCCAAACTTTGTTTTCTTTGTTGTGTCAGTTTCTGGATGTGGGTGAAGTTGTTAGGGTGTGTCGGGTGAGGGGGTCTGGATATGAACAAGAGTATGAGGAACAGGGTGTCAATGGTGTGGGCGAGGGTGAGGGTGTTGTGAGGGTTTCAGGGTGTGGGTGTTGTGAGGGTGTCAGGGTGTGGGTGTCAGGGTGAGGGTGTTGTGTGGGTGTCAGAGTGTGAGTGTTGTGAGGCTGTCAGGGTGTGGGTGTCAGGGTGAGAGTGTTGTGAGGGTGTCAGGGTGAGGGTGTTGTGTGGGTGTCAGGGTGTGGGTGTTGTGAGGGTGTCAGGGTAAGGGTGTTGTGTGGGTGTCAGGGTGTGGGTGTTGTGAGGGTGTCAGGGTGTTGAGGGTGTCAGGGTGAGAGTGTTGTGAGGGTGTCAGGGGGAGGGTGTTGTGTGGGTGTCAGGGTGTGGGTGTTGTCAGGGTGAGGGTGTTGTGAGGGTGTCAGGGGGAGGGTGTTGTGTGGGTGTCAGGGTGTGGGTGTTGTGAGGGTGTCAGGGTGTTGAGGGTGTCAGGGTGAGAGTGTTGTGAGGGTGTCAGGGGGAGGGTGTTGTGTGGGTGTCAGGGGGAGGGTGTTGTGTGGGTGTCAGGGTGTGGGTGTTGTGAGGGTGTCAGGGGGAGGGTGTTGTGTGGGTGTCATGGTGTGGGTGTTGTGAGGGTGTCAGGGTGTTGAGGGTGTCAGGGTGAGAGTGTTGTGAGGGTGTCAGGGGGAGGGTGTTGTGTGGGTGTCAGGGTGTGGGTGTTGTCAGGGTGAGGGTGTTGTGAGGGTGTCAGGGTGAGGGTGTTGTGAGGGTGTCAGGGGGAGGGTGTTGTGTGGGTGTCAGGGGGAGGGTGTTGTGTGGGTGTCAGGGTGTGGGTGTTGTGAGGGTGTCAGGGGGAGGGTGTTGTGTGGGTGTCATGGTGTGGGTGTTGTGAGGGTGTCAGGGTGTTGAGGGTGTCAGGGTGAGAGTGTTGTGAGGGTGTCAGGGGGAGGGTGTTGTGTGGGTGTCAGGGTGTGGGTGTTGTCAGGGTGAGGGTGTTGTGAGGGTGTCAGGGTGAGGGTGTTGTGAGGGTGTCAGGGGGAGGGTGTTGTGTGGGTGTCAGGGTGTGGGTGTTGTGAGGGTGTCAGGGTGTGGGTGTTGTGTGGGTGTCAGGGTGTGGGTGTTGTCAGGGTGAGGGTGTTGTGTGAGTGTCAGGGTGTGGGTGTTGTGAGGGTGTCAGGGGGAGGGTGTTGTGTAGGTGTCAGGGTGAGGGTGTTGTGAGGGTGTCAGGGTGTGGGTGTTGTGTTGGTGTCAGGGTGAGGGTGTTGTGTGAGGGTCAGGGGGAGGGTGTTGTGTGGGTGTCAGGGGGAGGGTGTTGTGTAGGTGTCAGGGTGAGGGTGTTGTGTGGGTGTCAGGGG
Source organism: Lampetra fluviatilis (assembly GCF_964198595.1). Classification (NCBI taxonomy): domain Eukaryota; kingdom Metazoa; phylum Chordata; class Hyperoartia; order Petromyzontiformes; family Petromyzontidae; genus Lampetra; species Lampetra fluviatilis. The sequence continues at coordinate 12,170,193 of NC_136307.1, read as the reverse complement.
GAGGGTGTTGTGTGGGTGTCAGGGGGAGGGTGTTCTGAGGGTGTCAGGGGGAGGGTGTTGTGTGGGTGTCAGGGTGTGGGTGTTGTGAGGGTGTCAGGGTGTGGGTGTTGTGTGGTTGTCAGGGTGTGGGTGTTGTCAGGGTGAGGGTGTTGTGTGGGTGTCAGGGGGAGGGTGTTGTGTGGGTATCAGGGGGAGGGTGTTGTGAGGGTGTCAGGGGGAGGGTGTTGTGTGGGTGTCAGGGTGAGGGTGTTGTGTGGGTGTCAGGGTGAGGGTGTTGTGAGGGTGTCAGGGGGAGGGTGTTGTGTGGGTGTCAGGGTGTGAGTGTTTTGAGGGTGTCAGGGAGAGGGTGTTGTGAGGGTGTCAGGGGGAGGGTGTTGTGTAGGTGTCAGGGTGAGGGTGTTGTGTGGGTGTCAGGGGGAGGGTGTTGTGTGGGTGTCAGGGTGAGGGTGTTGTGTGGGTGTCAGGGGGAGGGTGTTGTGTGGGTGTCAGGGTGAGGGTGTTGTGTGGGTGTCAGGGTGAGAGTGTTGTGAGGGTGTCAGGGGGAGGGTGTTGTGTGGGTGTCAGGGGGAGGGTGTTGTGTGGGTGTCAGGGTGTGAGTGTTTTGAGGGTGTCAGGGAGAGGGTGTTGTGAGGGTGTCAGGGGGAGGGTGTTGTGTAGGTGTCAGGGTGAGGGTGTTGTGTGGGTGTCAGGGGGAGGGTGTTGTGTGGGTGTCAGGGTGAGGGTGTTGTGTGGGTGTCAGGGGGAGGGTGTTGTGTGGGTGTCAGGGTGAGGGTGTTGTGTGGGTATCAGCGGGAGGGTGTTGTGAGGGTGTCAGGGTGTGGGTGTTGTGTGGGTGTCAGGGTGTGGGTGTTAGGGTCAGGGTGTTGTGTGGGTGTCAGGGGGAGGGTGTTGTGTGGGTGTCAGGGTGAGGGTGTTGTGTGGGTGTCAGGGTGAGGGTGTTGTGAGGGTGTCAGGGGGAGGGTGTTGTGTGGGTGTCAGGGGGAGGGTGTTGTGTGGGTGTCAGGGTGTGAGTGTTTTGAGGGTGTCAGGGAGAGGGTGTTGTGAGGGTGTCAGGGGGAGGGTGTTGTGTAGGTGTCAGGGAGAGGGTGTTGTGAGGGTGTCAGGGGGAGGGTGTTGTGTGGGTGTCAGGGGGAGGGTGTTGTGTGGGTGTCAGGGGGAGGGTGTTGTGTGGGTGTCAGGGTGTGAGTGTTTTGAGGGTGTCAGGGGGAGGGTGTTGTGAGGGTGTCAGGGGGAGGGTGTTGAGGGTGTCAGGGGGAGGGTGTTGTGTGGGTGTCAGGGAGAGGGTGTTGTGAGGGTGTCAGGGGGAGGGTGTTGTGTAGGTGTCAGGGAGAGGGTGTTGTGAGGGTGTCAGGGGGAGGGTGTTGAGGGTGTCAGGGGGAGGGTGTTGTGTGGGTGTCAGGGGGAGGGTGTTGTGTGGGTGTCAGGGGGAGGGTGTTGAGGGTGTCAGGGGGAGGGTGTTGTGAGGGTGTCAGGGGGAGGGTGTTGTGAGGGTGTCAGAGGGAGGGTGTTGTGTGGGTGTCAGGGTGAGGGTGTTGTGTGGGTGTCAGGGGGAGGGTGTTGTGTGGGTGTCAGGGGGAGGGTGTTGTGAGGGTGTCAGGGGGAGGGTGTTGAGGGTGTCAGGGGGAGGGTGTTGTGTGGGTGTCAGGGGGAGGGTGTTGTGTGGGTGTCAGGGGAAGGGTGTTGTGTAGGTGTCAGGGTGAGGGTGTTGTGTGGGTGTCAGGGGGAGGGTGTTGTGTGGGTGTCAGGGGGAGGGTGTTCTGAGGGTGTCAGGGGGAGGGTGTTGTGTGGGTGTCAGGGTGTGGGTGTTGTGAGGGTGTGGGTGTTGTGTGGTTGTCAGGGTGTGGGTGTTGTCAGGGTGAGGGTGTTGTGTGGGTGTCAGGGGGAGGGTGTTGTGTGGGTATCAGGGGGAGGGTGTTGTGAGGGTGTCAGGGGGAGGGTGTTGTGTGGGTGTCAGGGTGAGGGTGTTGTGTGGGTGTCAGGGTGAGGGTGTTGTGAGGGTGTCAGGGGGAGGGTGTTGTGTGGGTGTCAGGGGGAGGGTGTTGTGTGTGTGTCAGGGTGTGAGTGTTTTGAGGGTGTCAGGGAGAGGGTGTTGTGAGGGTGTCAGGGGGAGGGTGTTGTGTAGGTGTCAGGGTGAGGGTGTTGTGTGGGTGTCAGGGGGAGGGTGTTGTGTGGGTGTCAGGGTGAGGGTGTTGTGTGGGTGTCAGGGGGAGGGTGTTGTGTGGGTGTCAGGGTGAGGGTGTTGTGTGGGTGTCAGGGTGAGAGTGTTGTGAGGGTGTCAGGGGGAGGGTGTTGTGTGGGTGTCAGGGGGAGGGTGTTGTGTGGGTGTCAGGGTGTGAGTGTTTTGAGGGTGTCAGGGAGAGGGTGTTGTGAGGGTGTCAGGGGGAGGGTGTTGTGTAGGTGTCAGGGTGAGGGTGTTGTGTGGGTGTCAGGGGGAGGGTGTTGTGTGGGTGTCAGGGTGAGGGTGTTGTGTGGGTGTCAGGGGGAGGGTGTTGTGTGGGTGTCAGGGTGAGGGTGTTGTGTGGGTATCAGCGGGAGGGTGTTGTGAGGGTGTCAGGGTGTGGGTGTTGTGTGGGTGTCAGGGTGTGGGTGTTAGGGTGAGGGTGTTGTGTGGGTGTCAGGGGGAGGGTGTTGTGTGGGTGTCAGGGTGAGGGTGTTGTGTGGGTGTCAGGGTGAGGGTGTTGTGAGGGTGTCAGGGGGAGGGTGTTGTGTGGGTGTCAGGGGGAGGGTGTTGTGTGGGTGTCAGGGTGTGAGTGTTTTGACGGTGTCAGGGAGAGGGTGTTGTGAGGGTGTCAGGGGGAGGGTGTTGTGTAGGTGTCAGGGAGAGGGTGTTTTGAGGGTGTCAGGGGGAGGGTGTTGTGTGGGTGTCAGTTGGAGGGTGTTGTGTGGGTGTCAGGGGGAGGGTGTTGTGTGGGTGTCAGGGTGTGAGTGTTTTGAGGGTGTCAGGGGGAGGGTGTTGTGAGGGTGTCAGGGGGAGGGTGTTGAGGGTGTCAGGGGGAAGGTGTTGTGTGGGTGTCAGGGGGAGGGTGTTGAGGGTGTCAGGGGGAGGGTGTTGTGAGGGTGTCAGAGGGAGGGTGTTGTTTGGGTGTCAGGGTGAGGGTGTTGTGTGGGTGTCAGGGGGAGGGTGTTGTGTGGGTGTCAGGGGGAGGGTGTTGTGAGGGTGTCAGGGGGAGGGTGTTGAGGGTGTCAGGGGGAGGGTGTTGTGTGGGTGTCAGGGTGAGGATGTTGTGAGGGTGTCAGGGGGAGGGTGTTGTGTGGGTGTCAGGGGGAGGGTGTTGTGTGTGTGTCAGGGTGTGAGTGTTTTGAGGGTGTCAGGGAGAGGGTGTTGTGAGGGTGTCAGGGGGAGGGTGTTGTGTAGGTGTCAGGGTGAGGGTGTTGTGTGGGTGTCAGGGGGAGGGTGTTGTGTGGGTGTCAGGGTGAGGGTGTTGTGTGGGTGTCAGGGGGAGGGTGTTGTGTGGGTGTCAGGGTGAGGGTGTTGTGTGGGTGTCAGGGTGAGAGTGTTGTGAGGGTGTCAGGGGGAGGGTGTTGTGTGGGTGTCAGGGGGAGGGTGTTGTGTGGGTGTCAGGGTGTGAGTGTTTTGAGGGTGTCAGGGAGAGGGTGTTGTGAGGGTGTCAGGGGGAGGGTGTTGTGTAGGTGTCAGGGTGAGGGTGTTGTGTGGGTGTCAGGGGGAGGGTGTTGTGTGGGTGTCAGGGTGAGGGTGTTGTGTGGGTGTCAGGGGGAGGGTGTTGTGTGGGTGTCAGGGTGAGGGTGTTGTGTGGGTATCAGCGGGAGGGTGTTGTGAGGGTGTCAGGGTGTGGGTGTTGTGTGGGTGTCAGGGTGTGGGTGTTAGGGTGAGGGTGTTGTGTGGGTGTCAGGGGGAGGGTGTTGTGTGGGTGTCAGGGTGAGGGTGTTGTGTGGGTGTCAGGGTGAGGGTGTTGTGAGGGTGTCAGGGGGAGGGTGTTGTGTGGGTGTCAGGGGGAGGGTGTTGTGTGGGTGTCAGGGTGTGAGTGTTTTGAGGGTGTCAGGGAGAGGGTGTTGTGAGGGTGTCAGGGGGAGGGTGTTGTGTAGGTGTCAGGGAGAGGGTGTTGTGAGGGTGTCAGGGGGAGGGTGTTGTGTGGGTGTCAGGGGGAGGGTGTTGTGTGGGTGTCAGGGGGAGGGTGTTGTGTGGGTGTCAGGGTGTGAGTGTTTTGAGGGTGTCAGGGGGAGGGTGTTGTGAGGGTGTCAGGGGGAGGGTGTTGAGGGTGTCAGGGGGAGGGTGTTGTGTGGGTGTCAGGGAGAGGGTGTTGTGAGGGTGTCAGGGGGAGGGTGTTGTGTAGGTGTCAGGGAGAGGGTGTTGTGAGGGTGTCAGGGGGAGGGTGTTGAGGGTGTCAGGGGGAGGGTGTTGTGTGGGTGTCAGGGGGAGGGTGTTGTGTGGGTGTCACGGGGAGGGTGTTGAGGGTGTCAGAGGGAGGGTGTTGTGAGGGTGTCAGGGGGAGGGTGTTGTGAGGGTGTCAGAGGGAGGGTGTTGTGTGGGTGTCAGGGTCAGGGTGTTGTGTGGGTGTCAGGGGGAGGGTGTTGTGTGGGTGTCAGGGGGAGGGTGTTGTGAGGGTGTCAGGGGGAGGGTGTTGAGGGTGTCAGGGGGAGGGTGTTGTGTGGGTGTCAGGGGGAGGGTGTTGAGGGTGTCAGGGGGAGGGTGTTGTGAGGGTGTCAGGGGGAGGGTGTTGTGTAGGTGTCATGGTGAGGGTGTTGTGTGGGTGTCAGGGGGAGGGTGTTGTGTAGGTGTCAGGGTGTGGGTGTTGTGAGGGTGTCAGGGAGAGGGTGTTGTGTGGGTGTCAGGGTGAGGGTGTTGTGTGGGTGTCAGGGTGATGGTGTTGTGTAGGTGTCAGGGAGAGGGTGTTGTGAGGGTGTCAGGGGGAGGGTGTTGAGGGTGTCAGGGGGAGGGTGTTGTGTGGGTGTCAGGGGGAGGGTGTTGTGTGGGTGTCAGGGGGAGGGTGTTGAGGGTGTCAGGGGGAGGGTGTCAGGGGGAGGGTGTTGTGTGGGTGTCAGGGTGTGAGTGTTGTGAGGGTGTCAGGGAGAGGGTGTTGTGAGGGTGTCAGGGGGAGGGTGTTGTGTGGGTGTCAGGGGGAGGGTGTTGTGTGGGTGTCAGGGGGAGGGTGTTGTGTGGGTGTCAGGGTGTGAGTGTTGTGAGGGTGTCAGGGAGAGGGTGTTGTGAGCGTGTCAGGGGGAGGGTGTTGTGTGGGTGTCAGGGGGAGGGTGTTGTGTGGGTGTCAGGGTGTGGGTGTTGTGAGGGTGTCAGGGGGAGGGTGTTGTGTGGGTGTCATGGTGTGGGTGTTGTGAGGGTGTCAGGGTGTTGAGGGTGTCAGGGTGAGAGTGTTGTGAGGGTGTCAGGGGGAGGGTGTTGTGTGGGTGTCAGGGTGTGGGTGTTGTCAGGGTGAGGGTGTTGTGAGGGTGTCAGGGTGAGGGTGTTGTGAGGGTGTCAGGGGGAGGGTGTTGTGTGGGTGTCAGGGTGTGGGTGTTGTGAGGGTGTCAGGGTGTGGGTGTTGTGTGGGTGTCAGGGTGTGGGTGTTGTCAGGGTGAGGGTGTTATGTGGGTGTCAGGGTGTGGGTGTTGTGAGGGTGTCAGGGGGAGGGTGTTGTGTAGGTGTCAGGGTGAGGGTGTTGTGAGGGTGTCAGGGTGTGGGTGTTGTGTTGGTGTCAGGGTGAGGGTGTTGTGTGGGTGTCAGGGGGAGGGTGTTGTGTGGGTGTCAGGGGGAGGGTGTTGTGTAGGTGTCAGGGTGAGGGTGTTGTGTGGGTGTCAGGGGGAGGGTGTTGTGTAGGTGTCAGGGGGAGGGTGTTCTGAGGGTGTCAGGGGGAGGGTGTTGTGTGGGTGTCAGGGTGTGGGTGTTGTGAGGGTGTCAGGGTGTGGGTGTTGTGTGGTTGTCAGGGTGTGGGTGTTGTCAGGGTGAGGGTGTTGTGTGGGTGTCAGGGGGAGGGTGTTGTGTGGGTATCAGGGGGAGGGTGTTGTGAGGGTGTCAGGGGGAGGGTGTTGTGTGGGTGTCAGGGTGAGGGTGTTGTGTGGGTGTCAGGGTGAGGGTGTTGTGAGGGTGTCAGGGGGAGGGTGTTGTGTGGGTGTCAGGGGGAGGGTGTTGTGTGTGTGTCAGGGTGTGAGTGTTTTGAGGGTGTCAGGGAGAGGGTGTTGTGAGGGTGTCAGGGGGAGGGTGTTGTGTAGGTGTCAGGGTGAGGGTGTTGTGTGGGTGTCAGGGGGAGGGTGTTGTGTGGGTGTCAGGGTGAGGGTGTTGTGTGGGTGTCAGGGGGAGGGTGTTGTGTGGGTGTCAGGGTGAGGGTGTTGTGTGGGTGTCAGGGTGAGAGTGTTGTGAGGGTGTCAGGGGGAGGGTGTTGTGTGGGTGTCAGGGGGAGGGTGTTGTGTGGGTGTCAGGGTGTGAGTGTTTTGAGGGTGTCAGGGAGAGGGTGTTGTGAGGGTGTCAGGGGGAGGGTGTTGTGTAGGTGTCAGGGTGAGGGTGTTGTGTGGGTGTCAGGGGGAGGGTGTTGTGTGGGTGTCAGGGTGAGGGTGTTGTGTGGGTGTCAGGGGGAGGGTGTTGTGTGGGTGTCAGGGTGAGGGTGTTGTGTGGGTATCAGCGGGAGGGTGTTGTGAGGGTGTCAGGGTGTGGGTGTTGTGTGGGTGTCAGGGTGTGGGTGTTAGGGTGAGGGTGTTGTGTGGGTGTCAGGGGGAGGGTGTTGTGTGGGTGTCAGGGTGAGGGTGTTGTGTGGGTGTCAGGGTGAGGGTGTTGTGAGGGTGTCAGGGGGAGGGTGTTGTGTGGGTGTCAGGGGGAGGGTGTTGTGTGGGTGTCAGGGTGTGAGTGTTTTGAGGGTGTCAGGGTGTGAGTGTTTTGAGGGTGTCAGGGGGAGGGTGTTGTGAGGGTGTCAGGGGGAGGGTGTTGAGGGTGTCAGGGGGAGGGTGTTGTGTGGGTGTCAGGGAGAGGGTGTTGTGAGGGTGTCAGGGGGAGGGTGTTGTGTAGGTGTCAGGGAGAGGGTGTTGTGAGGGTGTCAGGGGGAGGGTGTTGAGGGTGTCAGGGGGAGGGTGTTGTGTGGGTGTCAGGGGGAGGGTGTTGTGTGGGTGTCAGGGGGAGGGTGTTGAGGGTGTCAGGGGGAGGGTGTTGTGAGGGTGTCAGGGGGAGGGTGTTGTGAGGGTGTCAGAGGGAGGGTGTTGTGTGGGTGTCAGGGGGAGGGTGTTGTGTGGGTGTCAGGGGGAGGGTGTTGTGAGGGTGTCAGGGGGAGGGTGTTGAGGGTGTCAGGGGGAGGGTGTTGTGTGGGTGTCAGGGGGAGGGTGTTGAGGGTGTCAGGGGGAGGGTGTTGTGAGGGTGTCAGGGGGAGGGTGTTGTGTAGGTGTCATGGTGAGGGTGTTGTGTGGGTGTCAGGGGGAGGGTGTTGTGTAGGTGTCAGGGTGTGGGTGTTGTGAGGGTGTCAGGGAGAGGGTGTTGTGTGGGTGTCAGGGTGAGGGTGTTGTGTGGGTGTCAGGGTGAGGGTGTTGTGTAGGTGTCAGGGAGAGGGTGTTGTGAGGGTGTCAGGGGGAGGGTGTTGAGGGTGTCAGGGGGAGGGTGTTGTGTGGGTGTCAGGGGGAGGGTGTTGTGTGGGTGTCAGGGGGAGGGTGTTGAGGGTGTCAGGGGGAGGGTGTCAGGGGGAGGGTGTTGTGTGGGTGTCAGGGTGTGAGTGTTGTGAGGGTGTTAGGGAGAGGGTGTTGTGAGGGTGTCAGGGGGAGGGTGTTGTGTGGGTGTCAGGGGGAGGGTGTTGTGTGGGTGTCAGGGTGTGAGTGTTGTGAGGGTGTCAGGGAGAGGGTGTTGTGAGCGTGTCAGGGGGAGGGTGTTGTGTGGGTGTCAGGGGGAGGGTGTTGTGTGGGTGTCAGGGTGTGGGTGTTGTGAGGGTGTCAGGGGGAGGGTGTTGTGTGGGTGTCAGGGTGTGGGTGTTGTCAGGGTGAGGGTGTTGTGAGGGTGTCAGGGTGAGGGTGTTGTGAGGGTGTCAGGGGGAGGGTGTTGTGTGGGTGTCAGGGTGTGGGTGTTGTGAGGGTGTCAGGGTGTGGGTGATGTGTGGGTGTCAGGGTGTGGGTGTTGTCAGGGTGAGGGTGTTGTGTGGGTGTCAGGGTGTGGGTGTTGTGAGGGTGTCAGGGGGAGGGTGTTGTGTAGGTGTCAGGGTGAGGGTGTTGTGAGGGTGTCAGGGTGAGGGTGTTGTGTGGGTGTCAGGGGGAGGGTGTTGCGTGGGTGTCAGGGGGAGGGTGTTGTGTAGGTGTCAGGGTGAGGGTGTTGTGTGGGTGTCAGGGGGAGGGTGTTGTGTGGGTGTCAGGGGGAGGGTGTTCTGAGGGTGTCAGGGGGAGGGTGTTGTGTGGGTGTCAGGGTGTGGGTGTTGTGAGGGTGTCAGGGTGTGGGTGTTGTGTGGTTGTCAGGGTGTGGGTTTTGTCAGGGTGAGGGTGTTGTGTGGGTGTCAGGGGGAGGGTGTTGTGTGGGTATCAGGGGGAGGGTGTTGTGAGGGTGTCAGGGGGAGGGTGTTGTGTGGGTGTCAGGGTGAGGGTGTTGTGTGGGTGTCAGGGTGAGGGTGTTGTGTGGGTGTCAGGGGGAGGGTGTTGTGTGGGTGTCAGGGGGAGGGTGTTGTGTAGGTGTCAGGGTGAGGGTGTTGTGAGGGTGTCAGGGTGTGGGTGTTGTGTTGGTGTCAGGGTGAGGGTGTTGTGTAGGTGTCAGGGTGAGGGTGTTGTGTGGGTGTCAGGGGGAGGGTGTTGTGTGGGTGTCAGGGGGAGGGTGTTCTGAGGGTGTCAGGGGGAGGGTGTTGTGTGGGTGTCAGGGTGTGGGTGTTGTGAGGGTGTCAGGGTGTGGGTGTTGTGTGGTTGTCAGGGTGTGGGTGTTGTCAGGGTGAGGGTGTTGTGTGGGTGTCAGGGGGAGGGTGTTGTGTGGGTATCAGGGGGAGGGTGTTGTGAGGGTGTCAGGGGGAGGGTGTTGTGTGGGTGTCAGGGTGAGGGTGTTGTGTGGGTGTCAGGGTGAGGGTGTTGTGAGGGTGTCAGGGGGAGGGTGTTGTGTGGGTGTCAGGGGGAGGGTGTTGTGTGTGTGTCAGTGTGTGAGTGTTTTGAGGGTGTCAGGGAGAGGGTGTTGTGAGGGTGTCAGGGGGAGGGTGTTGTGTAGGTGTCAGGGTGAGGGTGTTGTGTGGGTGTCAGGGGGAGGGTGTTGTGTGGGTGTCAGGGTGAGGGTGTTGTGTGGGTGTCAGGGGGAGGGTGTTGTGTGGGTGTCAGGGTGAGGGTGTTGTGTGGGTGTCAGGGTGAGAGTGTTGTGAGGGTGTCAGGGGGAGGGTGTTGTGTGGGTGTCAGGGGGAGGGTGTTGTGTGGGTGTCAGGGTGTGAGTGTTGTGTGGGTGTCAGGGGGAGGGTGTTGTGTGGGTGTTAGGGTGAGGGTGTTGTGTGGGTGTCAGGGGGAGGGTGTTGTGTGGGTGTCAGGGGGAGGGTGTTGTGAGGGTGTCAGGGGGAGGGTGTTGAGGGTGTCAGGGGGAGGGTGTTGTGTGGGTGTCAGGGGGAGGGTGTTGAGGGTGTCAGGGGGAGGGTGTTGTGAGGGTGTCAGGGGGAGGGTGTTGTGTAGGTGTCATGGTGAGGGTGTTGTGTGGGTGTCAGGGGGAGGGTGTTGTGTAGGTGTCAGGGTGTGGGTGTTGTGAGGGTGTCAGGGAGAGGGTGTTGTGTGGGTGTCAGGGTGAGGGTGTTGTGTGGGTGTCAGGGTGAGGGTGTTGTGTAGGTGTCAGGGAGAGGGTGTTGTGAGGGTGTCAGGGGGAGGGTGTTGAGGGTGTCAGGGGGAGGGTGTTGTGTGGGTGTCAGGGGGAGGGTGTTGTGTGGGTGTCAGGGGGAGGGTGTTGAGGGTGTCAGGGGGAGGGTGTCAGGGGGATGGTGTTGTGTGGGTGTCAGGGTGTGAGTGTTGTGAGGGTGTTAGGGAGAGGGTGTTGTGAGGGTGTCAGGGGGAGGGTGTTGTGTGGGTGTCAGGGTGTGAGTGTTGTGAGGGTGTCAGGGAGAGGGTGTTGTGAGCGTGTCAGGGGGAGGGTGTTGTGTGGGTGTCAGGGGGAGGGTGTTGTGTGGGTGTCAGGGTGTGGGTGTTGTGAGGGTGTCAGGGGGAGGGTGTTGTGTGGGTGTCAGGGTGTGGGTGATGTGTGGGTGTCAGGGTGTGGGTGTTGTCAGGGTGAGGGTGTTGTGTGGGTGTCAGGGTGTGGGTGTTGTGAGGGTGTCAGGGGGAGGGTGTTGTGTAGGTGTCAGGGTGAGGGTGTTGTGAGGGTGTCAGGGTGAGGGTGTTGTGTGGGTGTCAGGGGGAGGGTGTTGCGTGGGTGTCAGGGGGAGGGTGTTGTGTAGGTGTCAGGGTGAGGGTGTTGTGTGGGTGTCAGGGGGAGGGTGTTGTGTGGGTGTCAGGGGGAGGGTGTTCTGAGGGTGTCAGGGGGAGGGTGTTGTGTGGGTGTCAGGGTGTGGGTGTTGTGAGGGTGTCAGGGTGTGGGTGTTGTGTGGTTGTCAGGGTGTGGGTTTTGTCAGGGTGAGGGTGTTGTGTGGGTGTCAGGGGGAGGGTGTTGTGTGGGTATCAGGGGGAGGGTGTTGTGAGGGTGTCAGGGGGAGGGTGTTGTGTGGGTGTCAGGGTGAGGGTGTTGTGTGGGTGTCAGGGTGAGGGTGTTGTGTGGGTGTCAGGGGGAGGGTGTTGTGTGGGTGTCAGGGGGAGGGTGTTGTGTAGGTGTCAGGGTGAGGGTGTTGTGAGGGTGTCAGGGTGTGGGTGTTGTGTTGGTGTCAGGGTGAGGGTGTTGTGTAGGTGTCAGGGTGAGGGTGTTGTGTGGGTGTCAGGGGGAGGGTGTTGTGTGGGTGTCAGGGGGAGGGTGTTCTGAGGGTGTCAGGGGGAGGGTGTTGTGTGGGTGTCAGGGTGTGGGTGTTGTGAGGGTGTCAGGGTGTGGGTGTTGTGTGGTTGTCAGGGTGTGGGTGTTGTCAGGGTGAGGGTGTTGTGTGGGTGTCAGGGGGAGGGTGTTGTGTGGGTATCAGGGGGAGGGTGTTGTGAGGGTGTCAGGGGGAGGGTGTTGTGTGGGTGTCAGGGTGAGGGTGTTGTGTGGGTGTCAGGGTGAGGGTGTTGTGAGGGTGTCAGGGGGAGGGTGTTGTGTGGGTGTCAGGGGGAGGGTGTTGTGTGTGTGTCAGTGTGTGAGTGTTTTGAGGGTGTCAGGGAGAGGGTGTTGTGAGGGTGTCAGGGGGAGGGTGTTGTGTAGGTGTCAGGGTGAGGGTGTTGTGTGGGTGTCAGGGGGAGGGTGTTGTGTGGGTGTCAGGGTGAGGGTGTTGTGTGGGTGTCAGGGGGAGGGTGTTGTGTGGGTGTCAGGGTGAGGGTGTTGTGTGGGTGTCAGGGTGAGAGTGTTGTGAGGGTGTCAGGGGGAGGGTGTTGTGTGGGTGTCAGGGGGAGGGTGTTGTGTGGGTGTCAGGGTGTGAGTGTTTTGAGGGTGTCAGGGAGAGGGTGTTGTGAGGGTGTCAGGGGGAGGGTGTTGTGTAGGTGTCAGGGTGAGGGTGTTGTGTGGGTGTCAGGGGGAGGGTGTTGTGTGGGTGTTAGGGTGAGGGTGTTGTGTGGGTGTCAGGGGGAGGGTGTTGTGTGGGTGTCAGGGTGAGGGTGTTGTGTGGGTATCAGCAGGAGGGTGTTGTGAGGGTGTCAGGGTGTGGGTGTTGTGTGGGTGTCAGGGTGTGGGTGTTAGGGTGAGGGTGTTGTGTGGGTGTCAGGGGGAGGGTGTTGTGTGGGTGTCAGGGTGAGGGTGTTGTGTGGGTGTCAGGGTGAGGGTGTTGTGAGGGTGTCAGGGGGAGGGTGTTGTGTGGGTGTCAGGGGGAGGGTGTTATGTGGGTGTCAGGGTGTGAGTGTTTTGAGGGTGTCAGGGAGAGGGTGTTGTGAGGGTGTCAGGGGGAGGGTGTTGTGTAGGTGTCAGGGAGAGGGTGTTGTGAGGGTGTCAGGGGGAGGGTGTTGAGGGTGTCAGGGGGAGGGTGTTGTGTGGGTGTCAGGGGGAGGGTGTTGTGTGGGTGTCAGGGGGAGGGTGTTGTGTGGGTGTCAGGGTGTGAGTGTTTTGAGGGTGTCAGGGGGAGGGTGTTGTGAGGGTGTCAGGGGGAGGGTGTTGAGGGTGTCAGGGGGAGGGTGTTGTGTGGGTGTCAGGGGGAGGGTGTTGTGTGGGTGTCAGGGTGAGGGTGTTGTGTGGGTATCAGCGGGAGGGTGTTGTGAGGGTGTCAGGGTGTGGGTGTTGTGTGGGTGTCAGGGGGAGGCTGTTGTGTGGGTGTCAGGGTGTGAGTGTTTTGAGGGTGTCAGGGGGAGGGTGTTGTGTGGGTGTCAGGGAGAGGGTGTTGTGAGGGTGTCAGGGGGAGGGTGTTGTGTGGGTGTCAGGGTGAGGGTGTTGTGTGGGTGTCAGGGTGAGGGTGTTGTGAGGGTGTCAGGGGGAGGGTGTTGTGTGGGTGTCAGGGGGAGGGTGTTGTGTGGGTGTCAGGGTGTGAGTGTTTTGAGGGTGTCAGGGAGAGGGTGTTGTGAGGGTGTCAGGGGGAGGGTGTTGTGTAGGTGTCAGGGAGAGGGTGTTGTGAGGGTGTCAGGGGGAGGGTGTTGAGGGTGTCAGGGGGAGGGTGTTGTGTGGGTGTCAGGGGGAGGGTGTTGTGTGGGTGTCAGGGGGAGGGTGTTGTGTGGGTGTCAGGGTGTGAGTGTTTTGAGGGTGTCAGGGGGAGGGTGTTGTGAGGGTGTCAGGGGGAGGGTGTTGAGGGTGTCAGGGGGAGGGTGTTGTGTGGGTGTCAGGGAGAGGGTGTTGTGAGGGTGTCAGGGGGAGGGTGTTGTGTAGGTGTCAGGGAGAGGGTGTTGTGAGGGTGTCAGGGGGAGGGTGTTGAGGGTGTCAGGGGGAGGGTGTTGTGTGGGTGTCAGGGGGAGGGTGTTGTGTGGGTGTCAGGGGGAGGGTGTTGAGGGTGTCAGGGGGAGGGTGTTGTGAGGGTGTCAGGGGGAGGGTGTTGTGAGGGTGTCAGAGGGAGGGTGTTGTGTGGGTGTCAGGGTGAGGGTGTTGTGTGGGTGTCAGGGGGAGGGTGTTGTGTGGGTGTCAGGGGGAGGGTGTTGTGAGGGTGTCAGGGGGAGGGTGTTGAGGGTGTCAGGGGGAGGGTGTTGTGTGGGTGTCAGGGGGAGGGTGTTGAGGGTGTCAGGGGGAGGGTGTTGTGTAGGTGTCATGGTGAGGGTGTTGTGTGGGTGTCAGGGGGAGGGTGTTGTGTAGGTGTCAGGGTGTGGGTGTTGTGAGGGTGTCAGGGAGAGGGTGTTGTGTGGGTGTCAGGGTGAGGGTGTTGTGTGGGTGTCAGGGTGAGGGTGTTGTGTAGGTGTCAGGGAGAGGGTGTTGTGAGGGTGTCAGGGGGAGGGTGTTGAGGGTGTCAGGGGGAGGGTGTTGTGTGGGTGTCAGGGGGAGGGTGTTGTGTGGGTGTCAGGGGGAGGGTGTTGAGGGTGTCAGGGGGAGGGTGTCAGGGGGAGGGTGTTGTGTGGGTGTCAGGGTGTGAGTGTTGTGAGGATGTCAGGGAGAGGGTGTTGTGAGGGTGTCAGGGGGAGGGTGTTGTGTGGGTGTCAGGGGGAGGGTGTTGTGTGGGTGTCAGGGGGAGGGTGTTGTGTGGGTGTCAGGGTGTGAGTGTTGTGAGGGTATCAGGGAGAGGGTGTTGTGAGCGTGTCAGGGGGAGGGTGTTGTGTGGGTGTCAGGGGGAGGGTGTTGTGTGGGTGTCAGGGTGTGAGTGTTGTGAGGGTGTCAGGGAGAGGATGTTGTGAGGGTGTCAGGGGGAGGGTGTTGTGAGGGTGTCAGGGTGAGGGTGTTGTGTAGGTGTCAGGGTGAGGGTGTTGTGAGGGTGTCACGGTGAGGGTGTTGTGTGGGTGAGGGTGTCAGGGTGTGAGTGTTGTGAGGGTGCCAGGGTGAGGGTGTTGTGTGGGTGTCAGGGTGAGGGTGTTGTGAGGGTGTTTTGAGGGTGTCAGGGTGTGGGTGTCAGGGTGTCGGTGTTGTGTGGGTGTTGTGAGGGTGTCAGGGTGAGGGAGTTGTGAGGGTGTCAGGGTGAGAGTGTTGTGTGGGTGTCAGGGTGTGGGTGTCAGGGTGTGGATGTTGTATGGGTGTCAGGGTGTGAGTGTTTTGAGGGTGTCAGGGGGAGGGTGTTGTGTGGGTATCAGCGGGAGGGTGTTGTGAGGGTGTCAGGGTGTGGGTGTTGTGTGGGTGTCAGGGGGAGGGTGTTGTGTGGGTGTCAGGGTGTGAGTGTTTTGAGGGTGTCAGGGGGAGGGTGTTGTGTGGGTGTCAGGGAGAGGGTGTTGTGAGGGTGTCAGGGGGAGGGTGTTGTGTGGGTGTCAGGGTGAGGGTGTTGTGTGGGTGTCAGGGTGAGGGTGTTGTGAGGGTGTCAGGGGGAGGGTGTTGTGTGGGTGTCAGGGGGAGGGTGTTGTGTGGGTGTCAGGGTGTGAGTGTTTTGAGGGTATCAGGGAGAGGGTGTTGTGAGCGTGTCAGGGGGAGGGTGTTGTGTGGGTGTCAGGGGGAGGGTGTTGTGTGGGTGTCAGGGTGTGAGTGTTGTGAGGGTGTCAGGGAGAGGATGTTGTGAGGGTGTCAGGGGGAGGGTGTTGTGAGGGTGTCAGGGTGAGGGTGTTGTGTAGGTGTCAGGGTGAGGGTGTTGTGAGGGTGTCACGGTGAGGGTGTTGTGTGGGTGAGGGTGTCAGGGTGTGAGTGTTGTGAGGGTGCCAGGGTGAGGGTGTTGTGTGGGTGTCAGGGTGAGGGTGTTGTGAGGGTGTTTTGAGGGTGTCAGGGTGTGGGTGTCAGGGTGTCGGTGTTGTGTGGGTGTTGTGAGGGTGTCAGGGTGAGGGAGTTGTGAGGGTGTCAGGGTGAGAGTGTTGTGTGGGTGTCAGGGTGTGGGTGTCAGGGTGTGGATGTTGTATGGGTGTCAGGGTGTGAGTGTTTTGAGGGTGTCAGGGGGAGGGTGTTGTGTGGGTATCAGCGGGAGGGTGTTGTGAGGGTGTCAGGGTGTGGGTGTTGTGTGGGTGTCAGGGGGAGGGTGTTGTGTGGGTGTCAGGGTGTGAGTGTTTTGAGGGTGTCAGGGGGAGGGTGTTGTGTGGGTGTCAGGGAGAGGGTGTTGTGAGGGTGTCAGGGGGAGGGTGTTGTGTGGGTGTCAGGGTGAGGGTGTTGTGTGGGTGTCAGGGTGAGGGTGTTGTGAGGGTGTCAGGGGGAGGGTGTTGTGTGGGTGTCAGGGGGAGGGTGTTGTGTGGGTGTCAGGGTGTGAGTGTTTTGAGGGTGTCAGGGAGAGGGTGTTGTGAGGGTGTCAGGGGGAGGGTGTTGTGTAGGTGTCAGGGAGAGGGTGTTGTGAGGGTGTCAGGGGGAGGGTGTTGAGGGTGTCAGGGGGAGGGTGTTGTGTGGGTGTCAGGGGGAGGGTGTTGTGTGGGTGTCAGGGGGAGGGTGTTGTGTGGGTGTCAGGGTGTGAGTGTTTTGAGGGTGTCAGGGGGAGGGTGTTGTGAGGGTGTCAGGGGGAGGGTGTTGAGGGTGTCAGGGGGAGGGTGTTGTGTGGGTGTCAGGGAGAGGGTGTTGTGAGGGTGTCAGGGGGAGGGTGTTGTGTAGGTGTCAGGGAGAGGGTGTTGTGAGGGTGTCAGGGGGAGGGTGTTGAGGGTGTCAGGGGGAGGGTGTTGTGTGGGTGTCAGGGGGAGGGTGTTGTGTGGGTGTCAGGGGGAGGGTGTTGAGGGTGTCAGGGGGAGGGTGTTGTGAGGGTGTCAGGGGGAGGGTGTTGTGAGGGTGTCAGAGGGAGGGTGTTGTGTGGGTGTCAGGGTGAGGGTGTTGTGTGGGTGTCAGGGGGAGGGTGTTGTGTGGGTGTCAGGGGGAGGGTGTTGTGAGGGTGTCAGGGGGAGGGTGTTGAGGGTGTCAGGGGGAGGGTGTTGTGTGGGTGTCAGGGGGAGGGTGTTGAGGGTGTCAGGGGGAGGGTGTTGTGTAGGTGTCATGGTGAGGGTGTTGTGTGGGTGTCAGGGGGAGGGTGTTGTGTAGGTGTCAGGGTGTGGGTGTTGTGAGGGTGTCAGGGAGAGGGTGTTGTGTGGGTGTCAGGGTGAGGGTGTTGTGTGGGTGTCAGGGTGAGGGTGTTGTGTAGGTGTCAGGGAGAGGGTGTTGTGAGGGTGTCAGGGGGAGGGTGTTGAGGGTGTCAGGGGGAGGGTGTTGTGTGGGTGTCAGGGGGAGGGTGTTGTGTGGGTGTCAGGGGGAGGGTGTTGAGGGTGTCAGGGGGAGGGTGTCAGGGGGAGGGTGTTGTGTGGGTGTCAGGGTGTGAGTGTTGTGAGGATGTCAGGGAGAGGGTGTTGTGAGGGTGTCAGGGGGAGGGTGTTGTGTGGGTGTCAGGGGGAGGGTGTTGTGTGGGTGTCAGGGGGAGGGTGTTGTGTGGGTGTCAGGGTGTGAGTGTTGTGAGGGTATCAGGGAGAGGGTGTTGTGAGCGTGTCAGGGGGAGGGTGTTGTGTGGGTGTCAGGGGGAGGGTGTTGTGTGGGTGTCAGGGTGTGAGTGTTGTGAGGGTGTCAGGGAGAGGATGTTGTGAGGGTGTCAGGGGGAGGGTGTTGTGAGGGTGTCAGGGTGAGGGTGTTGTGTAGGTGTCAGGGTGAGGGTGTTGTGAGGGTGTCACGGTGAGGGTGTTGTGTGGGTGAGGGTGTCAGGGTGTGAGTGTTGTGAGGGTGCCAGGGTGAGGGTGTTGTGTGGGTGTCAGGGTGAGGGTGTTGTGAGGGTGTTTTGAGGGTGTCAGGGTGTGGGTGTCAGGGTGTCGGTGTTGTGTGGGTGTTGTGAGGGTGTCAGGGTGAGGGAGTTGTGAGGGTGTCAGGGTGAGAGTGTTGTGTGGGTGTCAGGGTGTGGGTGTCAGGGTGTGGATGTTGTATGGGTGTCAGGGTAAGGGTGTTGTGAGGATGTCAGGGTGAGGGTGCTGTGAGGGTGTCAGGGTGAGGGTTTTGTGAGGGTGTCAGGGTGTGGGTGTTGTGTGGGTGAGGGTGTCAGGATGTTGTGAGGGTGTCAGGGTGTGGGTGTTATGGGGGTGTCTGGGTGTGGGAATTGTGAGGGTGTCAGGGTGAGGGTGTTGTGTGGGTGTCAGGGTGTGGGTGTTGTGAGGGTGTCAGGGTGTGGGTGTTATGGGGGTGTCAGGGTGTGGGTGTTGTGTGGGTGTCAGGGTGAGGGTGTTGTGAGGGTGTCAGGTTGTGGGTGTTGTGAGGGTGTCAGGGTGTGGGTGTTATGGGGGTGTCAGGGTGTGGGTGTTGTGTGGGTGTCAGGGTGTGGGTGTTGTGAGGGTGTCAAGGTGAGGGTGTTGTGTGGGTGTCAGGGTGTGGGTGTTGTGAGGGTGTCAGGGTGTGGGTGTTGTGAGGGTGTCAGGGGGAGGGTGTTGTGAGGGTGTCAGGGTGAGGGTGTTGTGAGGGTGTCAGGGTGTGGGTGTTGTGAGGGTGTCAGGGTGTGGGTGTTATGGGGGTGTCAGGGTGAGGGTGTTGTGAGGGTGTCAGGTTGAGGGTGTTGTGTGGGTGTCAGGGTGTGGGTGTTGTGAGGGTGTCAGGGTGAGGGTGTTGTGTGGGTGTCAGGGTGTGGGTGTTGTGAGGGTGTCAGGGTGTGGGTGTTGTGAGGGTGTCAGGGTGAGGGTGTTGTGAGGGTGTCAGGGTGTGGGTGTTATGGGGGTGTCAGGGTGTGGGTGTTGTGAGGATGTCAGGGTGAGGGTGTTGTGAGGGTGTCATGGTGAGGGTGCTGTGAGGGTGTCAGGGTGTGGGTGTTGTGTGGGTGAGGGTGTCAGGATGTTGTGAGGGTGTGGGTGTTATGGGGGTGTCAGGGTGTGGGAATTGTGAGGGTGTCAGGGTGAGGGTGTTGTGAGGGTGTCAGGGTGAGGGTGTTGTGAGGGTGTCAGGGTGTGGGTGTTGTGAGGGTGTCAGGGTGTCAGGGTGTTGTGTGGGTGTCAGGGTGTGGGTGTTGTGTGGGTGTTGTGAGAGTGTCAGGGTGTGGGTGTTGTGAAGGTGTCAGGGGGTGGGTGTTGTGAGGGTGTCAGGGTGAGGGTGTTGTGAGGGTGTCAGGGTGAGAGTGTTGTGAGGGTGTCAGGGTGTGGGTGTTGTGAGGGTGTCAGGGTGAGGGTGTTGTGAGGGTGTCAGGGTGAGGGTGTTGTGAGGGTGTCAGGGTGAGGGTGTTGTGTGGGTGTCACGGTGTGGGTGTTGTGAGGGTGTCAGGGTGTGGGTGTTGTGTGGGTGTCAGGGTGTGGGTGTTGTGAGGGTGTCAGGGTGAGGGTGTTGTGAGGGTGTCAGGGTGTGGGTGTTGTGAGGGTGTCAGGGTGAGGGTGTTGTGAGGGTGTCAGGGTGAGGGTGTTGTGAGGGTGTCAGGGTGAGGGTGTTGTGTGGGTGTCAGGGTGTGGGTATTGTGAGGGTGTCAGGGTGAGGGTGTTGTGAGGGTGTCAGGGTGAGGGTGTTGTGTGGGTGTCAGGGTGTGGGTGTTGTGAGGGTGTCAGGGTGTGGGTGTTGTGTGGGTGTCAGGGTGTAGGTGTTGTGTGGGTGTCAGGGTGTGGGTGTTGTGTGGGTGTCAGGGTGAGGGTGTTGTGTGGATGTCAGGGTGTGGGTGTTGTGAGGGTGTGGGTGTTGTGAGGGTGTCAGGGTGAGGGTGTTGTGAGGGTGTCAGGGTGAGGGTGTTGTGAGGGTGTCAGGGTGAGGGTGTTGTGTGGATGTCAGGCTGTGGGTGTTGTGAGGGTGTCAGGGTGAGGGTGTTGTGTGGGTGTCAGGGTGTGGGTGTTGTGAGGGTGTCAGGGTGTGGGTGTTGTGTGGGTGTCAGGGTGTAGGTGTTGTGTGGGTGTCAGGGTGTGGGTGTTGTGTGGGTGTCAGGGTGAGGGTGTTGTGTGGATGTCAGGCTGTGGGTGTTGTGAGGGTGTGGGTGTTGTGAGGGTGTCAGGGTGAGGGTGTTGTGAGGGTGTCAGGGTGAGGGTGTTGTGAGGGTGTCAGGGTGAGGGTGTTGTGTGGATGTCAGGCTGTGGGTGTTGTGAGGGTGGTGACACGTGCGAGTGTTATGGATGGGACACGCCAGCTGAATGATGGCAGGCTTAACACTGCAGTTGGACACGGACGCCTTGGGTACAAAGTGTCTTTTATTACCCGTTGTATCCCAAATACAAGAATACCTGACACTTGTGACGATAGAAACAGTTCCATTTGTGCTGTACCTGGAGTTTGCAACCAATGATGTACATATTGGGCTGTGGAACATAACTTTTTCTACATTACTCGTGACAGTCTGTCCATTTCACGGCTGAGAATGGTCCCCACAAATGGGTCCTACTGTCCCTAACCTTAAACCCCAACCCCTAAACCCAACCCCTAACACAAACCTTGGGTCGCCACTCGTCTGGATTTGACCCGGACAGTCTGGTGTAATTGGTGTAGTAATTCATTTGTACCGAGATCTGGTAAAAGTATTGCGTTGAACTTTACGTCAATAAACTGCACAGTGTTGATAACAGACCTAGGCCGACTGAGAGAGGTGTCCGGGTCTGGCCTGTGAAAGGTGGCAGCCCGACTATCTAAACCCTCAAAATTCGAGCATTACATTACAACGAGAGAAGGCATTCCAAAACACTTTGCTGAACACGCGGCATTTGGAAGGACCACGAATGGGTCAGCGTAACCCAGGGAGAGTTTGGTTGGACACGGATCCTTTCTACAAATAAAACATCTGTGGAGACAGTGGTACCACCGACTCGGTGTCTTTCCCCAGTAGTTACGGCGACTGTTTCCACTTCCCCGATTAAGCGCTGATCGCACGATTAGTCGGAGAGAGGAGTGGCAGCATCAACCGGGAGCCGTGTGGGATGGGAGAAACTCGGGGTCACGAGTACCTCCTCTGGTCTGAGAGCTCCTAGGGCTGAACACGGGTCCTGTTGTCTCTCAATTACGCTTCAGCCATGTTGGCGGAGAGCATGTGCTTTTTATCTTCCCATGCGAGTAAAACAGCCACAGTCGTCAGGCCGGTGTTCACAACAACATTATATTCATATGATAATGTTCAGTTATTCTAATCTACATTTATCATATATATTATTCACAACCATTTGGTAAATATACTTAAAATGATAAAAGCCATTGCCCGAGAACGGTATATAGTAGGCACACGGATTTTAAAAAAATCGACTAATTTATAAAAGTTTTATAGTATTCCAGTTTGTTCAGAGTGTGCAAATGGCCCACACTTCTGAGAATAGACGGCTCCTCGACGAGACGCCTTGAAAAGTGAACGTGGGTGAATCCGAGATCCCGACGTTCACTTTTTTTCTCCACGACCGCCGCGTCCGGGCTGTCGGGGCCCAACGTCACCCGTGGCCGATGCTGCATCGGCGGAGCAACGAGGCCAGCTCCCCGCAACCCGTGGCGTCCACGTCGCCGTACTCGCCCGCGTCCACGGCCGGTGCCGCTCACCGGCTCCCTGTCACCTCGGGGGTGTTGCGCTTCACCTTGGCAGTACAAAGACACGCGTGCACGCGGCTTCAGGTCATTCTCGGTTGCGGCGGCAGCAGCGTAGTGAGGGCCCGTAGAGGCACTCAACGAGAACCGGTCGACCGTTCCCGCCCATCTACAAAACTGGTCGCCGATCTTGGTGGAACGTAACGAGTGCCGTGTGCGTGCGAACCTACGAACGGCACAGCGGTCCACGTCACCACGTGGTTAATTTGCCTGCCACGTTTTTCAGATACAGGGTAAGATGCGCAGCCCTGCAATGTCTTGCTCACGCCGCTACTGGTGTAAGTGAATCCACTGGAGGGAGCCCAAGAGGGTATTTGGCCTACACTTCCACACTGATTAGACGGCTTGGAAGAGGTGGGAGTACCCACACTTTACCCCACCACACGTGACCTGCCGATCGACTGAGGTGTCCATATGTTTACAGCTGGGTGGACATAAGAGGGGAGATTTAAGAATGGGAGACCTGGATTGTAAGTCCCTTGTGCTAACTGGAAATACAGGCTGTGCCCTGGTGCCTGCTTGAATGGGCCAAGGTGAAGCGAATTCCGGCTCAAATGAGAATTGAGGCAGTGTTCATCTTCCGTTCACAGCCATGAGCTGGTGATGGACTTTCCATATTCCTATGGTGGAAGGAATTCTATCCACAGTGAGCTAAGTACAGTGCGAAGGAAGTTCAACATATATACATGCATACACTGCTGACTTACCCCAACACTGAGTGGTACACATTTTATTGACTGAAGGGAAGTTGAGCTGAGTCAATCCCCAACCAGGATTTGAACTCATAACCTTCCAACCACTGAGCCACATGGCCGGGTTGGCTCCAGCAAAGCAAATAATGTAATGGCCAATCAATCGGTGCTTCAATCGGGCATTCACACGTGGTACGAACCTTTTCTTGCTGCACCCGCAAAGTCTCCTGCTGCTCCAGTTGCACCTTGCGGATCATCTCCATCTCCCGACCCTGCTTCCCTTGGAGCTGCACGCAGCAGGCACACAGCCGCATGTGCAACGTAACAAAATAGCGAAGCAGGCCATTCGCCTCCTTCCCAGGTCCATCGCCATATAAAAACACGCACAAACTTTGTACCGCTTGTGAAATTCAGTGTCTTATTGGCGGCTCGCAGGAACCAATGCTGGTAAACTGCCAGATGTGTATAGGCAAGGAGCCTCTGTCAGTGTTAGATAAGGGTTCTTGCTGTATTCAAAACTCCCATACCTGTCCCTCCACATATTTTTTGTACACATCCCATGCAGCGTGCGCTCGCTCACAACAGACAGAAATGCCAGTATCAACACTCACGTGTGAGAGTGTGCGTGTGTGTTTGCGCCGAACAGCCGGAGGGGTAGAGGAGAGGCGGACACGTTTCTAAGTCACTCACCCTCTTCCTCTCCTCCACGAACTTTTTGGTGTTGTTGGCGATCAGTTCCCGCAGCCGCCTAGAGGGGTAGACGCAACCAGCAACAAGGGGCCGGTGTGACGACTCCGCACGAGTCATCCCACCATGGTGTCGAAGCTCGCACTCAGTCTGCGGCAGGTAAACAGCGGGATGCGAACCCCGCTGCGATGTCTGTGCTGATCAGGATTAAGCTAGTGCGGGGCCTGTAGCTTATGTTATAAAGAGGCCTTAAAAGAAAAACACTTAAATATTAAAACACGTAAATGTTTAACTTGCATAGTAAAGTAATTGTATTTCTTCATTTGCTATACAGCCAGAATACGACAAATCACTAACCTTAAACATTCAGTCGTTCATAAAAGTTGAAGGCAGTATAGTACTCTCGTAATAGAGCAAGTGCAGAATCACCGAACCGGAATTGATAGCTTGAAAGCATTTAGCGCGGGGCCCGTAGCATATACTACATTTTCTACTACGATAATCAGGCACTGGTGCTGATGTGTGTGTTAATGGCGGTGGTGCAGTGGTTAGCGCACTACGCTATGAACCCGGCGACCCGAGTTTGATTCCCGCTCACGGGAAACACCATTGACGATTATCTGAACCGGTCCTGGGCCTTCCCTAGGTCGACTCAGCCTCAAATGAGTATCTTGTGTGATGTGTAAACATCGCCATTAGGGAGACATAGGCGGTCGGGTGTGGTGCTGGCCACCCACCTCCTCGTGTACCGTTCCGGCCTTATAGGTGCTCGTTAACAGCACTTGCCCCTACAGTCTGTTAAAATTATACAGGGGGGACCTTTGTCTTTGGAAACGGCAGAGGGCCGCGCACTGAATGTCATTGGATAGATTCCCTCGATTCTCTCAAATAATCCGGTGGTTCATGACCGTTCACCCAGCCGCCTGGCTCAGCGGCAGAGCGGCAGAGCGGCAGAGCGAGGGGCCCGCAATCGGAACGTTGCCAGTTCAAATCCTTGTTGGGCGTTGACTCAGCCCATCACCGCTGTGGGCTCGATAATTGTGTTCCACATTGTGGGAAAGTCTAAGAGTCCGTCGTTGCCCCATGGACAGATTTGCTCTCATCATAGGAATGCAGAAGTTAAAATACTAAAATGACGACAGAAATTAAGCAAATAGAAATCAGGGCAAAAATAACCTGAATCTAAATCAGAGCAGAGACGAGCGCGTCGCACGACACGTCAATAATTAAGAGATGTGCCGCACTTGACTGCAACTGGGGCTCCACACAGCAACAGCAGCATTAATGGTCGCCTTCTACTGGCAGACGAATGCCCACCTAAAGGCCATGTCAGTTCTGCAATAACGCCACGTGTTGTTTTCACAACACGAATTGGATATAACGCAATCAAGTGAACGGAACTGCGTCGCGCGAGTAGGAATAAGCGGTCGTGCGGCTGACTCGGCGTAGCATCGCACAAGGCATTGGGAAGCTGCTGGATGCTTCTAGACACTACCCACGCGCCTCAGTCTTTGTTCGGCCTGCGTACGCATTTCACATGTTATCGCAGACTGTGCTTTACCCTACTCGTCTCAAGCAATTCTTACGGTTTTAACTTAAAAAGTATGTTATTATTGAAAGCTGTTATGTGAGTCACTTCACACCCTCCTTCATCGTCTTCTCTCTTCACCCTCCTCCATGACTATGCTTTCTATCGCTTAGTGACTAACACTGTAACGTGCATTTTTCACAAATTTTCACGTGTTTATTTAATTAACTAATTGTTTTATCGCACTAAAACACAGTCATTATAAAAGAACACGTCAAATTGACAGTAATAGAATCAATTATCATGAAAAATGTCAGTCATGCTGGAGTTTTCGAACTCTACTAACCCCTTAACGCCTTAATTCCCATTGAATCAATGGTTATTATTATAACGCAATTGTTTCATAACTTGGTGTTCTTCAGAAACGCAACTACCACCGCGTTATAGAGTAACAGACTGTAAACAGTATGCAAAGAGAAAGACTGTCAATGTTAAGGGTGCCGCGGTGGCGAGGAGATGTTAACTACCTCACCTCCGATCCCGACACTGACGCCTGTATATTTGGAGTTTGCATGTCTCTCTCCCCGTGGTCGCGTAGATGTTTCTGCGGGTCCTCCGGTTTTCCACTCCACATTGAGAATCAACGTGCATTGAAGAGTATTTGGCTGCTATAAATTTCCACATGATGATAAGCCACTTCGTTGAACTATCATCTGTGGCCAGGTCACTTCTGAAGAAGAGCTACATAGGTCAGTGGGCTTTACCTGGTCAAATAGAAATAGTAAAATGGCAAGTGCACGCTGGGTGAATGCCAGCGCAAGGGCCCTACCGCTCCCTCTCGGCCTTGTTCTTGATGCTGTGGTCCTGGCTGATGAGCTTGCTCTCCTCCATCGACTGCTTGGCCTGGGTCCCCTCCAGCTGCTTCGTGTCCCTGGGAAGTCCAGGCCCAACGCATAAAAACGTCAAGCGGCCAGCGGCAAAACAAAAGGCACCATCCAAGCAGTAACCGATACGAGCAATCGCCATTCGGAAAATGGGACTTTCTGCGCGTGCGTCCAGTCCACGGAGGCTGCAGTGTCCGCCTCGGGTTTCCCAGTCTCGGGTGCCAACGCGTGCAGGTGGATTCAATGAAAAACAGGAATGTACTTGCGGTGGGTTCCCAAATAGAGACCCGCGGTAAGAAATAGAGACTCACAGACTCATGTAGAGACCCACAGACTTGCATATAGGCCCATAGATTCACACACCCACACACATCCACCGTCACTCTGAAAGGCAAAGTGCAGTGGAGTTCATATTCTTTGGTTCTTTCGGTTAAGTCACGTAGATAGAAGTTAATAAAATAAATAGAATAAGAATAAAATTTTAAAAAATTATCAAAACCAAAAACTCACGACGTTTTGATCGCAACACAAGCGGTCGTCATCAGGCGGAGAGAAAAAAGGCAGTGGAGTTAGCCAGGAGGAGGAGCTCAAGGTGCAGGGTCGCCACCTTTCCCACAGACTGACGCCGCACACATCTATCGGCCAGCCTGACGCTATCCACACCATGCAGCCTGCTGCGACGCATCTCGACGTAATAAATACGAGGAGTAGCACTATAGCAGCAGATCTTGGTTGGAATCAATTCCCGCCACCCGAGACACGGGCGCCTTTTCCCGGACCCGTCTGCGTCAAACCCGGGCACGTGGCGACCCCGGGCCTGAGACTCGCAAACTGACAAGACGATCCCCGTGGCGGCGGTGGCGGCGGTAGCCCTCACCGCTCGTGCGTGAGCTGCAGCTGCCGGAGCTGCTGCTCGTGCGCGCCCGCCAGCAGCGCGCGCACCAGCTCGTCCTGCTGCGCAGCGTGCACCGTCCGCGCCTCCTCCTGCCTGCGCGCCTGCAGCGCCTGTAGCGCCGCCTGCTCGCGCGCCCGCTCCGCCTGCAGCACCTGCGTCTGCTCCGCGCGGGACGGGACGTGAGGCGGTCGTGCCGTCGGTCGGGTTGTGCAACAACGTAGACAACAACGCCATGGCAACGTAGACAACGCCATTGCAACGTAGACAACGCCATGGCAACGTAGACAACGTTGCCATGGCGATCTTGAACCAATGCCGTGTGGCTGATGTGTGAAAAACTAAATAACTTTTGTTGTTCAAGTGGCGGACCAGATGCGCGCGAAGGCGGTGAGCTGTCCCGCTCTTGGCTGCGGACCGTTGGCTCTGTGCTCCGTTTTTAACTCAGTCTCTCAGCACAGGAGGCCCAAAAGGTGGTTACTGAAGACAGTGGAGTGGTGAGACAACACAGTCAGTGTCTGGTAGAGACCGAGTCCTCAACGCGGGCGGAGGAGGAATCCCCGAGCAAAGTTCACGGGACCCATGGTCGTCGCGACACACCGTGGTGCCTGTCCTGTGCGGTGGAGGCCTCACCTTGCGCTGGTGCTCGGCGGTAAGCTCCTCCACCCGCTTCTCCGTTTCCTTCTGCAGGCCGGCACAGTGACCTTCGCTGGGGAAGGGCAGACACACACCCACGGCGCAGCACACGTTCGTACTCGGAGGCGCTCGGCTCGGTCGAAACGAGCGGCGTCAGCGAGTGTGCAACAGGGAGAGTGGAGCGGGGAGGATAGAGCCGAGGGAGTGGAGCGGTGAAGGTGGAGCAGGGAGGGTGAAGCGAGGAGGGTGGAGCCGAGATGAAGGGTGGATGAGGGCAATTGGAGAGTAGAAGACGGGGAGGTTTACCCTTTCTTAGCCAGGGTCTTCTCTGTCTGCTTGAGAATGGAGCTGCGCTCGCGCTCGTACTGGTTCGCCGCCTTCTCTCCTTGCCCCGTGAACGTCTTTTGGAGACTGGCCTGCGCCTGTGCACAGCAACACCACCGCATCAGCACCACGTCATCACCACGTCATCACCACTGTATCATTGTCGCATCATCACCACGTCACCACCGCGTCACCACCGTCGCATCATCACCGTCGCATCATCACCGCGTCATCACTGTCACATCATCACCACGGTAACATGTAGCTTTGAAGGTCTGGCTCTCAGAATAATTCTCCCTAATAATCAACACATATTGGTTGTGTGCTGCTATAGACCGCCTAGTGGGAAGGATGTTGAAGCTGCATCTGCACTGAGAGAGCTTCTTGGGGGCCTCCCTAAAGGTGAAATAGTCTTAGTGGGTGATCTAAATTGGAATTGGCTAAACCCGTCGGCCGTGACCACAAATTTTGCAGATGAATTTAACCTGTTTCAATTAATAAATGTCCCCACAAGACCCAACCTAAAAAATCCGGGACAGTCATCTCTGCTTGACGTCCTATTGACAAATGCCCCTCACAATTTCGCACTGACTAGTGTTCTGGGTAATAACCTTAGTGATCACTCCTTCATTTTTGGGGTGAGATCATCAGCCAGACCCAAAGCCCCCCCTAAATTGGTTGAGAAGCACTCCATGAGACACTTCAGCACTCAGGCATTTACTAATGATGTGCTTCACTCGGATATTGACAAGGTCTGTGATATTCCAAACCTGACTACGGCTTGGGAGACTTTCAGGTACACGTTTCTCCAAATTCTTAACAAACATGCTCCGTTGGTTAAATTTAAAACTAAAGGCAACCGTCCACCATGGTTTGATCCTTTGATTACAAAGTTCATGAAAACTAGGGACAAGGCTTGGGCATGTGCTCAGAAAAGTAATTTGGTCAATGACTGGCTAGAATATAGGATTTTAAGGAATAGATGCGTCAAAAAAATACGGCATGCAAAAAATGACTACTTCTCTTCCACTCTCCTTGAATCTCATGGAAATGCCAGGATTTTCTGGAAAACAATCAAATGTATCGAAAAGGCATCCAAAACAGATAATCTGCCCGTTCAGCTTAACCGAAATGGGGAATATTTTTCAGATCCCCAAAAAATAGTTGACAATTTTAACTTTCATTTTTCTGAAGCTGGTACCCTATTTGATAATGTATTGGGAGTCACCCCTGCTCATGCAAATTCCTACACCCCTATCCAAACATTAAGCGAATTTAGTTTTCAGCCAATCCACGAAAGTAATGTTCTGAAACAACTGTCCTACCTCAAAGGGTCCTCCTCTACCGGAGCAGATAGTATTCCCGTCTTTGCTCTACTAACTGTTGGTCACCTAATATACAAACCTATAGCCCATATTTTCAACCTGTCCATCAAAAAAGCATCAGTTCCTCTACATTGGAAACATTCCTATGTTCGTCCACTTCCCAAAGGGGGCCCTAAAGATGATCCAAATAACTACCGACCTATCTCAATTTTGTTCCCGTTGATGAAAATTTTTGAAAATTATTGAACTACCAAATTAGCAGTTTCCTGCCCGCCAACAATCTATTACATCTAAAACAATCTGAGTTCCGAAAAAATACAGCACCACATCTGCTGCATTAGACTCTCTGAATCACATTTACAGTAGCCTTGATAATAAGCAGTACTGCGCCTGTCTTTTTCTTGACTTGTTCAAAGCTTTTGATACAGTAGACCACAACATCCTGCTTAGTAAAATAAGTTGTCTCGGTGTTTCCGAAAACACAGTAAAATGGTTAAAAAATTACCTCTTTTCTCGCACCCAAACTGTATTCACAGATGGTTGGAGGTCAAACAGTGTTAAGATAACAGGGTTCCATTCTCGGCCCCCTCTTGTTCTCTCTTTATGTAAATGACTTGGGCACTGAACTGGATTATTCCAGGGTAAATCTTTTTGCAGATGACACGGTACTGATTACTGCTGGCCGCTCTCCGGATGACGTGATTGCTAAGCTCCAGAGTGATTTCAACAAACTACAACATCAGCTAGTTGCTCTTAAACTAGTCCTAAATCCTGCCAAAACCAAGGTGCTATGCTTCTCACCAGGACTAAAGCGGGAAGTTATTTTCCCCCAATTACATTCCTTAAATAATGATCAAATAGAGCAAGTCAAGATCTATAAGTATCTTGGGGTCATCCTGGATTCAAAACTGAATTTTGAAGATCACATTGATTACATTGGGAAAAAGACAAAAATTTAAATTAGTTTTCTATATCGACACAAGCACTGCTTCCCCCCTATGTTCCGTTTGGAATTGATAAAAGCTACCGTACTGCCTCTACTTGATTACTGTGACATTGTGTATAAATCAGCCCCAAGTACTGTACTGAAGAAGCTTGACTCAATGTATCACTCGGCCTTAAGATTTGCATTGAACTGCCCATATAGGACTCACCACTGTGATCTCTACATTGGGTCAAACTTAACATCTCTGAATGTTCGACGGCTTGTGCACCAGATCTTATTTATTCATGATGTACTTGCAAAAAAATCCGCAGATTACCTGCTGGATCTCCTCTCCGTTTCAAAGAAAATGTTGACCTAAGGTCTACACTCATTTACCAGCTTCATATTCCCTATTGCCATACATATACTGGAGGAAGGGCCTTTGCTATTGATGCCCCCAGGGTCTGGAATGCTGTTGCCGATAAATTGAAACTTGCGTCACTACCTATGAGATCTTCACTCAAAACTGCTCTAGAGGAGTTGTACACCCCTGGCTGCCAGTGCTATTCAGTGGCCTAAAATAAAATGTTTCGCTCCGGATGATCGCTACAAAGTATGACCTGTGTTTTGATTTAGTGTGCTGATCTTAAAGGTGCATTAAAAAATTATAATGCTCCGATTGATGCTCCTGCTGTTGTGGAGTGACTCATGCAGCCAGCTATGGCTGCAGGGTTTTGGTAGTACATGTTGTTTATGCCATTTATTGTGAAAATTCCGTCACAGTTCCTATGATTGCTTTTTCATTGCTTTCATGGCTTTATTTTGGTGATTTCGAAAAGTGTATTGATTTAGCCATGTTTGTTTGTTGTAGTACAGAGTTAGACTGATGGGCTTAATCTAAGTTGTCTTGTGGTTGTTGTTGTTTGACTTGCATCCCACTGGGATTTTTGCACACAGCGTTGGTGTACGGTGTTTTTTCTGCAATATTTCGCTGTCTTTTCTTGGATTTTCTGTTTGCACTTAGTCACATATTCATGTTTTAGTTTTTTGTTTGTTGCGGTTGCACCCGATTCAAGAGCCGAATGGCTCACAGGGCTATACCTAATAAATTAACTTGAACTTGAACACCACATCATCACCACGGTACCACTGTCGCATCATCGTCGCATCATCACCACGCCATCACCGCGCCATCACCGCGTCATCACCACGTCATCACTGTCGCAGCATCACCACGTCATCACCACGGTATCATTGTCGCATCATCACCACGTCATCACCGTGTCATCTCCACGTCATCACCGTGTCATCACCACGTCACCACGTCACCACCACGGTATCACCGCATCATCACCACAGCATCACATCACTGCCACATCACCCCCGCATCACCGCCGTCACATCATCTCACCACGGTGGCAAGATGTTAACTATCTCACCTGGTATACAGGAGGTTGTGGGTTCGATCCCAACCCTGCCACCTGTTGTTTATTTGGAGTTTGTATTTCTCCCTCACTGTGATCACGTGCATTTTTATCCGGGCCCTCCACGCAAAAAAATATGCATTTAGAGTACAGTAGAACCTCGGAGATCGAACGCCCCAAAACTCGAACAATTCGGTGATCGAACAAACTTTTCGACCATTTTGTGCCCCGGACATCGAACAAAAATTCGGAGGTCGAACAACTGTAAAGAACCTGTTTGGGCCGAGACGCGTAGCCAGGGCGACCGAGACAAAGGCGAAATGACCCAGTTGACGCGTAGCTCTCACCCAGTGCAGAACCGCAAAACATCGTTCCGTTAACTTTTTCGTTAATTTAATTAATTTTAGTGTTTTTTTGTGTTTATCCATACACAATGGCTCTTAAAACGGTTAGTAAAAAGGCCCTCAAGTGAATCACAGTTAGTGCTAGAAAAAAGGCAAAGAAAAGAAAGAACCCCAGAAGGGCAGTTACCCAACGTTTTTATGGAGGGGGCTCCCCTTCCAAGCAACACCGACACCTCCTCCCCTCCTCACCACCTTCCACTCAAGCCATCCACTCTCCTTACTACAGGTAAAGTGAAGTTCAATGTTCATTTATTCTATTCATTATAACTGTGTATCTTGTTTTTTGTATGCTTTTATGTACTGTACTGTATTTTAACATTGTAAACTTTGTGTAAAAATGGCCCATAATAGGAGCATCCTTGGGTGGGGAACCAATTAATGCTATTTCCATTCATTCTTATGGGGAAAATTGATTCGGTGGTCGAACAAATCGGTGTTCGAACACGGTTTTGGAACGTATTAAGTTCGATCTCCGAGGTACCACTGTATTTGTCCACATGATAAGCCACTTCGTTGAGCTATCATTTGTGGCCAGAGTCACATAGCTTCGTGGGCCTTGGTAAAATATATATTTTTAAATAGTTTATAGTTTATCACCTCTGCATCACCATCGTTGCACCGCCAACGTCCGCTGGGTATACGAAGAGAGGGATGACGACGACGAGGGGGGGGGGGGAAGCGACCTACCTTGGCGTGGGCCTTCTTGAGAAGGGTCAACTCTTTCTCCTGCTTCTTGAGAAGCTTGAGGAATGACTGCCGGTGCAGACACGCACAAAGACAAAGAACCCCTGTATAGCCTGAGACTGTTGGAGCAAGTGCTATCAGCGAGCACATATGAAGGCCGGCACAGCACACGAGGGTGTGGGTGGCCAACGCCACGTCCGGCTGCCTTTGTCTCCCTAGTGACGATGTTTACACATCGCACCAGGTACTCATTTGAGGCTGAGTCAACCTAGGGGAGGTCCAGTACCGGTTTAGATAATCACCAGTGTTGGCTATGAGTGGGAATCGAATCCGGGTCGCCAGGTTCGTAATGCAGCGTGCTAACCACGACACTACCGCTCCCCACTGACATGCAGACATGCAGGCATGCATGCATGCACGCATGCAGCGACACTCTGAGGACCTCGCCCCACATCGCCACTGCAGCAACAACGAGAGCCCCGCCATGTGCCGCCGCCGCCACGTGCCACTCGCCCAGGCGCCAGTAGCAGCAGCAGCAGCGGTAAGTGTGAACCCTTGTTGCCGCGCGCTCTCATGACGAGTCCAATCCATCACGAATGTGCCGCGATGTGTGCGTGCAAAAATGGCTCCGGCTCAAGGATGAATCCGGAACACCTGCCGCCGGTGACACTGCCCTGACCGTATCGCCGCACGAGGTTCGTGCTACGGCAGCAGCACGATCGCCGTGGGCTGCGGATCGTAGACTAAAAACAAAAAACTAAACTTTTTTTAAACATTTACTAAGTAAGGCCCACTGAGCTGTAAAGCTCTTTTTCACAAGCGATCTGGCCACATCATAGCTCAATCAAGTGGCTTATCACGTGGACATTTCTAGCAGCCAAATGCTCGAAACGCATGTTGATTCTAAATGTGGAGGGATAAAACCGGAGGACCAAGAGAAAAATCCACGCAACTACAGGCAGAGTATGCAAACTACAAATATACAGCAGGCGTCAGGGCCGGGATCGAACCCACAACCTCCTGTAGACCAGGTGAGATAGTTGACATCTCACCACCACGGTGTCAATCGGGTTCCGTTGCGGCTGCCGGTACACGCTGCTTGGTGAGATTGGATGGTGCGGATTGGTACAGACTCTTGTAGCTGAGCAGGCGAAGCCGATAAACATCCCTGTGTGTGTGTGATCGGTAGCCAGCGTGGCTCGTCTCGTATCGAGGTTGAGATCAGATCAAATTTCCACTTCCTATCACCAGCTACAGTGTGCGTGTGCATGTGTGCGCGCGCGTGGGTGTGCCTCGGCACTTGTGTGTGTATGCGTGCACATATGCTCGTTTGTTTTGCCCGTCAAGGGCCACATTCACGCACCTTGGAGTGTCTCAGCGTGTCCACACACACGGGAGGCACCAGGGGTTCGTCTGGGGTGGAAACAGGGAAGAGAAGGCCAAGGTCATTATCATGATTCCGCTTATTTACCCAGGAAAGACTCACTGAGTCTCAAGACTCCTGTCGTGAGCGACGATCGCATTGTGTCCCAATGACTGTACAGTAACTGGTTTGCAAATCATTTTTCGCACGGACAAACCCCGGATATATTTCTCAGTCACCCTGCGACTATCAAACTGTTGCAATTTATCACCATAAAGTTCAATGCAGCAAACACAGATGCCCATTCCCGGACTGAACCGCAGCCACCACGGTATTAGCCAGGGCAGCCTGCCGGACTCTGACCGCACGCCTCCGTCACAAGCGGCGACGTCCCCGCGACCGCTTATCGGCACCGCGGGGGGTGGGGGGGCGACGTCGTGGCTGAAGAGCCGGGAGCCGGGAGCCGTACCCTTGCTGGCCTTGCCGGGCACGGCGCCGTTTCCAGCGCTTGGAGCCGGGCGGTTCTGCGTGGCGCGGCTCTGCGTGGCGCGGCTCTGCGTGGCGCTGGTCTGGGGAGTGGCGGCGCCGCGGTTGACGCTGCCTCGGCTCTCGGGCACGTCCCCTATGTCGCTCTGAAAGGCAAAGTCCATCGGAGTGCATCTCGCTCACGCATCCCTTCACTTGGTTTAGTGGTAGCGGCAATAAAAAAAGAAGAATGAATCATCATAATCAGAATCTTTACTCGCAGATGTCCAGCATCTGCGAGTAAAGATACAACAACAAAGAATAAATTAGGCGACTGACCACCGATGAGTGAGTGACTGGAGCGAGTGAATCATCGGTGAGTGCTGGATTCCCAATCACGCTGACGGCTGCCCAGCGCAGAATCGACCTCTATCAGGTGCAGCCGAGGTAGGGACTGCGTGCTCCACCTCAAGCCGTGACGAGCCCCCTCGACCCTGCACGAGCGTCGCACTGTTCGTTCGTCACCGGCGCACGGCTGAGACACTCACCGCCTCGATGCCCATGGCCTGCATCTGGTTGGCGCGCTTCTCCGCCTGCGACAGGAAGCGCTTGGGGTCCGACAGCGCATCCACGAAGTCTGCGGTAGCACGCGGGGACGATGGAGCAACAACGACGATGGTAACGATGACGAAGATCGACAGCGAGCGACGGCACACGCGTGCAAACGTGCCTGCCGTTGTGCCGACTTTGGTGCGAGTGCCGTTGGCGAGTGTGGTTTAGTGCTGGAGAGTGCCGGGATTTGGGTGATTTAATGGTCGTGGGCGAGTGACGGACTGGCACGACAACATCGTGGCCCAAATTGCCGTGCGATCCTCACTGGGTCCATTTGGGGCTGGGTCCAAAAAAAACGAATGGGGCGAGTGAGGAAGAAACTTTGGGTCTGTCGATTGTGTGGGGACTTAATGCCAACTGAGAGCATATACAGTGAGGGAAAAAAGTATTTGATCCCCTGCTGATTTTGTACGTTTGCTCACTGACAAATAAATGATCAGTCTATAATTGTAATGGTAGGTTTATTTGAACAGTGAGAGACAGAATAACAACAAAAAAATCCAGAAAAACGCATGTCAAAAATGTTATAAATTGATTTGCATTTTAATGAGGGAAATAAGTGTTTGACCCCTGCAAAACATGACTTAGTACTTGGTGGCAAAACCCTTGTTGGCAATCACAGAGGTCAGACGTTTCTTGTAGTTGGCCACCAGGTTTGCACACATCTCAGGAGGGATTTTGTCCCACTCCTCTTTGCAGATCTTCTCCAAGTCATTAAGGTTTCGAGGCTGACGTTTGGCAACTCGAACCTTCAGCTCCCTCCACAGATTTTCTATGGGATTAAGGTCTGGAGACTGGCTAGGCCACTCCAGGACCTTAATGTGCTTCTTCTTGAGCCACTCCCTTGTTACCTTGGCCGTGTGTTTTGGGTCATTGTCATGCTGGAATACCCATCCACGACCCATTTTCAATGCCCTGGCTGAGGGAAGGAGGTTCTCACCCAAGATTTGACGGTACATGGCCCCGTCCATCGTCCCTTTGATGCGGTGACGTCCTGTCCCATTAGCAGAAAAACACCCCCAAAGCATAATGTTTCCACCTCCATGTTTGACGATGGGGATGGTGTTCTTGGGGTCATAGGCAGCATTCTTCCTCCTCCAAACACGGCGAGTTGAGTTGATGCTAAAGAGCTCCATTTTGGTCTCATCTGACCACAACACTTTCAGCCAGTTGTCCTCTGAATCATTCAGATGTTCATGGGCAAACTTCAGACGGGAATGTATATGTGCTTTCTTGAGCAGGGGGACCTTGCGGGTGCTGCAGGATTTCAGTCCTTCACGGCGTAGTGTGTTACCAACTGTTTTCTTGGTGACTATGGTCCCAGCTGCCTTGAGATCATTGACAAGATCCTCCCGTGTAGTTCTGGGCTGATTCCTCACCGTTCTCATGATCAATGCAACTCCATGAGGTGAGATCTTGCATGGAGCCCCAGGCCGAGGGAGATTGACAGTTCTTTTGTGTTTCTTCCATTTGCGAATAATCGCACCAACTGTTGTCACCTTCTCACCAAGCTGCTTGGCGATGGTCTTGTAGCCCATTCCAGCCTTGTGCAGGTCTACAATCTTGTCCCTGACATCCTTTGAGAGCTCTTTGGTCTTGGCCATGGTGGAGAGTTTGGAATCTGATTGATTGCTTCTGTGAACAGGTGTCTTTTATACAGGTAACAAGCTGAGATTAGGAGCACTCCCTTTAAGAGTGTACTCCTAATCTCAGCTCGTTACCTGTATAAAAGACACCTGGGAGCCAGAAATCTTTATGATTGAGAGGGGGTCAAATACTTATTTCCCTCATTAAAATGCAAATCAATTTATAACATTCTAGATTTGAAGCTTTCGTGACTGCAAGGAATCATCTTCTTAGGTTTTTTCGGTAAAGTCACGTAGAAAGTAAAATAAAATAAAAACAAAAATCACGACGTTTCGGAGGCAACACAAGTCTCCGTCATCAGGTGGGACCGTCACAGCCAGATTAGCTGTATCAAGTGAGGCAATGATTCAAGATGTAATCCCTTAAAAGCGAGTTGAGGGGGGAGGGAGAGGGAGGGGGGAGCTCATCAGACTATGGTAGCCAATGAAAGGAACGTATCGGGAGGGAGGGGGGGCGAGGCCAAAAGGGTGGGCGATGGACGTGGAAGCGCTTGTGCGCAAGCGGCCAATTACTGCACACGCCAACCAATGGAGCGATTGTGCGCAAGCGGCCAGCCACTGCACTCGCCAACACAATGGGCAGAGAGGAGGAGGGGAGGTCTAATACACATGATAGACAAAAGAACGAAAATGATGATGGGTACAAACTTAGGGGGAGCTCATCAGACTATGGTAGCCAATGAATGGAACGTATCGGGAGGGAGGGGGGGGCGGGGGGGGGGCGAGGCCAAAAGGGTGGGCGACGGACGTGGAAGCGCTTGTGCGCAAGCGGCCAATTACTGCACACGCCAACACAATGGAGAGAGAGGGGGAGGGGAGGTCTAATACACATGATAGACAAAAGAACGAAAATGATGATGGGTACAAACTTAGGGGGAGCTCATCAGACTATGGTAGCCAATGAATGGAACGTATCGGGAGGGAGGGGGGGGAGCGGGGGGGGCGAGGCCAAAAGGGTGGGCGGCGGACTTGGAAGCGCTTGTGCGCAAGCGGCCAATTACTGCACACGCCAACACAATGGAGAGAGAGGGGGAGGGGGGGTCTGATACACATGATAGACAAAAGAACGAAAATGCCCATGTTTATACCAATGCTGGCTGAACAATGAAGAGAGTACTGTTAAAATAACTGGGGATGTTAACACTCGGTAAAGTACAGTGAAATAGTGCCTGTCAGATAAGATGGTCCAAAAAATTTGTGATTAAGTCTTTTTTGCGTGGTTGATAACATCTTTCCAATGATTACTAAGTTTGTACCCATCATCACGGTTGAAATTATGTCTGTGTTTGTATATTTGTATGGCTTCGTGTACAAACCTTTGATGGTAGCCGGGAGGTTTGCAGAGAACCTTGGTCTCGGAAAAGACAATTTCATGAGAGCCCACCGAGTTGTAGCAATGATCGGCCACGGCAGAAGAATCAGTTCTGCCGTGTTTCAGATCTGACTTGTGCTCGCGGACACGATCAGAAACATGACGTTTCGTTTCTCCAATGTAGCAATCACCACAAATGCAACTCAATTTGTAGACTCCAGGATACTGTAAGTCAGGAACGACATCCTTCACAGATGGAATCAGATCACGGATTTTATGCACTGTACTGAATCGGACTTGGATCTTATGTTTGTTTAGAATTTTGGAGATCTTTTTGGTCACGCCAGCTATGTATGGTAACGTGATGGTTTTGGTCGGAGTTTCATGTGGCTGTTTCTGTGTGGTGGGAGAGACAGCTTGGCGGATAGTACGGTCAGAGTAACCGTTCATCCTGAGGGCCCGATGTACATGTCTTAATTCACCGGTCAGGTGGTGTTTGTCAGAAATGCCATGTGCTCTGTGGTATAGCGTTTTGATGAGAGAGTTCTTTTGAGATGGGTGGTGGTGGGAATCCGGTTTCAAGTAGGAGTCTGTGTGGGTGGCTTTTCTGTAGACAGAATGTCCCAAGGAACCGTCAGGACTCCTCTCAAACAGAATATCCAAGAATGGTAGTTTACCGTCTTTCTCCACTTCCATGGTGAATCTGATGGATGGGTGTCTAGAATTGATGTGGTCCAAGAAGTGGTTCAATGCTGGGAGGCCATGTGGCCAGATGACGAAAGTGTCATCCACATATCTCTTCCACAGGGAAGGACGCAGGGTGGATGTCTGGATGGCGTCTGATTCAAACTTTTCCATGAATATGTTGGCTATAACTGGTGACAAAGGGGAGCCCATAGGGGTACCCTCATTCTGTTTGTAGAAGGTGCCATTCCAGGTAAAATAGGTGTTGGTGAGGCAATGCCTAACCAGCGCAGGTGCATCAGAATTCAATCCTAAGTCCTCAATTATTGTTAGGGTGTCCGGTACTGTTGGTAAACAAAGATACTACATCAAAGCTGACGAGGATGTCATCAGGAGATAGTACCATGTCCTTAACCATAGAGACTAATTGGGTTGAGTTGAGTACTGCTGAAGAGGTCTTGCCTGTGAAAGGGAGCAGAGTATCTGATAGAAAACGGGCTAGTTTGTACGTAGGAGAGTTTATCGTCGACACAATGGGTCGTAGCGGGGTGCCTTCCTTATGGATTTTGGGAAGACCATAGAGTCTGGGAGGTCTTGCAGCCGATGGTTTTAGAGAGGGACATTTGCTTGGTTCGATTAGGGAAGTCGAACTCGTGATGATACTGTTGGTTTTCGTCGTTAGGCTTTTAGTGGGATCGTTACTCCAAAATTAAAAACGATCCCACTAAAAGCCTAACGACGAAAACCAACAGTATCATCACGAGTTCGACTTCCCTAATCGAACCAAGCAAATGTCCCTCTCTAAAACCATCGGCGGCAAGACCTCCCAGACTCTATGGTCTTCCCAAAATCCATAAGGAAGGCACCCCGCTACGACCCATTGTGTCGACGATAAACTCTCCTACGTACAAACTAGCCCGTTTTCTATCAGATACTCTGCTCCCTTTCACAGGCAAGACCTCTTCAGCAGTACTCAACTCAACCCAATTAGTCTCTATGGTTAAGGACATGGTACTATCTCCTGATGACATCCTCGTCAGCTTTGATGTAGTATCTTTGTTTACCAAAGTCCCAGTACCGGACACCCTAACAATAATTGAGGACTTAGTCCAACATGGATTGATTTCTGATGCACCTGCGCTGGTTAGGCATTGCCTCACCAACACCTATTTTACCTGGAATGGCACCTTCTACAAACAGAATGAGGGTACCCCTATGGGCTCCCCTTTGTCACCAGTTATAGCCAACATATTCATGGAAAAGTTTGAATCAGACGCCATCCAGACATCCACCCTGCGTCCTTCCCTGTGGAAGAGATATGTGGATGACACTTTCGTCATCTGGCCACATGGCCTCCCAGCATTGAACCACTTCTTGGACCACATCAATTCTAGACACCCATCCATCAGATTCACCATGGAAGTGGAGAAAGACGGTAAACTACCATTCTTGGATATTCTGTTTGAGAGGAGTCCTGACGGTTCCTTGGGACATTCTGTCTACATAAAAGCCACCCACACAGACTCCTACTTGAAACCGGATTCCCACCACCACCCATCTCAAAAGAACTCTCTCATCAAAACGCTATACCACAGAGCACATGGCATTTCTGACAAACACCACCTGACCGGTGAATTAAGACATGTACATCGGGCCCTCAGGATGAACGGTTACTCTGACCGTACTATCCGCCAAGCTGTCTCTCCCACCACACAGAAACAGCCACATGAAACTCCGACCAAAACCATCACGTTACCATACATAGCTGGCGTGACCAAAAAGATCTCCAAAATTCTAAACAAACATAAGATCCAAGTCCGATTCAGTACAGTGCATAAAATCCGTGATCTGATTCCATCTGTGAAGGATGTCGTTCCTGACTTACAGTATCCTGGAGTCTACAAATTGAGTTGCATTTGTGGTGATTGCTACATTGGAGAAACGAAACGTCATGTTTCTGATCGTGTCCGCGAGCACAAGTCAGATCTGAAACACGGCAGAACTGATTCTTCTGCCGTGGCCGATCATTGCTACAACTCGGTGGGCTCTCATGAAATTG
Organism: Lampetra fluviatilis; assembly: GCF_964198595.1. Taxonomy (NCBI): domain Eukaryota; kingdom Metazoa; phylum Chordata; class Hyperoartia; order Petromyzontiformes; family Petromyzontidae; genus Lampetra; species Lampetra fluviatilis. Next base: position 12,131,264 of record NC_136307.1, on the reverse strand, counting down.
TCTTTTCCGAGACCAAGGTTCTCTGCAAACCTCCCGGCTACCATCAAAGGTTTGTACACGAAGCCATACAAATATACAAACACAGACATAATTTCAACCGTGATGATGGGTACAAACTTAGTAATCATTGGAAAGATGTTATCAACCACGCAAAAAAGACTTAATCACAAATTTTTTGGACCATCTTATCTGACAGGCACTATTTCACTGTACTTTACCGAGTGTTAACATCCCCAGTTATTTTAACAGTACTCTCTTCATTGTTCAGCCAGCATTGGTATAAACATGGGCATTTTCGTTCTTTTGTCTATCATGTGTATCAGACCCCCCCTCCCCATCTCTCTCCATTGTGTTGGCGTGTGCAGTAATTGGCCGCTTGCGCACAAGCGCTTCCACGTCCGCCGCCCACCCTTTTGGCCTCGCCCCCCCCGCCCCCCCCCCTCCCTCCCGATACGTTCCATTCATTGGCTACCATAGTCTGATGAGCTCCCCCTAAGTTTGTACCCATCATCATTTTCGTTCTTTTGTCTATCATGTGTATTAGACCTCCCCTCCCCCTCTCTCTCCATTGTGTTGGCGTGTGCAGTAATTGGCCGTTTGCGCACAAGCGCTTCCACGTCCGTCGCCCGCCCTTTTGGCCTCGCCCCCCCCCCGCCCCCCCCCTCCCTCCCGATACGTTCCATTCATTGGCTACCATAGTCTGATGAGCTCCCCCTAAGTTTGTACCCATCATCATTTTCGTTCTTTTGTCTATCATGTGTATTAGACCTCCCCTCCTCCTCTGCCCATTGTGTTGGCGAGTGCAGTGGCTGGCCGCTTGCGCACAATCGCTCCATTGGTTGGCGTGTGCAGTAATTGGCCGCTTGCGCACAAGCGCTTCCACGTCCATCGCCCACCCTTTTGGCCTCGCCCCCCCTCCCTCCCGATACGTTCCTTTCATTGGCTACCATAGTCTGATGAGCTCCCCCCTCCCTCTCCCTCCCCCCTCAACTCGCTTTTAAGGGATTACATCTTGAATCATTGCCTCACTTGATACAGCTAATCTGGCTGTGACGGTCCCACCTGATGACGGAGACTTGTGTTGCCTCCGAAACGTCGTGATTTTTGTTTTTATTTTATTTTACTTTCTACGTGACTTTACCGAAAAAACCTAAGAAGACAATTTATAACATTTTTGACATGCGTTTTTCTTGATTTTGTTGTTGTTATTCTGTCTCTCACTGTTCAAATAAACCTACCATTAAAATTATAGACTCATCATTTCTTTGTCAGTGGGCAAACGTATAAAATCAGCAGGGGATCAAATACTTTTTTCCCTCACTGTATAAGCAATGAAGCATAGATATTACAGGTAATAAAATATTTTTATAAAAATAAATATTCATATCTTTACTCTAATTTGTAATTTCCCCACACGGACCAGCCCACGGGCGATCGGAATGGACCGGCCCACCGGGTCGAAGGTGTCTGAATGTTGCTGAATGTGGTGAGCGTCACTCGGACGAGCGCGGCAACTGTAGTTCGTGCAGTTGAGCATGCCGCTGTTTGGTGAGTGTGCCGAGCGCTGGTGAACTCCATTGGATCGAGCGCGGTCAGCCAATTTAGTGAGGGCGAACGGCGGCGAGCGCCGGCGAGCGCGGACCTCCGAAGCCGTCGGGGACGTAGGTCTTGAGGACGATGTTGCAGAAGACGGTGGGCAGGGACAGCGGCTTGTTGCCCTCGTTGCGCAGCGAGATGTGCCGGTAGCCCGTCTGCAGCCCGTCGAGTGGCAGGATGCGCTGCCCGATGAGCTTGTTGCTGTCGTCGAACACGGCGATCCGCAGCACCGCCAGGTCCGGCAGGATCACCTGGGGGAGCCGGGGTCAACGAGGGACCTCGCAACCCGGGGCGTAGAAACCTGGTAACCTGGGACCTAGGAAGCTCGCAACCCGGGACGTAAGAACCTGGTAACCTGGGACCTAGAAACCTCGCAACCCGGGACGTAAGAACCTGGTAACCTGGGACCTAGGAACCTCGCAACCCGGGATGTAAGAACCTGGTAACCTGGGACCTAGAAACCTCGCAACCCGGGACGTAAGAACCTGGTAACCTGGGACCTAGGAACCTCACAACCCGGGACGTAAGAACCTGGTAACCTGGGACCTAGGAACCTCACAACCCGGGACGTAAGAACCTGGTAACCTGGGACCTAGGAACCTCGCAACCCGGGATGTAAGAACCTGGTAACCTGGGACCTAGGAACCTCACAACCCGGGACGAAAGAACCTGGTAACCTGGGACCTAGGAACCTCACAACCCGGGACGTAAGAACCTGGTAACCTGGGACCTAGGAACCTCGCAACCCGGGACGTAAGAACCTGGTAACCTGGGACCTGGGAACCTCACAACCCGGGACGTAAGAACCTGGTAACCTGGGACCTAGGAACCTCACAACCCGGGACGTAAGAACCTGGTAACCTGGGACCTAGGAACCTCACAACCCGGGACGTAAGAACCTGGTAACCTGGGACCTAGGAACCTCACAACCCGGGACGTAAGAACCTGGTAACCTGGGACCTAGGAACCTCGCAACCCGGGATGTAAGAACCTGGTAACCTGGGACCTAGGAACCTCACAACCCGGGACGTAAGAACCTGGTAACCTGGGACCTAGGAACCTCGCAACCCGGGACGTAAGAACCTGGTAACCTGGGACCTAGGAACCTCGCAACCCGGGACGTAAGAACCTGGTAACCTGGGACCTAGGAACCTCACAACCCGGGATGTAAGAACCTGGTAACCTGGGACCTAGGAACCTCGCAACCCGGGACGTAAGAACCTGGTAACCTGGGACCTAGGAACCTCACAACCCGGGACGTAAGAACCTGGTAACCTGGGACCTAGGAACCTCACAACCCGGGACGTAAGAACCTGGTAACCTGGGACCTAGGAACCTCGCAACCCGGGACGTAAGAACCTGGTAACCTGGGACCTAGGAACCTCGCAACCCAGAACCTGGTAACCTGGCGGAGCGAAGCCCTCGGGCCGCGGGGGGTGCCGGGTGGCGGTGGGGTCGAACCTTCCGGAAGACGAAGGGCTCCTGGTTGTAGAGGGGGTTGAGGCCGTTGTTGGGCACCAGGCGAGTGCGGAACTCCTTGCGGATCGTGTCGGTGGGCAGCCCGTACATGTCCACCTCCACATAGGTGCCCACCTGCCGGTCGGAGAGGAACTGGCCCGAGATGACCTGCGCGTGTTCACGCAACGCGGCGCAAAGACAAAGGGTTCGCCCCCCCACCCATGTGACCTTTAAGAGACGGGTCGGTCGCTCTTGCAAACGAGACACTTCCCCAGCATCTCGAGACCTCGGCGGTGAAACCGAATGGACCTGAACGCGATGAAGAGCGCCGCATGCCTGTGGGGCGCACCTGAACGGAGCAGGTGCCGGCGATGACTCCGTCCACGGGCGTCTCTGAGAAGGGGTCGAAGGTGCGGTCGGGGCGCCGCATGAAGTCCGGCTTGAGCAGGAACCTGCACACGCGCAGACGCGTGAGCAGGTTCCTCGACACGCACACGTCTACACACACACACACGTCTACACACACACGTGTACACACACACGCATCTACACACACACACGTCTACACACACACACGTCTACACACACACACGTCTACACACACACACACATCTACACACACACACGTCTACACACACATCTACACACACACACGTCTACACACACACGTCTACACACACACATCTACACACACACACACACGTCTACACACACACACGTCTACACACACACACACACGTCTATACGTACACGTCTACATGTATATGTCTACACCCGTGCGCCCGTGACACACAGACACGATGCCGTGTGCACAATATCTTTTATCGGTTGTTTGTCTCAGATCTTTTTTTACGCAGTTGCTTTCGCACCGATTTCCATTTGTTTCATTGTTCTACTTTGTTTTTAGAAAAGTTTGTTTTATCCGTTAAAACTTTTGGGTCGGGATGTTAAGAGGACAGAGACTCAGGATCGCTACTTCACTGTTTAACCTGGTCGTCCTCTCTAACTGAACAGTTACAACCAGTATGAATGTGTTGGTACACAGGTGTCGGTAGGCAGGTGCGAGCGCGGTGGAGAGAGAATCTGATTTAAGTTTTGCCCAAAGGCGGCGACCAGCCACTGAACTCGCTCTGAGATCCGGTCTCAGTTCATGGAACCTCACCAAGAGCACTACCAGCAGTGCCTAGTGGCACTGCTGCTGCCACGCTGTAGGCAACCTGTAAAGGTGCAGCCCTGCAACTGCTCGCTTGCACCCCTGCTGACAGAAGGGCCATCGCTATAAGGAGCTTTACAGGGGATTTGGTCGATGCTTCCATGCTGACTAGACGCGTTGCAAGAGGTGGGCGTCCCCTAACTTTACCCCACCAACACACGCGACCGTCTGATTGATTGTGGCGTAAACCTTTACATCGCTAAATAACTATTTTTTTTATTTTACCAGGCACGGGCCACTGAGCTGTGTAGCTCTTTTTCAGAAGCAACCTGGCCGCAAACGATAGCTCAAGGAAGTGGCTCATCACGAGGGAAATTTATAGCAGCCAAGAAACTGGGTGGACAGAGGCGGTGCAGGGGATTTAAGAAGCTTGCGCGATTATTTCAGCTGCCATGCCGGGAGATAGTATTGGACCGGCACCCTGTGGATTACAAGTTCGGTGCCATGACCATGACCCCACCGCTCACACCAGCAGTGGTTTGTGGACTTTGAGAAGCCCTGAATCACTTACCCGCAGAATCCATTGTATTCGAACTTCCCCTGGTTGAGCTGCATGGCCAGATCTGGGTAGTAAGACAGAGACAGCGCCACAAGCTTCAGGTTGGTGGCGTGAGGGGTCCACAGCTGTGCTCCACACCAGACTGGCGCTGCCCTGAGCTGCTGCTGTGAAATCACCTGGCGTCTGGAAGTTGAGGGACACCATCTGGCAGCCGGCGTTCCAGAAGACCTGCGGCATGTAGTTGGAGGAGTCCACGCGGCCTCCCCGGGGATAGATGCGGCTCATCTGCCGCTTGTTGTAGCTGCAGCGGTCAAGGGTCACTGTCTCGCAGGTCTGGGGCGGCTCCCCGGAGTAACCCGCGCGAGGGGAGAGAGGCTGCGCGCCCGCCCCTACCTGGTGCGGCCAGGCAGGGTGAGCCCGGCCGCCACGCGCGTGCAAGGGCTTCGCTCGGGAGTGCATGAACACGATTAGAGGGGCTGTGTAGCCGAGCCAAGTCGTTTAAGTTACAGGTGTAAAGCGTGTATCGGTGTATGTATGTTGAACTTGATAATTGGTTTTTTACCCTTCTATCTGGCAACAAAACTGACACCTTTTTTACAAGGAGTCATGTTTACATAGACCACAATACCTGCAGTCATAATGCAAACAAAAAACATAACTCTGATAATGTGCACTGTCCTTGAAGTTGATTGGTCCACACCCGAGGCAGCTTTCCTTAGAGCCTAGTCTCACATGGGTTGGACCAGATGACGCCAAAAGGCGCACAAAAAAGGTGTCAGTTTTGTTGCCAGATAGAAGGGTAAAAAACCAATTATCATATTTTTACTGGCAAATGAGGTTCCAATGGTATGTTGAACTTCTTTCGCGCCGTACGAAGCCAACCGTACTCATTGGAGGTGTCGGGGAAGGACACAAACTTAGCCCAAAAAACTGTTTCAAATAAATGAGTTCTTAATTCAAAACACACGCATGAGTGTGTGCGTGTACACGCGGCGGCGTCATCACATGTTCGATGCGTGTGAGTCATCGACTCCCGAAAGCACCCACCCTGTGGCTGTGTGTTGCTGTGTGTGTGCCTGTGTATGGCTGTGTGTTGCTGGGTGTGGCTGGGTGTGGCTGTGTGTTGCTGTGTGTGTGCCTGTGCATGGCTGGGTGTGGATGGGTGTGGCTGGGTGTTGCCGTGTGTGGCTGGGTGTGGCTGGGTGTGGCTGGGTCTTGCCGTGTGTGGCTGGGTGTGGCTGTGTGTTGCTGGGTGTGGCTGGGTGTGGCTGTGTGGCTGGGTGTGGCTGGGTCTTGCCGTGTGTGGCTGGGTGTGGCTGGGTGTGGCTGGGTGTGGCTGGGTGTCGCTGGGTGCGGCTGGGTGTTGCCGTGTGTGGCTGAGTGTGGCTGGGTGTGGCTGTGTTGCTGGGTGTGGCTGGGTGTGCCTGGCTGTGTTGCTGGGTGTAGCTGGGTGTGGCTGAGTGTGGCTGGGTGTGGATGTGTTGCTGAGTGTGGCTGGGTATGGCTGTGTGGCTGGGTATGGCTGTGTGGCTGGGTGTGGCTGGGTGTGGCTGGGTGTCGCTGGGTGTCGCTGGGTGTCGCTGGGTGTGGCTGGGTGTGGCTGAGTGTTACCGAGTGTGGCTGGGTGTGGCTGTGTTGCTGGGTGTGGCTGGGTGTGGCTGGCTGTGGCTGTGTTGCTGGGTGTAGCTGGGTGTGGCTGGGTGTGGCTGTGTTGCTGGGTGTAGCTGGGTGTAGCTGGGTGTGGCTGGGTGTGGCTGGGTGTGGCTGTGTTGCTGGGTGTAGCTGGGTGTGGCTGGGTGTGGCTGGGTATTGCCGTGTGTGGCTGGGTGTGGCTGGGTGTGGCTGGGTGTGGCTGAGTGTGGCTGAGTGTGGCTGTGTTGCTGGGTGTCGCTGGGTGTGGCTGGGTGTGGCTGGGTATTGCCGTGTGTGGCTGGGTGTGGCTGGGTGTGGCTGTGTTGCTGGGTGTGGCTGGGTGTGGCTGGGTATGGCTGGGTATTGCTGTGTGTGGCTGGGTGTGGCTGGGTTGCTGGGTGTGGCTGGGAGTGGCTGGGTGTGGCTGTGTTGCTGGGTGTGGCTGGGTGTGGCTGGGTGTGGCTGGGTGTTGCTGGGTGTGGCTGGGTGTGGCTGAGTGTTGCCATGTGTGGCTGGGTGTGGCTGGGTGTGGCTGTGTTGCTGGGTGTGGCTGGGTGTGGCTGGGTGTTGCTGGGTGTGGCTGGGTGTGGCTGGGTGTGGCTGGGTGTTGCTGGGTGTGGCTGGGTGTGGCTGGGTGTTGCCGGGTGTCGCTGGGTGTGGCTGTGTTGCTGGGTGTGGCTGGGTGTAGCTGGGTGTTGCTGGGTGTGGCTGGGTTGCTGGGTGTGGCTGGGAGTGGCTGGGTGTGGCTGTGTTGCTGGGTGTGGCTGGGTGTGGCTGGGTGTGGCTGGGTGTTGCTGGGTGTGGCTGGGTGTGGCTGAGTGTTGCCGTGTGTGGCTGGGTGTGGCTGGGTGTGGCTGTGTTGCTGGGTGTGGCTGGGTGTGGCTGGGTGTTGCTGGGTGTGGCTGGGTGTGGCTGGGTGTGGCTGGGTGTTGCTGGGTGTGGCTGGGTGTGGCTGGGTGTTGCCGGGTGTCGCTGGGTGTGGCTGTGTTGCTGGGTGTGGCTGGGTGTAGCTGGGTGTTGCTGGGTGTGGCTGTGTTGCTGAGTGTGGCTGGGTGCAGCTGGGTGCGACTGGGTGTGGCTGTGTTGCTGGGTGTGGCTGGGTGTGGCTGGGTGTGGCTGTGTTTCTGGGTGTGGCTGGGTGTGGCTGGGTGTGGCCGTGTTGCTGGGTGTGGCTGGGTGTGGCTGGGTGTGGCTGTGTGGCTGTGTTGCTGGGTGTGGCTGGGTGTGGCTGGGTGTGGCTGTGTTTCTGGGTGTGGCTGGGTGTGGCTGGGTGTGGCTGGGTGTGGCCGTGTTTCTGGGTGTGGCTGGGTGTGGCTGGGTGTGGCCGTGTTGCTGGGTGTGGCTGGGTGTTGCTGGGTGTGGCTGTGTTGCTGGGTGTGGCTGGGTGTGGCTGGGTGTGGCTGGGTGTGGTCGTGTTGCTGGGTGTGGCTGGGTGTGGCTGGGTGTGGCCGTGTTGCTGGGTGTGGCTGGGTGTTGCTGGGTGTGGCTGTGTTGCTGGGTGTGGCTGGGTGTGGCTGGGTGTGGCCGTGTTGCTGGGTGTGGCTGGGTGTGGCTGTGTTGCTGGGGGTGGCTGGGTGTGGCTGGGTGTGGCTGGGTGTGGCTGGGTGTGGCTGGGTGTGGCTGGGTGTTGCCGTGTGTTGCTGGCCGCTTGATGTTTCCAGGGCCTCTGGGCCTGCACTCACTAACTTGCGAGCGAGCGCCCTCCACCCTCCGCTAACCACGACACGTGCGCGCGTACCCGTGTGCGCGCGTACCCGTGTGCGCGTGCACAAGGGTACGCGCGCACAAAGGTACGCGCGCACACGTGTACTTCTTTCGCACCGTAAACGTAGCCAACCGCGCTCATCGGAGGCACGTGGCGGGTGGTGGAGTGGACTTGGGGCCTCCATCCCACCCGCCTTTGTCTCCCAATTGTGTGGTGCCGGTGTGCGTAGGGGGGAGGATACTTGACGAGCTCGATGGCGCCGGTTTTGAGGTAGCCGAGGCCCACGGACTCGTTGAAGGAGGACATGTTGTAGTGGATGTTCCTCTCTGGTGACACACACAGCAGCACGCACCACGGTCACGGCGAGGGTGGTGAGTAGTCAGTGGTGAGGGTGGTGAGTGGTCAGTGGTGAGGGTGGTGAGTGCTCTGTGGTGAGGGTGGTGAGGGTGGTGAGAGTGGTGAGTGGTCAGTGGTGAGGGTGGTGAGGGTGGTGAGGGTGGTGAGAGTGGTGAGGGTGGTGCTACCCTCTGCGACGATGAAGTTCTGGAACTTGACGGGCTGGGCGTAGTTGACCAGGGCGGAGAGGTAGGGATGGATGTTGGTGGTGCCGCCCGTGTACTTGTAGGCCGACACCCAGGCATCCTCGCTCTCCACCGACGTGCTGTCCTGCACCGCCGCATACAGCAACACGCACGGCCACACTCCCCTCACGCACTGCTGCACCCCCACCACGCACTGCTGCACCCCCACCACGCACTGCTGCACCCCCACCACGCACTGCTGCACCCCCACCACGCACTGACGCACACCCACCACGCACTGACGCACAACCACCACGCACTGCTGCACATCCACCACGCACTGACGCACACCCACCACGCACTGACGCACACCCACCACGCACTGCTGCACATTCACCACGCACTGACGCACACCCACCACGCACTGCTGCACAACCACCACGCACTGACGCACACCCACCACGCACTGACGCACACCCACCACGCACTGCTGCACATTCACCATGCACTGACGCACACCCACTGCCAGCAACCACCACGCACTGCTGCACATCCACCACGCACTGACGCACAACCACCATGCACTGCTGCACATTCACCATGCACTGACGCACAACCAACACGCACTGCTGCACCTTCACCACGCACTGATGCACAACCACCACGCACTGACGCACACCCACCACGCACTGACGCACACCCACCACGCACTGCTGCACATTCACCATGGACTGATGCACACCCACTACCCACTGCCAGCAACCACCACGCACTGCTGCACATCCACCACGCACTGCTGCACATTCACCATGCACTGACGCACAACCACCAAGCACTGCTGCACATTCACTACACACTGACGCACAACCACCACGCACTGACGCACAACCACCACGCACTGACGCACACCCACCACGCACTGCTGCACAACCACCACGCACTGCTGCACAACCACCACGCACTGCTGCACAACCACCACGCACTGACGCACACCCACTACCCACTGCCAGCAACCACCACGCACTGCTGCACAACCACCACGCACTGACGCACAACCACCACGCACTGACACACATCCACCACGCACTGCTGCACATTCACCATGCACTGACGCACACCCACCACGCACTGCTGCACAACCACCACGCACTGACGCACATCCACCACGCACTGTTGCACACCCACCACGCACTGCTGCACAACCACCACGCACTGACGCACATCCACCACACACTGTTGCACATCCACAACGCACTGACGCACACCCACCACGCACTGACGCACACCCACCACGCACTGCTGCAGATTCACCATGCACTGACGCACACCCACCACGCACTGACGCACACCCACCACGCACTGCTGCACATCCACCACGCACTGACGAACAACCACCACGCACTGACGCACACCCACCACGCAGTGACGCACAACCACCACGCACTGACGCACACCCACCACGCACTGGTGCACACCCACCACGCACTGACGCACAACCACCACGCACTGATGCACAACCACCACGCACTGACGCACACCCACCACGCACTGCTGCACAACCACCACGCACTGCTGCACATCCACCACGCACTGACGCACACCCACCACGCACTGACGCACACCCACCATGCACTGACGCACACCCACCACGCACTGATGCACACCCACCACGCACTGTTGCACAACCACCACGCACTGACGCACACCCACCACGCACTGCTGCACAACCACCACGCACTGACGCACACCCACCACGCACTGCTGCACATCCACCACGCACTGACGCACACCCACCACGCACTGACGCACACCCACCACGCACTGACGCACACCCACCACGCACTGCTGCACATTCACCACGCACTGACGCACACCCACCACGCACTGCTGCACAACCACCACGCACTGACGCACACCCACCACGCACTGCTGCACTTTCACCATGCACTGACGCACACCCACTACCCACTGCCAGCAACCACCACGCACTGCTGCACATCCACCACGCACTGACGCACAACCACCGCGCACTGCTGCACATTCACCATGCACTGACGCACAACCACCACGCACTGCTGCACATTCACCACGCACTGACGCACAACCACCACGCACTGACGCACAACCACCACGCACTGACGCACACCCACCACGCACTGCTGCACAACCACCACGCACACCCACTACCCACTGCCAGCAACCACCACACACTGCTGCACATCCACCACGCACTGACGCACACCCACCACGCACTGCTGCATAACCACCACGCACTGACGCACAACCACCACGCACTGACGCACATCCACCACGCACTGCTGCACATTCACCATGCACTGACGCACACCCACCACGCACTGACGCACACCCACCACGCACTGCTGCACACCCACCACGCACTGACGCACACCCACCACGCACTGCTGCACAGCCACCACACACTGCTGCACAACCACCACGCACTGACGCACACCCACCACGCACTGACGCACACCCACCACGCACACCCACCACGCACTGCTGCACAACGAACCCCGCACTGACGCACACCTACCACGCACTCCTGCAGCACCACCACGCACTGCTGCATATCCACCACGCACTGACGCACAACCACCACGCACTGCTGCACTGCTGCACATCCACCACGCACTGACACACACCCACCACGCACTGACGCACACCTACCACGCACTGCTGCACATCCACCACGCACTGAGGCACACCCACCACGCACTGACGCACACCCACCACGCACTGCTGCACAACCATCACGCACTGCTGCACACCCACCACGCACTGCTGCACATCCACCACGCAACTGACGCACACCCACCACGCACTGACGCACACCCACCACGCACTGACGCACACCCACCACGCACTGCTGCACAACCATCACGCACTGCTGCACACCCACCACGCACTGCTGCACACCCACCACACACTGACGCACACCCACCACGCACTGACGCACAACCACCACGCATTGCTGCACAACCACCATGCACTGCTGCACACCCACCACGCACTGACGCACACCCACCACGCACTGCTGCACATCCACGACGCACGGCTGCACTACCACGACGCACTGCTGCACAACCACCACGCACTGACGCACACCCACCACGCACTGACGCACACCCACCACGCACTGCTGCACATCCACGACGCACTGCTGCACAACCACCACGCACTGACGCACAACCCACCACACACTGCTGCACTTCCACCACGCACTGCTGCACAACCACCACGCACTGACGCACACCCACCACACACTGCTGCACATCCACCACGCACTGACGCACACCCACTGCTGCACACCTACCACACACTGCTGTACATCCACCACGCACTGACGCATACCCACCACCCACTGCTGCACACCCACCACACACTGCTGCACATCCACCACGCACTGCTGCACAACCACCACGCACTGACGCACACCCACCACCCACTGTTGCACGAACCACCACGCACTGACGCACACCCACCACGCACTGACGCACACCCACCACGCACTGCTGCACTACCACCACGCACTGCTGCACACCCACCACGCACTGACGCACACCCACCACCCACTGCTGCACAACCACCATGCACTGCTGCACATCCACCACGCACTGACGCACACCCACCACCCACTGCCAGCAACTCGCTAAGTGAGTGACTGGCAGAGTGAGTGAGTGACTGACTGAGTGACTGGAATTGTGAGTGACTGACTGACTGACTGAGTGAGTTACTGGCAGAGTGAGTGACTGACAGAGTGAGTAACTCGCTGAGTGAGTGACTGGCAAAGTGAGTGACTGGCCGAGTCAACGCGGATGTAATGAGGACTACAAGACACTCACCTTCTTTTGGACCGGGTCGGGTTCCTCGCCGGCCTGTGGAGGAGCAGCAACAGGGGGAGTCAGAGCGTTGGGGAAGCACTCGGTGTGCGGTGTCATCGTCCCCTGAGCCGTGTTCAGTGCCGGATTATCCGAGTAGCACAATTAGCTACATGTGCTGCGGCCCAGCATTTTCAAGGGTCCCGCGCTAAATGCTTTCAAGCTATCAATTCTGGTTCAGTGATTCTGCACTTGCTCTATTACTATAGTACTACACTGCCTTCAACTTTTAAAAACGACTGGGTGTTTAAGGTTAGCGGTTTGTCATATTATCTGGCTGTATAGCAAATGAAACAATACAATTACTTTCCTGTGCACGTTAAACATTTATGTGTTTTAATATTTACGTGTTTTTTTTTTATTCAGGGCCCCTTCATAACATATGCTACAGGCCCCGCACTAGCTTCATCCGGCACTGGCCGTGTGACTGGCGGTGTAGGACGAGCGACACTCGCACTCGCGTCCATCCCTTCGCGAGTCCGATTCCACGGCGTGCGACCTGTGAGCTCTGCCCCAGCATGCGCGCGGGCGTCTTGCGGCTCCCCTCTACTCTGGAGGAGGCTCAGCGGTGGAGCGAGCGGCTCGCAATCGGAAGGTTGCCGAGTTCGACTCCTGATTGGGGATTGACTCGGCCTCCATCGGCCTTCCCGGGTCAACAAAATGAGTGCCAAGTCAACTTCCCCGCCCGCCTCGGCAGGGCTGTTCACGGCGGGAGAGGAGCAGCGCTGCCTCGGTGCTCAGCGAGCAGCGGGCGGTCACTCCGCGGGTGCTCACTCGCCACATCAGCAGCAGCAGCAGCTCGCTCGCTCTACATGGCACCGCGTGTGAGCAAGGTTTTAACTGCGCTAGCATTTACGTTACACGTGGCAGCAGGGCAGCAATGCAGTGATTGACGCTTGCGCCTCACACCCAGAAGCACCTGGGTTCCATTCCCAATTCGGGCGCCTCTCTGTGTAGTTTAAATATCCCCCTCCCCCCATTCTGTATCGGTTTTCTGCAGGTTTTGCGGTGTCCTTCCATGGCGGAAAATAAAACCTGAACCGCGTAACGGGTATTGGCGAAGCCGAATCCCGATGCTGAAAAACGACCTGAAAATCACCCAATTGGGATCACGCACACGGACACACACAGACACACACAGACACACAGACACACACAGACACACACAGACACACACAGACACACAGCAGCAACGATGTCACTGTAAAAACCTGGCAGGACCCTCCTGAAAAAGCGTCTTGAGGCTCTGTGAGGCTTTCCCCGGGTTAAACAAGCAGAATGATCATAATGACCGTCGCAGCAGCAGCAGATAAAAGGTGAGGCGATGAGAGGTCACCTTCTTGCTCATGCTCTTGATGCTGACGCTGTGGGGCAGCTTCTCCCTCTCGTCAGGCGACAGGTCGCTCACCTCCAAGCACGACTCCTCCTCCGGCTCCACTGCACATCACACCAAAGTCACGGCACACAATTACCACGGCATACTGTCGCCACGGCACGCCGTCACACCGTCACCACCTCATACTATTACCAGGGTACACTGTCACCAAGGCAAAGTGTCACCACCTCATACCATCACCGCCGCACACTGTCACCATGGCACACCATCACCACGGCACACCGTTACCACATCATACCATCACCATGTTACACCGTAGCCACGGCACACCGTCACAGTGAGGGGTCGGCGTGAGGGGTCACGTGGGGCTACCGGTGTCGGTCTCCTCCTCGTTGAGCTCCGCGAGGATCTCGGCAGGCGGCTCGCCGCCCTCGGTGAGCCGGCGGAACGCCTCCAGCTGCTCTGTAGCCACACGCGCAACAACCATCAACAACCATTAACAGCAACAACTGCTCTAGCTGAGGCAGCTGCGGTGCCAAGAGGCACGCGTGTGCGGTGGCTGAGGTGGCTGAGGTGACTGAGGTGACTGAGGTGGTTGAGGTGGTTGAGGTGGTTGTGGTGGTTGAGGTGGTTGAGGTGGTTGAGGTGGTTGAGGTGGCTGAGGTGGCTGAGGTGGCTGAGGTGGTTGAGGTGGTTGAGGTGGTTGAGGTGGTTGTGGTGGTTGAGGTGGCTGAGGTGGCTGAGGTGGCTGAGGTGGTTGAGGTGGCTGAGGTGGTTGAGGTGGCTGAGGTGGCTGAGGTGGTTGAGGTGGTTGAGGTGGTTGAGGTGGCTGAGGTGGCTGAGGTGGCTGAGGTGGTTGAGGTGGTTGTGGTGGTTGAGGTGGTTGAGGTGGTTGAGCTGGCTGAGGTGGTTGAGGTGATTGTGGTGGTTGAGGTGGTTGAGGTGGTTGAGGTGGCTGAGGTGGTTGAGGTGGTTGTGGTGGTTGAGGTGGCTGAGGTGGTTGAGGTGGTTGTGGTGGTTGAGGTGGTTGAGGTGGCTGAGGTGGCTGAGGTGGCTGAGGTGGTTGAGGTGGTTGTGGTGGTTGAGGTGGTTGAGGTGGTTGAGGTGGCTGAGGTGGCTGAGGTGGTTGAGGTGGTTGTGGTGGTTGAGGTGGCTGAGGTGGCTGAGGTGGTTGAGGTGGTTGAGGTGGTTGAGGTGGTTGAGGTGGTTGTGGTGGTTGAGGTGGCTGAGGTGGCTGAGGTGGTTGAGGTGGTTGTGGTGGTTGAGGTGGTTGAGGTGGTTGTGGTGGTTGAGGTGGCTGAGGTGGTTGAGGTGGTTGTGGTGGTTGAGATGGTTGAGGTGGTGGAGGTGGTTGATGTGGTTGAGGTGGCTGAGGTGGTTGAGGTGGTTGTGGTGGCTGAGGTGGTTGAGGTGGTTGTGGTGGTTGAGGTGGCTGAGGTGGCTGAGGTGGTTGAGGTGGTTGTGGTGGTTGAGATGGTTGAGGTGGTGGAGGTGGTTGAGGTGGCTGTGGTGGTTGAGGTGGTGGAGGTGGTTGAGGTGGTTGAGGTGGCTGAGGTTGCTGTGGTTGGCGTGGCTGGGGTGGTTGGCGTGGTTGGTGTGGTTGGTGTGGTTGACGTGGTTGCTGTGGTTGCTGTGGCTGGTGTGGTTCGTGTGGTCATTGTGTCTGCTGCTCGCTTACTCTGCTCCACCTCCGGTTTGAGGCGTTTGTTCTTGATCAGGATTTTCCGCCTCAGGTCACTCGGAGAAGGAAGCGGCTTCCCCGGCTCCAGCTTCAATCGGTGCTCACAAACACAGACAAAGATAAAGACAAAGACCCCCCGTATAGCCTTAACTGCTGGGGTAAGGCCGAAACGGCATACATGCACGGGCGGGGAGGGGGCCGTGAGCGGGTCTTGAACTTGGGTCGCCGGGGTTGTAGTGCAGCGTGCTATCCATTGCACCACCGCTCCCCAAATACAAACACGCGCACGCACAGAGACACGCGCACGACCCCCAGACGGACATCCCAACTCCAGAGAGGCACAGCAGCAGCAGCAGCAGCGTGGAAGGATGCGTCGCCAATCCGGGTTTTAACAGCTGGTATTTTTTTAGTAAGAACAGGGAGAGAGACTCCTGAGGTTGCGGCTGTGAATGAGGAGGTCCTTTAAACGTTTGGCAGATTTATTTGAAATCGCTTTTAACATGAAGGGGGGAACAGATTGGAGGTGATACAGAGGATGCAATGATGACTTCTAAAAGGGGCGGTCAAGGGCAAAGCAGGGGGAGGGGCGAGTGGTGAAATGTAAGGAGGCATGTGAGAGTGGTTACAGAGACTAGGTGGCGGTGTAACGAGAGAGGCACGCTCGATATCACGCGAAGGAGACGGGGAGAGAGTGGCAATCGGTGGAAAAGGGAGTGGAGTGCGCAGCACAGCGCTCACAGCGATGATGACGATGGTGATGATGACGATGGTGGCGATGATGATGACATTGATGGCGATGACGATGGTGACGACGGTGATGATGATGACAATGGTGATGACGATGGCGACGGTGATGACGACGTCGACACGATCACCCACCCGGTGGCTCTCCAGGGGCTGCTTGAGCAGCAGTTCTCCGAACACCTCCTCGCAGTAGCGCGCCATCTTGTATTGCTGCGACTTGCTGCAAAAGGCAGCGCCACGCGCGTCATGCTGGGGTCACACTCGGACCACGCTTGCGTCGCTCCCCCCAGGCCCCTCTCTGCACTTTCACGTTTCAAATGATAATTGTTCTTAAAAACGAATGCTCCACTTCTATGTTTGTTTAACCCACTCAGGAAAGCCACACCGACTCCGGTTTCAGGAGTGTGTCCTGCACCGGGATGTTTGGCGGCGGTTGGAACGACGAGCGGTGGCTCAGTCTCAAATCCCCTCCGTCGCGTGTGGTGCTGTAAAGTGCGGTGTAACGTGTGGGTGTGCCCACTTTTTCCAAGACATCTGGCCACGTGACATTGTTTGACTGTGTCAGGTGGTGGAGGGTTTTACGAAAACGTATTTGGCCAGATCCTTACGTGGCCTAACCCAAAAAAAATCAATCCCTTCATTGTCACTCGCCACTAACCCCGACCGTCAATGGCACCGTGCATCGCTACAGCCACCATGCACCAAGTGTGTGGGTGGTGCTGGTAGTGGTGGCAAGCAGTGGCGCAGTGATCAGCGTGCCGCGATACAAACCCCGGTGATCCGAGTTCGATTCCTGCTCACGGCCACCAACACCAGTGGCGATTATCTGAACTAGTCCTGGGCCTCTCCTAGATCGGCTCAGCCTCAAATCAGTACCTTGCACGGTGCGTAAACATCGCCACACGGAAGATAAAGGCGGCTGGGCGTGGTGTTTGCCACCCCCTCATGTGTCATGGTGGCCTTCATAGGTGCTCGCTTTACAGCACTCGCCACCATAGTCTATTAAGGCTATCGGGGAATCTTTGTCTTAGGTGTGCAGTGGTGGTAGAGGTGGTGTGTGGCAGCAGTGGTGGTTAATGCTGGCAGTGGTGGCTAAAAACACAGGAAGTTGGCACAGTAGGGGGCACAGTTGGTGCATCGGATAGTCAGTCAACTCATGGCACCTGGGTCTGTCCCGTGACCTCCTGCCAGCGGGCGTTCGACACTTCACATGGCCTTAAAGTGCACATAGCCTGGCACAAGCGCCGTGTTGACGTCACCGCCACTTAGTGGCGAATGGCGGTTGTTGGTGTGGGGTGTTGTCAGACGTGGTGTGTGGCGGCAATGGTGGTGGCTGTGGTGGTAGTGGTGGTGGTGTGCAGTGGTGGCAGTGGTGGTGAGGCCGCTACCAGCAGTGGTTCTCGAAGGAGAGGATGACTGGGTAGTCGGACGTGACAAACGCCG
This sequence comes from Lampetra fluviatilis, assembly GCF_964198595.1. NCBI lineage: Eukaryota > Metazoa > Chordata > Hyperoartia > Petromyzontiformes > Petromyzontidae > Lampetra > Lampetra fluviatilis. Next base: position 12,113,537 of record NC_136307.1, on the reverse strand, counting down.
TCTCCTTGATGGCCTGGATCACGTCCTGGAGGCCCCACACACACGGCACAGCAGCAGCAGCAGCATGGGGGTGAGGGAGGCGTCGGGGCGCGCAGCTTGGACACAGCACGGGGGCCACGTGGCCACTCCGTGTGGCTGACGAGGTACGCGGAGACCGTGATGGGATGGAGGCGCTTCGCCCGCTCGTGTGCGGCTGCTCTCACCTTGAAGAGGATGTCGGTGCACATGGCCTTGCCGTGCGTGATGATCGGCTCCTGGTCCTCCCCTTTGCCATCCCAGCAGTCCAGCTCCACACACCTGCACGCACGGGGAACACGGACTAACGTGGGGCAACGTGGGGACACCGAACAACGTGGGGTAACGTGGGGACACGGAGTAATGCGGGAGACGCGAGGGCCAACCTCGGCAGGATTGTGAATCGGAGGGGCTCCGAGTTCAATGCCTTGTTGGGGTGGGGTGACTCAGCCCGGCAGTGGTTGCCCTTGGGAGAGACTGAGCCCTGCCACAGGAATTTGGAAATTCCACCACCAGTTCTGCAGTGCTGTAAACACTGATGCCTCGATGCTCGTTTTGAGCAACGGGAACTCGTGACAAACGATTGACACGGTTGGCTACGTATGGTTGCGAAAGAAGTTCAACATACACACAACTCACATGAATGTATTTTTAAACCCAACTCCATCTCAAGACGCTGCACAAGCAATGTGTGACACTGTGTGATATTTACAGAGAGATGTATATTATAGCAAGGTCTTGGAGCCTGCACTTAAACATGGGCATGGAGCCAACTGCCCGGGAAGGGAGTTCCAGACATTGGGGGCAGCAGTGGAGAAGAAGCGACCTCCACTGAGTAACAACGAAGCAGACAACACGCCTCCTTCACACATGTATGTATGTTGAATTTCTTTTGCACCATATTTAGCCAACCGTGCTAATCAGAGGTGCGGGGGGGAAGGACAACAAACACGAATGCTCCTCCAAGTAAAAAACACATACACTATTTGTACCTCACCAGCCACACGGCCTTCTGGAAGTGATGCATGATTTCAGCAGCTTTGGTTCAACACAAGCTAAACTCTGGACCGGTATCAACATTCGGTGTCTCATGAGCAAGGTCAGGCTTGCATGAAACGATGCCTGTGAACTGGCAGATGTCCATCGGCGAGGACCGTCCTCTCTCTCTGATGTGGATCCAAGTTGACCACAAAACTCTGGAACCCACAAGACGACGTCAGCACTCGCGTCGTAGAGGAGAACGTGGCGAGACGACCCAGCAGGCAAGTAGGAGGCTGCCTGTGCGATTGGACAGGAGGCCTCGGCTGCTGGATCAGAGAAATTGCAGACAAAAGTCACCCTGGCCCCACGTGGACTTAACCACATGCATGCACAGGTGTGCAGCATTGCACGTATGCGCTCTCTCAGCCTTGTCTAGACCATCAGCTCAAAAAGAACCGTGGCTATTTTGTCGTGTAGACCTTAGACCCACCAACTCGGAGAGGGTCGAGATAACGTGGCCGTCCCGACGGGCGAAACCGCACGAGGGTGGCGGGGGCGGCGGGGGCGGTGGCCTCACCTGCAGCCGGCCAGCAGCACCTGGCGGTACATCTCCACCGAGGACTTGCCCCCAAACTGGCGGCCGATGAGGTAGGTGTTGTGCGAGGAGTTGACGTAGTAGTGCGAGAGCGGCTGCTCCATGTCCTGGTAGAGCTCCAGGCGGTCCAAGAAGACCGGCGCGTTCTCGTCCGACATCAGGTACCGGCACAGCCCGTCCCGCGACAGCCGCCCTGCGCATAGCCCAACGCCAGCGGTTATTTGAACCGGTCCTGGGTCTCTCCGAGGTCGACTCACCTCAAATGAGTATCTGGTGCAGTGTGGAAACATCGCCACTGGAGAGACAAAGGCGGCCGGGCGTGGTGGCCACCCATCGCCTCGTGTGCCGTGCCAGCCTGCATAGGTGCTACTCGCTAACAGCACTTGCCCCAACAGTCTGTTAAGGCTGTACGCGAGATCTTTGTTTTATTTTTTTGGCGGTGGTGTTGGTGTGCTGTGAAGGTGGCGATGGTGGTGGCGGTGTTGGGCGCAACTGTGCACCTTGGTTCCGGTTCTCTTCATCCTTCTCGTGAGCCTCGATGATCTGCCTGGCTCGCTTCGCGTCGTAGAACGGGAAGAGGATCTCGTTGAGCCGAGGGTCACGCTGGTACTGAGAGACGAGCGGGGAGGAAGAAGAGAAGGGCGGAAAGCAGAGGACATCAATCATTCCCTCATCGACCCGCTCATCTCGGCCGCAATGTGACCGCGCGCCCTGGCCAGCGTGTGCGGCGATCGCGGTGAGGCCGTGCAAGAGGCAAGCAGAAGCCCGAGGTGGTCCCGCGCGCTATCGGTGTGGAGGAGGAGATCGGCGACCGAAGAGAGGGTGGCCTGGGGACCCCGGCGCCTGGCCCGGCAGGAGGTAAAGGTCTCGACCGTGGCTGGGTGCTTCGGTCTCTTGGACTCGCAGATGCCAGCCCCTAGCGGTGAAGCCTCACTCCAGCGCGGCAGTGGCAATAGCGGCGGTCAGTTGGTAGGTGGGTCAGTTGGTAGGTGGGTCAGTTGGTAGGTGGGTCGCGTGAAATAAATATCCTAGGTGATGTTTTTGCTGTTTGTAAATCAGTGTGAGCTTGTTAAACGCGTAGCCGGGAAACCCGGTCACCGATTTTAGAATCTATTACCGGTTACGAAAGTCAGCAACCGGTCACCGATTATAATTACCGGCGGACATTGAGGCGTCGGCTTCCCGGCTGAACTGGCGATTATATCGTCACTTCGGCGGCTGTAGGCATCTCTGCGCGTGTGGCGAAACTGGTAAACTGTGGCGTTTCTCGCGGTTACCGGTTAAGCATCACACACAATGTAAACCACCCCAGGGTCAACTAATGGGAGATTCCACTCAGGGAACGCGTTTAGGTATTGATGTAAACCGACCGGAGGTGCATCTCCCTCGCATTGCACAACGTGGAACGACGCGATATGGACTGAGCACTCGTGACTAAAACCACGCACGGATAGCAGAATGTACCAGCGCCCATGCCAAGCCAGAGATACGGGTAGCAAAGGATGCAGACTGCATGTGTGCGTGGCACCACGCCAGCGTGTGTGGCACACGAATGTGTGTGTGTAGCATGCCAGCGTGTGTGTGTGGCACAATGCCAAAGTGTGTGGCACATGAGTGTGTGCTTGTGTAACACGCCAGTGTGTGTGTCAGGGGTCAAATCAACGACGCATGCAAAGGTCACACGCGCACGTGCGTCTGAAGAATATAACCCCCCAGCGTGCGGTCACATGGGATCACGGGTGCAAGCGGGCACACACAGGCGCACACACGCACAAAGACAAAGACCCCCCCTCCCCTCAGTATAGCCTTGACAGACTCTTGGGGCGGTTAGCGAGTAGTACCTATGAAGGCCGGCACGGCACACGAGGGGGTGGGTGGCCAGTACCACGCCTGGCCGCCTTCGTCTCCCCAGTAACGATGTTTACACACCGCACCAGGTACTCATTTAAGTATGAGTCGACCTCGGGTCGCCGTGTTCGCAGTGCAGCGTGCCAACTGCTACACTACCCCACACACGCACACACATGCACACGCACGCTCGCACAGACACTCACGCGTGCGCATGCACGGGCGGGGAGGGGGCAAGCACAGAGGGGGCAGCAGCGTGCGTCTGGTGTCGCCATCACTCCACAAGAAGAGTGGCAGAGCCACCACCACCACCAGTGCCACGAGCTCCAGCAGCAGCAACTACAATGCTGATCCGATTACCGGCACCAGCATTACCACCACTGACGATACCCGGGCCACAAATCATCACAGCTCAACCAGTGTGGTGGTGATGATGATGATGACAACAATTACTGTCACATTATTATTATAGAGGTGGCTCCTGGCTCCAGTTTGAGGTGGAAAAAAATCCACCACGGGGTTATGATGGCTGTAACACGACGGCTTGGAGCGGCCGCTGCTGCTATACCAGCGCTGCTCCCCCACAGCAGCTCCCCCGGGGAGCGCCCTGCTGCTGGAGACAGCGTCAATCATGAAGCCACTGCCAGGACCTTCCAATTTCTCAGTTGGTCTCAATATGGGTCACTGTGTGAGTCAATGTGTCTCTGTGCAATTCCGTGGGCCTCGATGTGAGTCTGTAGGGTCTCTATGTGAGTTTGTGGGTCTCTGTGTGAGTTTGTGGGTCTCTGTGTGAGTCTATGGGTCTCCATGCGAGTCTGTGGGTTTGTATGTGATACTGTGGGTCTATGAGAGTCTGTGGGTCCGTATGTGAGTCTTGGGTCTCTATGTGAGTTTGTGGGTCTCTGTGTGAGTCTATGGGTCTCTATGTGATACTGTGGGTCTATGAGAGTCTGTGGGTCCGTATGTGAGTCTATGGGTCTCTATGTGAGACTGTGGGTCTCTATGAGAGTCGATTGCTCTACGTTTGGGAAGCGACTGCCAGGTCATTCCTGTTCCTCATCGAATCCACCGGCACGCGTTGTCACCTGACACTCACGACGATGCTCTCAGCCGTTACAACTTGGAGTCTGCTGTTTGTCACTTGCCGCTTGGCGTTTTGCGCCCTGGGCCTGCCTTCAGGCCATTAAAGCCACGAGTCCATGGACCCAAAACCTCGACTCGTAATCGCAGTTCCACCCGGGCCCCACTCTGGCGCAGGTTCCGGCCTGGCCTGACTACGGCGGCAGTGGTGGTGGTGGCCTGCCGACAGTCATGGGAGTGATGCTGTCCCCAGCGCAGTGCCCCGAGAGAAGAGCGGCACGGAGCAAGGAGGGAGGGGAGGGAGGGGAGGGAGGGAGGGAGATGGCTTACTTCGTTAAGAAAGGTGACTAATTGATCTATGGTTATATGAGGCTGGCCGCGGCTGCTGCAAAGACAAGTGACACACGGAGCAGGTTATGGGTTAATCTCACGCCAAGCGGAGCACGCACCTCGTCAGGGTCGTCGCACGTGTGCCCGCTCGGCAACAATCATGACCCATGCAGCGGCAGCGGCGACTCGTTGGCAATTAACATGCACAGGCATCCCCAACACAGCGCACCAGTCACAAATGTCACACTGTGCCACTGCACAGCCCCCCCCCCCCCCCCCCGCGTGTCACACAACGCGAAATAACACGATATACATCGAGTTTTGTTCCTGGGTACTAAGTGTTGTTTTTTTATTCCTTATGCCTAAAAAGTATAGAAAATGGTTGTTATTCCCCACAAACTTTTCTTTTGTGACCAGGACTTTATGTGAACGAAAGACACAAATGCACACACCACGTTTTCTCATTGAAAATAAGCACATTCTTAAACATCACTGTCCTGGTCACAAAAGCAAAGTTTGTGGGGAATAATAGCCATTTTCTGTACTTCTGAGGCATAAGCAATTAGTAAATAACACTTACTATTATATTCTTGGTTCTTTCGGTAAAGTCACGTAAATAGAAAAAAAAATGTTTAATACGTAAATAAAATAAAAATAATTAAATAAAAATGTAACATTTTACTTTTTCTTTTTTAATAAAAAATATAAATAATACATTGAAAATATTAAATGCAAAAACCCACAATAAAAAGATAGTAATAGTAAGTTAAAACAAAAAAATAATTGTAAATAATAAAAGCAAAAAGTCAAAATTGAACACTTACTACCCAGGAACACATTTTGGTTTGTTACACAGTGCAATCAACGGCCCTCGTTGTAGCGGAGACTACGGGTAGCCAGATGGCAGTCGCCTCCTGCACGACGCTGTCCCCTCCACACACACAAATGCAAAAGTGTTTTTTACACATCCCATCAGCCGCATAGACGCCTGGGAGTAATTTCCGCACCGACACAATCAACATCTAGCGGAGAGGCCCCTTGCCGACGCGCCTCTGGCAGCACATCAGCATTGTGGCTGACGGGATGTGTCAAAACATAAGAAAACACGCGCCGAGCGGTCAGCCACGCGACCCAAATCGCTCTTGACATCGCGCCCCCCTCTGTAGCCCGAGACTCCCCTCACGTGGGAGTCTCGGGCTACAGAGAAGGCCACAGAGCGGGCGACTCGCTCACGGGCAACCGACTTGAGTGACTGACCGCTCAGGCTGGGCCTGGCTTCACATTGCAGGTCGCCACCCTGCAGGGTTGCCACCTGCCCAGGTGGCCACCCTCTAGGGTTGCCACCTGCTCAGGTGGCCACCCTCTAGGGTTGCCACCTGCCCAGGTGGCCACCCTCTAGGGTTGCCACCTGCTCAGGTGGCCACCCTCTAGGGTTGCCACCTGCTCAGTTGGCCACCCTCTAGGGTTGCCACCTGCCCAGGTGGCCACTCTCTAGGGTTGCCACCTGCCCCGGTCGCCACCCTCTAGGGTTTCCACCTGCTCAGGTGGCCACCCTCTAGGGTTGCCACCTGCCCAGGTGGCCACCCTCTAGGGTTGCCACCTGCCCAGGTGGCCACCCTCTAGGGTTGCCGCCTGCCCGGTCGCCACCCTCTAGGGTTGCCACCTGTCCAGGGTTTGACCCAGACAGGAATCAGCGTCAGTGTCTCGGGTGGCAGGAATTTATTTGCACTTCGATCTGCTGCTGCTGCTGCTGCTATGGTGCTACTGTTGTTGTGGTGCTGCTGCTATTGTGGTGGTGCTGCTGTTGTGGTGCTGCTGCTGTGGTGGTGCTGTGGTGCTGCTGCTGCTGCTATGGTGCTACTGCTGTTGTGGTGCTGCTGTTGTGGTGCTGTTGCTGCTGTTGTGGTGCTGCTGCTGCTGTTGTGGTGCTGCTGCTGCTGCTGTTGTGGTGCTACTGCTGCTGTGGTGCTACTGCTGCTGTTGTGGTGCTGCTGTTGTGGTGCTGCTGTTGTGGTGCTACTGCTGCCGTGGTGCTGCTACTGCTATGGGGCTGCTGTTGTTGTAGTGCTGCTACTGCTGCTGTTGTGGTGCTGCTGCTGCTGTTGTGGTGCTGCTGTTGTTGTGGTGCTGAGCTCTCCCACAGGCACTGTACGGTTCTGGTTACAACGTGCGGACGGAGAGACGCGTTCAGCCGTGGAAACGCTGGCGACCCAAGGGTAGCAGCAGTACAGAGTGAGGGCAGTGAGGGCAGTGGGGGAAGTGGGGGAAGTGAGGGCAGGGCTGGGTAGTGAGGGAAGGGCTGGGTAGTGAGGGTAGGGCTGGGTAGTGAGGGCCGGGCTGGGCAGTGGGGGAAGTGGGGGAAGTGAGGGCAGGGCTGGGAAGTGAGGGAAGGGCTGGGTAGTGAGGGAAGGGCTGGGTAGTGAGGGCAGTGGGGGAAGTGGGGGAAGTGGGGGAAGTGAGGGCAGGGCTGGGAAGTGAGGGAAGGGCTGGGTAGTGAGGGAAGGGCTGGGTAGTGAGGGCAGTGGGGGAAGTGGGGGAAGTGAGGGAAGTGAGGGCAGGGCTGGGTAGTGAGGGCAGGGCTGGGTAGTGAGGGCAGGGCTGGGTAGTGAGGGAAGGGCTGGGTAGTGAGGGCAGTGGGGGAAGTCAGGGAAGTGAGGGCAGGGCTGGGTAGTGAGGGCAGGGCTGGGTAGTGAGGGAAGGGCTGGGTAGTGAGGGAAGGGCTGGGTAGTGAGGGAAGGGCTGGGTAGTGAGGGAAGGGCTGGGCAGTGAGGGAAGGGCTGGGCAGTGAGGGAAGGGCTGGGTAGTGAGGGAAGGGCTGGGTAGTGAGGGAAGGGCTGGGTAGTGAGGGAAGGGCTGGGTAGTGAGGGCAGGGCTGGGTAGTGAGGGCAGGGCTGGGTAGTGAGGGTAGGGCTGGGTAGTGAGGGAAGGGCTGGGTAGTGAGGGAACGGCTGGGTAGTGAGGGAAGGGCTGGGTACTGAGGGAAGGGCTGGGTAGTGAGGAAGGGTAGTGAGGGAAGGGCTGGGTAGTGAGGAAAGAGCTGCGTAGTGCGGGAAGGGCTGGGTAGTGAGGGTAGGGCTGGGTAGTGAGGGAAAGGCTGGGTAGTGATGGAAGGGCTGGGTAGTGAGGGAAGGGCTGGGTAGTGAGGGAAGGGCTGGGTAGTGAGGGTAGGACTGGGTAGTGAGGGAAGGGCTGGGTAGTGAGGGTAGGGCTGGGCAGTGAGGGAAGGGCTGGGTAGTGAGGGAAGGGCTGGGTAGTAAGGGAAGGGCTGGGTAGTGAGGGAAGGGCTAGGTAGTGAGGGAAGGGCTGGGTAGTGAAGGCAGTAGGGGCAGTGAGGGAAGGGCTGGGTAGTGAGGGAAGGGCTGGGTAGTGAGGGAAGGGCTGGGTAGTGAGGGAAGGGCCAGGTAGTGAGGGCAGGGCTGGGTAGTGAGGGAAGGGCTGGGTAGTGAGGGCAGTAGGGGCAGTGAGGGCAGGGCTGGGTAGTGAGGGAAGGGCTGGGTAGTGAGGGAAGGGCTGGGTAGTGAGGGCAGGGCTGGGTAGTGAGGGAAGGGCTGGGTAGTGAAGGAAGGGCTGGGTAGTGAGGGAAGGGCTGGGTAGTGAGGGCAGGGCTGGGTAGTGAGAGAAGGGCTGGGTAGTGAAGGAAGGGCTGGGTAGTGAGGGAAGGGCTGGGTAGTGAGAGAAGGGCTGGGTAGTGAAGGAAGGGCTGGGTAGTGAGGGAAGGGCTGGGTAGTGAGGGAAGGGCTGGGTAGTGAGGGTAGGGCTGGGCAGTGAGGGTAGGGCTGGGCAGTGAGGGAAGGGCTGGGTAGTGGGGGAAGGGCTGGGTAGTAAGGGAAGGGCTGGGTAGTGAGGGAAGGGCTAGGTAGTGAGGGAAGGGCTGGGTAGTGAAGGCAGTAGGGGCAGTGAGGGAAAGGCTGGGTAGTGAGGGAAGGGCTGGGTAGTGAGGGAAGGGCTGGGTAGTGAGGGAAGGGCTGGGTAGTGAGGGCAGGGCTGGGTAGTGAGAGAAGGGCTGGGTAGTGAAGGAAGGGCTGGGTAGTGAGGGAAGGGCTGGGTAGTGAGGGAAGTGCTGGGTAGTGAGGGCAGGGCTGGGTAGTGAAGGAAGGGCTGGGTAGTGAGGGAAGGGCTGGGTAGTGAAGGAAGGGCTGGGTAGTGAGGGAAGGGCTGGGTAGTGAGGGCAAGGCTGGGTAGTGAGGGAAGGGCTGGGTAGTGAGGGAAGGGCTGGGTAGTGAAGGAAGGGCTGGGTAGTGAGGGAAGGGCTGGGTAGTGAGGGAAGGGCTGGGTAGTGAGGGTGGTGGGAGGCGTGAGGGCGGTGGGGGGAGTGGGGGATGAGGGCAGTGAGGGATGAGTCGGTGGGGGCAGTGGGGGCAGGGATGGGCTCACAGTTGCTGGAACAGCTCGTCGGTGTCCGTGCGGGGACACATGATGTGGTAGAGGTCATAGAACTTCTCGAACGTGAAGTCGGGCACCTCGATCTCCTCGTTCTAAAAGAGGGGCGAAAGTGGGGGGAGGGGGGGAGGAGTGAGAGGGGGTAGAGGGGGGAGACGCACCACGTGGGTTCTAAGGGAGGGGGGGGCGCTCCCCCACGTTGCCGCCAGGGGGCGCTACGAGCCAGCGGCTTGCGGTGTCCGCAGCGCAGAGGAGGCGAGGCGATGGACGGCGCCAGGGAAGCAGCCGCCCGACGGCTGGAAGCGGTCGCGCGGCTTTTACACTGAACGGACCGTGCGAGCGAGTCCACGATTCGTCTCGCGAGCGAGAGGGGACCCGGCTCATGAAAATGGCGAAAAAGCAATATCGTAAGAAGAAGAAAAACGTATTACGGCAATTAAGCAAAGAGAAATGCATTAAATTAAAACGAAACTATGGTTTTATTTGACCGGTTCAGGCCCACTGAGCCGTAGATCTCTTTTTCAGACGCGACCTGGCTATAGCGAAGTTGCGCTTATCGCGTGGACATTTATTGCAGCCGAATTACACCGGAGGACCCGGAGAAAAAAACCCACGCGACCACGGGGAGAACACGCAAACTCCGATAATGCAGCAGGCGTCAGGATCGGGATCGAACCCACGACCTCCTGTATAGCAGGCGAGGTAGTTAACATCTCGCCAGAGCAGAGACAACCAGAATGTAAATGCACTGTAAATCGGAGGGTTCCAGAATAAATCGAAAGTCGGCTCGGGCAAATCGCTACGAAGGCGTCCACGGGGAGATGGAGCGAAGTGAGAGAACGGGCGGAGCGCAACTGCAGCAGGAGGCAAACCGGGCCACGTGTCAGCACCGCCACTGTGAAACACTCACGCAGACGACGACCCTCGGCCAGTGCCGCATTCTCCCAGTAGCACAAGAAGCTACACGTGTAGTAGCTACGGGCCCCGCACTTTCAAGGGCCCCGCGCTAAATGCTTTCAAGCTATCAATTCCGGCTCAGTGATTCTGCACTTGCTCTATTACCATAGTACTATACTGCCTTCAACTTTTATGAACGACTGGGTGTTTAAGGTTAGCGATTTGTCGTATTATCTGCCTGTATAACAAATGAAAAAATATAACAACTTTACTATGCAAGTAGAAAATGTGTGTTTTAATATTTATGTGTTTTTGATTTATTTAGGGCCCCTTTATAACAACACTAGCTTTACTACCCGGCTTCGCACGGGACTTGGATTCACCACACCCGGCCGCCTTTGTCTCCCCAGTAGCGATGTTCACACCAGTTACTCATTTGAGGCTGAGTCGACCTAGGGGAGGCCCAGGATCGGTTCAGATAATCGTCACCGGTGGTGGCCGTGAGCGGGAATCGAACTCGGGTCGCCGGGTTCGTAGCGCGGCGCGCTAAGCACTACACAGATGTGACGTCACAGCTCACTTGCCGTGCAAAATAAATTCATTATTGCGTCCCCACCCCCCCAAAAAAATACAAAAGTCTATTTTTTTTTTTAAATTGCATAGTGTACAGTCTGGAAAGTACCCACATGGCAAATTTCAAGTGGGTTGCATGTCGGGAAGTACGCTAAACATGTTGAACAGACACACATTCACAAATTTCCCTTTGAAATATATAGATATGCTCCAAGCCCCACACGAGCTTAATCCGGCACTGCCCTCGGCCTCCACCACACAGCCGTCACTCGGCACGCCACTGTTGACTCACGCGCCCCATCAGCCACGCGGCCTGCTGGGAGTGCGTCATTGTCAGCAGCATTGGTTCAACACGAGCAAACTCTGGACCGGTTTCGACAATTGTCTCGTCAGCAGAGCCCAGGCTCGCTTGCTGGTAAGCTGCCAGCTGCTTTACAGGCAAAGACCCTCTCTCTCTCTGTTATATGCGGCTGCATGAATGTCAAAACCTGTCGAGAATTTTGCTTCTGTTGAACCGATGCTGCGGCTGATGGGATGTGGCCTGAACCCACCTACCCCTTACACGGTGGTACAGCCCAACACGCGCCTAAGCGTCAAGGACACAGGCGAGTGGGCGAATCCACTCACCTTGCCACTGGGGAGGTTCAGGTCCTTGAGCGCTTGGAAAACGCCCTTCTCTGTGCGGCCAGATGCGAATGTCCGCGTGATACTGGGAACAACGTACGTGAAGAGAAAACTCGCCCGTCACTCACGTCACTCCCATCACTCACATCACACTCGTCACTCACATCACACTCATCATACTCATCACTCACATTAGACTTTTAATGGTCAATAATCACAGCACACTCGTCACAATTGGTAGATCACACTCGGTCTACACGGCAACATGACACGGACAATGATCGTTCAGCACCACCATCAACACAACCATTAATATCATCAGCATCACAGCTATTCATGCGAGCTACATTTGCGATGCAAGGTGGAGGTGATGTACGATGTTGGTTGATGTGAATAGTCATGAGGTGGGGTGATGTTAATGTTCGCTGATGTTAACATAGATGAGAGTGGGTGTTGTTTCATGTTGAAAATGTAGATGCCGAGCGATGCTTGATGCTGCTGGGTGGTGCTGAGTGGTGTGCAGAAGGGGGCGCACCTTCGTACGGGGATCTTTCCACTCGGGTTTATGAGGAAGCAGAGCTTCATCCAGCTGCACACACGCGCACACACAAACACGTGTCCAACAACAACCGCCGGTGACGTCACCGGAGCGCTTGTGCCAGGATAGGTGCACTTTGAGGCGAGGTGAAATGTCGAAGGCTCGCTGACAGGTGACGGGACAGACCCAGGTGCCATGGGGTGACTGGCTGAGATGACTGGCAGATGCACCGGCTTTGCCCCCTACTGTGCCAACTCGCTGTGTTTTATTCACCCGGTGCTCCGCTCGTTGTTGTGAGCGTCGCTTCTCTGCTCTCCGCTGTAGTTGGAGGGCGAATGCCTCCAACTCCTCAGTAGCATCAGTGTCAAGATCGAGGCCGATCTTAACACTGCTGGTACCAACTCCACATCCTTCTGTACAGCATCAGCCCATCTGTTCTGTAGCCGGTGCCACGCCCATTAAGTCCCCTCTATCCGGCCAAACAGAAGCTACTTGGGCATGCGGTGGCTGGGCATGCGAGCTACATGACCCAGCCAACGCAGATCTTTCAAAGATCTGTGAGCTCCTCACACAAACCAACCTGGGTAAATCCATGATGGATCGTAGGAAGGCTATCATGAATATTTCAAACAGGAGGGCATTAAAGTGGCTGAGAAGACCCGAAGCTTCGTGTGGAGCGACAGACCAGGTAACTTCCACACAGCGTTCCGAAGATGATGAAACGATAATGCCGCTCGACTGATTCGGAGTGAGACCTCCACTGCCAAAACAGAACTGGTAAATTTTATCGCACTGTTAAGGAATGGGAACGCAAACACATGTACTGTAGAGATGTACATGTGTCCATCACACACACACACGTGTACACGTGTCCATCACACACACACGTGTCCATCACACACAGACATGTACACTTGTCCATCGCACATACACACACACGTGTGCACGTGTCCATCACACACACACACATGTACACGTGTCCATCACACACACATGCAAACACGGACACACACACGGACATGAGTAAACATGCAAATCATGCACAATGGGGCACGCATCAGAGCGCAGGACTTACAAACATTCCACACCACCTAGGCGCACTCATGCATCTTGGCACTCGTGTATCATGTCAACACTCCTTCGGCTCGACGTTCCTGCATCAACTCAACGCCCTTCCGTCTACGCGAATCGCCGCACCGCGAGCGTCGCGAGTCTGCTCATGGTGAGAGAACGGAGGAGACTTCCGCGGCTCTCCGCGCTGTCGGGGTGAGGCGGGCGAGGTAGGGGAGGGAGGAGGAGGAGAAGCGAGGAGAGAGGGAGGGCAGGAGAGGATCTCCTCGCTGGAGAGGCCGCGCCGTGCGCCATGGTAACGCGCGTGGCTGCGTTTTCGCGTCGTTCTATTTGGGGATCCGCGCGTGGCGACATCGACGCGATAAGAGTGGGAGACATCCCAGCGGTCTGCATCAAAGGATCGCTCCTGCACAGAGACGACGGGGATCGTCCCGCGACTCCGCGCGGACAACTGCGCTGCCCACGAGGGGATTACAACCCTGAGCTCGTCTGCCAGATGTTGTTATACGCCAGGTCTGAAGGTCACACGTGTGTGTGTCTGTGTGGGTGTCCGTGCGCGGGCGTGTGCCCCTCTGGGGCTCCGACGGTGAATGCAGCTCTCCTGGCCTCCACCGGGGCGCAGCCGTGCCCAAGTTGGGTAAGATTTCACGTGGAAATGGCCACATTTAACAAATGCGGCTAAATTCATCAAATTCCATCCCCTACAAGTGCAGGGGAGGCGAGAGCTGCGAGGGCGGCACCGCTCCCTCCCCCGCGTTAGCACCGTGACCCGTGGCCACCCCCGCACCCCCCCACCCTCCCCAGCGTCACCCGGTAAATCCGGCGACACCGGCTTCGTCTCAGCCTCGTGCCCCCCCCACCACCACCGCCCCGCGGTGCGGCCACCGCTAACGTCACGGCCCAAATTTTTTCCCCAATTTGGGGGGGGAGGGGGTGGGGGAGGAAAAAAAACAACTCGGCATAGCGCTTAATTGGGAACACGCAGCAATCATCGCCCGCCCGCACCCACCACCACCACCACCGCCACTCCCCTCCAAGCCAACACTCGGCTGGACCTCTCTGTGGTGACAGCCTCGGGACTCGCGCGATGCCCTGGCCGGCTAAACGCGCGGTGGCGAGCGATTTGCTGCTTGTCGGCCCCCCAACTTTCAGCGTCTACGCGGGCGATCCGCGACTGCCTGGCGCGCTCCGTCCCGAGCCTTCGGGATCCACAGCCAATGTCCTGTGAGCGTGGAGTGATTGGTCGGGGGGGGGGGGGCCTTGTGAGTCATGGTTGTTCGCAGCTCGGGCTCTATGGAACACGTGGCGCGCTGGCTAGGGCCGTGCTCGGGCGTGAGAGAGCTGTGGTGCGGGCAGCAGCAGCAGCAGAAGCGGCACCCACTGTTTCCGCAGGCAAGTCATGGGGCACACGTTGTTGGCCCGGAAATTGTGAATCACGGACTTGAGTCCCTCCAGCCACTCCTGCCGGGTAACACAAAGACAACGATCATCCGTATAGCCTCAACAGTGTAGGAGCAAGCGCTGTTCCTGAGCACCCATGAAGGCCGGCACGGCACACGAGCGGGTGGGTGGCCAGCACGACGCCCGGCCGCCTTTGTCTCCCTAGTGGCGATATTTACACATCGCACCAGGTACACTGCATTTAAGGTTCAGTCGACATAGGGGAGGCCCAGGAGCGGTTCAGATAAATAAGCGTCACTTGTGCTGACCATGAGCGCAGCGCGCTAACCACTGCACCACCCCTCTCCATATACACAACAAAGACAAAGATCCTCCGTATAGTCTTAACAGTCTGTAGAGGCAAGTGCGGTTAGCGAGCACCTATGAAGGGCGGCACGGCACACGAGGGGGTGGGTGGCCAGCACCATCCCCGGCCGCCTTTGCCTCCCTAGTGGTGATGTTTACACAATGCATAAGAGACTTATGTAAGGCTGAGTCGACCTAGGGGAGGCCCAGGTGCGGTGCAAATAATCGTCACTGGTGCCCACCATGAGCGCAGCGCGCTAATCACTCCACCACCGCTCTCTGTACACAGCCACGTGCACAAATACGCACACACAATCACGCACACACAAACACGTACACACAAACACGCACACACAATCACGCACACACAAACACTCACACCGAGCTCTCTGTTATAAAAGTGCAGCCCTGCAACCGATTGCTCACGCCGCCTGCTGGCCGAAGGGCCTCCGCTAAAGTGAGCGCGACAGTGTACTTGGTCTACTCTTCCAGGGTGACCAGACGTCTTGGAAGATGTGGGAGCATACCCACAACGACTTGGTTTTACATATAACTAAGATATGCAGACTACACAACAACATCCAAACCCACACACCGGGTCGCGCTGTCGGCTATCTATCGCGATGTCTCCATGCGGAGCGTAAATTTGAGACGCAACCAGTCCTTCAGCAGCACTGTGGCCCGAAACAACGGGCCGACAGTCCCTCTGCGGTGGCGGTGGTGTTGGCGGTGGTGGTGGTAGTGGTAGTGGTGGTGGGGGCGGTGGTGGTGGTGGGGGCGGCGGCGGTGGTGGCGGCGGCGGCAGTGGTGGTGGCGGCGGCGGTGGTGGTGGGGGCGATGGTGGTAGTGGTGGTGGGGGCGGTGGTGGTGGAGGCGGTGGTGGTGGTGGGGGCGGCGGCAGTGGTGGTGGTGGCAGCGGTGGTGGTGGTGGCGGCGGTGGTGGTGGTGGCGGCGGTGGTGGTGGTGGGGGCGGTGGTAGTGGTGGCGGTGGTGGCGGTGATAGTGGTAGTGGCGGCGGTGGTGGTGGTGGGGGCGGTGGCGATGGTGGTGGCGGCGGTGGTGGTCGCGGTGGCGGCGGTGGTGGCGGCGGTGGTGATGGTGGTGGTGGTAGCGGTTGGGGTTGGTGGCGGCGGTGGTGGCGGCGGTGGTGGTGGTGGCGGCGGTGGTGGTGGCGGTGGTGGTGGTAGCGGTGGTGGTGGAGGCGGTGGTGGTAGCGGCGGTGGTGGTGGTAGCGGTGGTGGTGGTGGCGGTGGTGGTGGCAGTGGTGGTGGAGGCGGTGGTGGTGGTGGTGGTGGCGGCTGTGGTGGTGGTTGTGGCGTGCCACGGGTCCCCGAAGCGAAGGCCGCGCGGTCCACCCGCCGTGCGTTACCTTGGCTACTTCGGGGCTGTCGGCCACCAGGTGCGTGAAGGTGATGTTCACGAGGTCGGTGCCGCTGCACACGCACACCAGGCAGCTCTCCAGCTCGGGGCCCACGCGGGCCAGGCCCTCCAGCGCCGCCAGCACCTTGGTGTCCTGGGACCGCCACCACCACACAAAGCGTGACCGCGAGGCCAATCGGTGACAGCGGCCGTGAGGGTCTCTGGGATCGCGCGACCCTCCCCCGTCCCTCGCACTCCGCCGGCCGCTCTCATCCCAACACATCCTGACAATCAGGGGCGCAACTCCCTGTCTCAACGAGGGGGGGCGGGGGACTATGCAAGATACGACTGTGTCACCCTCCCCCAATCGTCTTTCTCCCGACTCACTTTTACTGAAACAGCTACGGATGTTGTTAAACCGCATACAAAATATATATTATTTTAGTTGCACAGTGTATGGGTTTAGAGGAAGACAGTCTTACAGTGACAGTATTAAATACAGTTTTAAGGATTAAGTCATCGTGCGTCTTGCTCTCATGCCGGCCCCATCGGTCTCGGATTTCCTCAAAGTGGGTGGATCGCGCAACATGACGCTGCTCTCTTGATACGGCAGCTAGATGAGTTAATCGGGCTTGGTTCATAGTAGACCGCAGCGAAATTTTCAACAGATATTTTCGTTCCAATAAATGTTCTTCGCGTGTTGTTACTCGTTGATCTGCTGATTCGGGGCTGCTGGGTGGCCGACTGGGCCCCTATCAGTTGCAAAGTGCTACCACATACCCCACCCCATAGCTGCGTCCCTGCTGATAGGGCACCCCCAGTGGCAGCTGCCCCTGTGGGCGCATGGTGACTCAGCACGTGGCCTGGAAGCGGCCTTTAGTCAGCAAACGGGGATTCTTCTGTACGGGGTGGGGGGTTATGTTGTGCCATGCGAGTCATCCCAATTGAGTGATTTGCGGTGTAATTATCGAAATTTGGACCTTGACCGCCGGCACGCAATGGCCGACTCATACGAATTGCGTCGCGGCGGGATCTGTGACGTCCGCCGTGAGCTCAGCAAGCGGAGCGCAGCCTCGCCCTGGCAGGTAGAGCCGCGGTGTTAACCAGGGTGGCCGCCGGGATCTACGGCCGATCGTCAAGCGCCAACGACAGCTGGAGCTGCCGCGAGAGGAGCAGCCCCGGAGAGGCCGACTCTCACGTCGACGCAGAGCGGGCGGGCGTGCTGTACCGTGGCACGAGAAGAGGCTCAGCGCAGCGCGCCCGGCATACGACTTCTGTGAACTCGCGTTCAGTCCAACCACTTCGCCAACCACCAGCACCCGTGTCATAACCCCCACTCTGACATTACGGCTGTGTTCATCACGACAGCCCTCGTCGTGAGATGATGATGATGATGAGGTTTGGAGTTGATGACCGAGGCACAGGCCACGTTGCCCTGACCCCCCCCACCCCCATCCCCACCCACCACTCCCTGCCCCCCTCTCTATGGCCACCGACCTTCGGTTGTGTCCCCAGGCGCACGTCGTTGACGAGTGAGCACTCCAGCACCTGCCCCTCCTGTAGGGCCGCACACGCAGCACACGCAACACGCACAGCACACAGGCTGCTTTCTCGCCAATGATGCAGTAGTGGAGCTGGCTGGTAGTGCATGGTGGTGGGTGGTAGTGGAGCTGACTGGTGGTGCATGGTGGTGGGTGGTAGTGGAGCTGGCTGGTAGTGCATGGTGCTGGGTGGTAGTGGAGCTGACTGGTGGTGCATGGTGGTGGGTGGTAGTGGAGCTGACTGGTAGTGCATGGTGGTGGGTGGTAGTGGAGCTGACTGGTGGTGCATGGTGGTGGGTGGTAGTGGAGCTGGCTGGTAGTGCATGGTGGTGGGTGGTAGTGGAGCTGGCTGGTAGTGCATGGAGGTGGGTGGTAGTGGAGCTGACTGGTAGTGCATGGTGGTGGGTGGTAGTGGAGCTGGCTGGTAGTGCATGGAGATGGGTGGTAGTGGAGCTGACTGGTAGTGCATGGTGGTGGGTGGTAGTGGAGCTGGCTGGTAGTGCATGGAGGTGGGTGGTAGTGGAGCTGGCTGGTAGTGCATGGTGGTGGGTGGTAGTGGAGCTGACTGGTGGTGCATGGTGGTGGGTGGTAGTGGAGCTGGCTGGTAGTGCATGGAGGTGGGTGGTAGTTCAGCTGACTGGTAGTGCATGGAGGTGGGTGGTAGTGGAGCTGACTGGTAGTGCATGGAGGTGGGTGGTAGTGGAGCTGGCTGGTAGTGCAAGGAGGTGGGTGGTAGTTCAGCTGACTGGTAGTGCATGGTGGTGGGTGGTAGTGGAGCTGGCTGGTAGTGCATGGAGGTGGGTGGTAGTGGAGCTGACTGGTAGTGCATGGAGGTGGGTGGTAGTGGAGCTGGCTGGTAGTGCATGGAGGTGGGTGGTAGTGGAGCTGACTGGTAATGCATGGTGGTGGGTGGTAGTGGAGCTGACTGGTAGTGCATGGTGGTGGGTGGTAGTGGAGCTGACTGGTAGTGCATGCTGGTGGGTGGTAGTGGAGCTGACTGGTAGCGCATGGCGGTGTATGATGGTGCACATGGCTGGTAGTGCAGGGTGGTTGGTGGTAGTGCAGGTGGAGAAGGTACCTTGCCCTCACTGGTCCAGCGCACGAAGAAGCCAAACTCGTCGACTTGCACGTGACAGCTGTTCTCAAACACCGCAGTCTCCTGCAGCACACAGACATCAGCACTACTGTGAGACTCCCAGCACCACTGTGAGACACCCAGCCCCACCGTGAGACCCCCAGCACCACCCTGAGACCCTCACCTCGTCGTAGCGGTGGAAGATCGCTCCGCGCTGCATGAACTCCGGCACCGGCTTCTGCCACTTGAACTCGTAGAGTTTCGTCATGGCCGCTGCAGGCGCCCCTCACCTGCGCCGTGATCAAAAGACAAAGATCCCCCGTGTAGCCTCAACAGACTGTCGGGGCAAGTGCTGTTAGCGAGCACCTATGAAGGCCGGCGTGGGTTCGCCAGCACCACGCCCGGCTGCCTTTGTATCCCCAGCGGCGATATTCACACATTGCACCAGGTAGTCATTTGAGCCTGAGTCGACCTAGGGGAGGACCAGGACTGATTCAGATAATCGTCACTGGTGAGCAGGAATCACGTGAACCTACAGAGACACGTGAACCTACAGAGATACGTGAACCTACAGAGACACGTGAGCCGAGAGGAACACGTGGTCCCACAGAGACACGTGAACCCACACAAGCAGGCATCGTAACGGGGATCGATGAGGGGGACATGGGGGTGAGTGTGTGGAGGGGTGTGCGGAGGATACGGTCCACACAAACACAGCCCCAACGCGAACCGCAACTCCCTGGCCTCGAGGATTCATCGGTGGCCGCCTAAGCAACCCCCCACTGACTCAGCACGCACGTGGTGAGCAAGGGGTGGGGCTGCAGTGACACGGGGGGATGGGGAGGCGGGGGGCGGCTCGTGACCTCGCGACGCGAGATGAACGATCGCGAGTTTCCGAGTTTTAATTTCAATCAGGAGACGCGGCCTCGGCATGCCGTGGGGTGCCGGGGCAGTCCCCTCGGGGCCACGTCCCCTGGGCTCATTCACACTCATTTACACCCCCCACACACACACACACTGACACACACCCACACACACACCCCCCACACACACCCACACACACACAACAACAACAACAACCGCCATTCGCCACTAAGTGGCGGTGACGTCACCACGACGCTTGTGCCAGGCCAAGTGCACTTTGAGGCCACGTGAAGTGTCGAACGCCCGCTGGCAGGAGGTCACGGGGCAGACCCAGCAGGTGCCACGGGTCGACTGACCGAGATGACCGAGATGACTGGCTGATGCACCACCTGTGCCCCCTACTGTACCAACTTGCTGTGCTTTAGCCACCCGGCGCTCCGCTCGTTGTTGTGAGCGTCGCTCCTCCGCCCTCCGTTGTTGTTGGAGGGCGACTGCCTCCAACTGCCCAGTAGCGTCCTTCACGAGCCTCCTCCACTGAGGCCGATCTTGACACCGCTGGTACCAGTCATCGGCAAGTCCACTCAGCTCCACGTCCTCCTGTACCACATCACTCCATCTCTTCTCTAGCGCGTGCTGTGCCCGTTTAGCCCCCTCGATCCGGCCGAACAAAAGCTGTTTAGGCATGCGGTGGCTGGGCACCCCCCCCCCACAGACACATCACATACACCCACACACACACACCCACACACACCCACCCACACACCCACACCCACACACACCCCCACAGACACACACACACCCACACACAACCACACACCCACCCACACACACCCACACACAACCACACACCCACCCACACACCCATACACAGACACACACCCACACAAACACACCCACCCACACACACACACCCACACACCCACACACCCACACACACACCCCCCCCCCCCACAGACACACACACAACAACCAACAACCGCCATTCGCCACTAAGTGGCGGTGACGTCACCACGGCGATTGTGCCAGGCCAAGTGCATCTTGAGGCCACGTGAAGTGTCGAACGCCCGCTAGCAGGAGGTCACGGGGCAGACCCAGCAGGTGCCACAGGTCGACTGACTGAGATGACTGAAATGATTGGCTGATGCACCACCTGTGCCCCCTACTGTGCCAACTTGCTGTGCATTAACCACACGGCGCTCCACTCGTTGTTGTGAGCGTCGCTCCTCCGCCCTCCGTTGTTGCTGGAGGGCAACTACCTCCAACTGCCCAGTAGCGTTTTTCACGAGCCTCCTCCACTGAGGCCGATCTTGACACCGCTGGCACCAGTCATCGGCAAGTCCACTCAGCTCCACATCCTCCTGTACCACATCACTCCATCTCTTCTCTAGCCCGTGCCGCGCCCGTTTAGCCCCCTCTACCCGCCCGAACACACACACAAACCCACACAGACGAGGCACACTGCCACCCACCCCAATTTAAACCACCCATACACACCGACACACACACGAGGGACCTCCCCACCACCATGCACCTCGTCTGTGCCGGCGACTCCTGCCCACCGGAACGGGAGCATGGGAGCTACATCTGTAGGAAACGCAAGCGCACAGGCCCTCCTTGCCAAACACCTGGCGCTACTGTGCGTGTTGCCACCGCGGGGTTGCAAGCATCGACACTGAGAAGTGAACAATTGGCAAAAGACGGGGCCAGAAGTTGAGGATGCGCGTGGAGTGCGAGCTGGTGGGTGTCAGTGGATGCCTGGCTGCTTGGTTGGACGTAGATGTAGGAGCTGATCGCATCGCTCCGACATCCCCACCGGGGTCACCCTCTTGGGTACGCTATCTCTGTCGATCTCTCTCTCGGCCGCGATTCCGTCACCAGTCTCGTCCATAGGCACTTCACTCCTTCTCGCGATGCCTCCTGGCCCAGTCCACCGCCTCTCGTGATCGGCGAACGCGACCTCTGCAATCCGCGCGTTGCTTCTCGGTGCTTTCGCCATCGTCTTCTGCCGTGTTTCGTCGCGCACCGCCCAGACCCTCGGCGCGGTGGCCTCTGTCGGTCCCCACCCGCCTGGTCCCGCGCGGTCGTCCAGGGCCCTCCGCGCCTCCGGCAGCTGCCCGCGCGACCACCGCCGAGGCCCCGCGCGCAAAAATTCTCGAGCCTCGCTTTTTGGGAGGAGCCCGCGTTGGCATGTTTGGCCGATCCCATTCATTCACAGAGCATTCGGCGCAGCGTGGCAGGCAGGAAATCGTAACTTGCGGGGAAAAACCCACCGCGCGTACAAGGGGAACTCCAGGAGCTCCGCACAGATGGATTAAATAATGCACTGCCGTACTGCCACCTCGCAGCCTAAGCGCACAAACGCCTGGTATTCCCAGACGGTCTGCCATCCATGTACGAGCCAGGCTGAAACCTGCTCAGCCTTCGAGATCTGACGGGAGGCGGGGGGAAGGAGGCGCGCATTGAGGACGAGGTGCGCGGCCCGCCAGTTCTAGGCGGGATTATCAGCCGCGTGAGAGTCGGGATGGGAGAAGAATCCACAGAGGCAGAGAGAGGGAGGGATGGGAGGAGAATTCACAGAGGCAGAGGGATGGAGGGATGGGAGGAGAATCCACAGAGGCAGAGGGATGGAGGGATGGGAGGAGAATCCACAGAGGCAGAGAGAGGGAGGGATGGGAGGAGAATCCACAGAGGCAGAGGGATGGAGGGATGGGAGGAGAATTCACAGAGGCAGAGGGAGGGAGGGATGGGAGGAGAATTCACAGAGGCATAGGGAGGGAGGGATGGGAGGAGAATCCACAGAGGCAGAGGGATGGAGAGCGCACTGGCGGAGAGCCACGCGGCAAGGGCACGTGGTGCGCCTGCCGTCGACCAAAGCCACGCGCTGGCTTATCAGCCGCGACCACCGCCACCCCCGTCCCCTTCCAGCATCCGCATCAGCAAGGGGGACGCTCTGATCGCTTCCACCCGCTGACGCTGCTGCCGCTGCCGCTGATGATAAACGATCGCAGGAGGCGTCCGCGCGTGGAGTGGGAACAGCGCGAGTCGCGCTCAGGCTGCGCGCGAGACGCCCACACCGCGAACAGCAACAAAACAGAGCGGGGACATTCACCAGTGATGAATCGCCACGGACATCGCGACAATTCGGGCGCCGAGCTCCGGGCGACCACTTCCTGCTGCTGCTGCTGCACGCAGACGCGAGACGAAACTCGTACAATGCACTCACTCCCACTGTACGCGGGCAGCTAACCTCGTTAGCGACGACGATGATGATGAGCGGCGTTCCCGGACCCCCCCCCTGCCCGCCACCCCCCGGGGCGGGAGGGGCGTGGGAGCACCGGACTGAACCCGCGGCGCGGCCACGCGCGAATCGCGAAGTGGAGTCGCCAAGACCCCCCTCACCCCTCCCAAATAACCCCCGCGCCTCCCCCCCCCACTGCCTCCGCGTCCAGCACGTGAATGAATAAACCGTGGCAGCAGCAGCGGCAGCCGCCTCCCTCCCGTGCACAATTACAACAGGAAGCGCACCCGGCCACTGGGAACGCGAGAGAGAGAGGAACGCAGCCGAGGAAAGTGGGGGGAAGCCCCCCATCTCGCGCGGGGCCAGGCGGGAGCTGAGACCCTGCCCAGCGAGGCGCTCTCTGCCCGGCAGGAGGCTCGCGGAGTAGCGCTAACAGCGCTCGGAGTCGCGCGGGCGGGCGCGCGCGTCGGGGTGAGACGGGAGCGCGACTCTCTTGGGGCCGCCCGTGTGGGTCGGCCACCTCGTTCACCACCTCCTCCTCGTCGTCGTCCCCTGCCTTAGCAACTGCGCCCTCAATTTGTTTTCACCGTGTTTGGTGAAGGCGGTGGGGGGGATAGGGTCTGGGGAATCTCCGTCAGCAGAATAAATTATTGGAAACGAATTTGATGAAACGCGCTATGGTGGAGCCACTCATCAACCGCCCTTGGGCCCCTCTCCTCGTCCTTCACCTCGGCCCATTAGCGCAGAGCGCGCGCGGCTCGGCGTCCCCCTGGGGATCATCGGCCCCCGCCCATCGTCAACACGGAACCCCCTCGCGGGCCGCGCTCGTTTCTCTTTAATCGCGCCTCGTCGGAACATCGCAGGGGACGCCCCTCCACCACCATCCCCCCGACCCCCACCACCACTCCCATCACCCCCACCACCTCCCCACCCCCGGCGCGCGGGGCAACTCCAGAGCCGCGCGCGGCATCAAAGGGGCCCTCAACTCCGCGCGCACGCAGGCAGCGTCTCTGTGGTGGAGGAGGAGGAGAAGCTGGAAAACTCCGCGTCATCCTCACCGGTCTCCCTTGCAGCGGCTCCACTCGATACCCCCCCCCCCAACGAGGCGCGGCGCTGCCCGCCCACGACTCCAGCGGTGGGATCATTACAGCGCCAACTCTAACGGGGGGTGCAGACCCCGCCCGTCGTGCGCTCTCCTTCCCAAACGCGGCGCTCGCTCCACGTCTCGATATTACTACATCCGCTGGTTAGCCGACGGGCAGGATCAGCTCGATCATGTGACAGAATAAACATGCGGGCAGCGCGCCCCCTCCCACGTCTCCCACTCCCCTCACTCCCTCCCACATCTCCCACTCCCCTCCCTCCCACATCTCCCACTCCCCTCACTCCCTCCCACATCTCCCACTCCCCTCACTCCCTCCCACATCTCCCACTCCCCTCACTCACTCCCACATCTCCTACTCCCCTCACTCCCTCCCACATCTCCCACTCCCCTCACTCCCTCCCACATCTCCCACTCCCCCTCACCCCCTCCCACATCTCCCACTCCCCTCACTCCCTCCCACATCTCCCACTCCCCTCACTCCCTCCCACATCTCCCACTCCCCTCACTCCCTGCCACATCTCCGACTCCCCTCACTCCCTCCCACATCTCTCCCACTCCCCTCACTCCCTCCCACATCTCCCACTCCCCTCACTCCCTCCCACATCTCCGACTCCCCTCACTCCCTCCCACATCTCTCCCACTCCCCTCACTCCCTCCCACATCTCCCACTCCCCTCACTCCCTCCCACATCTCCCACTCCCCTCACTCCCTCCCACATCTCCCACTCCCCTCACCCCCTCCCACATCTCCCACTCCCCTCACTCCCTCCCACATCTCCCCCTCCCCTCACTCCCTCCCACATCTCCCACTCCCCTCACTCCCTCCCACTCCCCTCACTCCCTCCCACATCTCCCACTCCCCTCACTCCCTCCCACATCTCCCACTCCCCTCACCCCCTCCCACATCTCCCACTCCCCTCACTCCCTCCCACATCTCCCACTCCCCTCACTCCCTCCCACATCTCCCACTCCCCTCACTCCCTCCCACATCTCCCCCTCCCCTCACTCCCACATCTCCCACTCCCCTCACCCCCTCCCACATCTCCCACTCCCCTCACTCCCTCCCACATCTCCCACTCCCTCCCACATCTCCCACTCCCCTCACTCCCTCCCACGTCTCCCCCTCCCCTCACTCCCTCCCACATCTCCCACTCCCCTCACTCCCTCCCACATCTCCCACTCCCTCCCACTCCCTCCCACATCTCCCACTCCCCTCACTCCCTCCCACATCTCCCACTCCCCTCACTCCCTCCCACATCTCCCCCTCCCCTCACTCCCTCCCACATCTCCCACTCCCCTCACTCCCTCCCACGTCTCCCCCTCCCCTC